>NC_141990.1:259039714-259358047 GCF_049901715.1 Pseudonaja textilis | reverse complement strand
TAGTGAAAAATAATTTAAGGTACCCAGGAAAGAAGGAATAGTATCACAAGGCACGTGAGTTTGTATTTTCAAAAAAGACTTAGAAATTATCAGCAAAACTATGAAGTTCACTGCAAAAACTAACCTCCATTCCATGTTTTATCTATCAGGTAGCTATTTCATTAAATCTTAGTCTGTATGCAATCCTAGTTCAAACAAGGTTTCAGCCTAATAATGGAGGATTTGCTAATAGGATGCTGATATGTTAATAATCTCTCATTGTTTAATCACATTTTATGTGGTTAAGGCTTTCTGGTTTGAAATTTCAGTCAGAATTTGAACTCTCAATTAGATCTCATGGAGCTCAGGAACTTGTGTTTTTGTGTGGGGATAATTGCACAGTTTTCAGACCATCTAATCCATGAGTGTCAAACTCACAGCATTACATTGCCATCATGAGACATTGTAAGACATTTTTTTCCCTTCGTGGAGCTGGGATGGGTGTGGCCTGTGCTTGATGCATCTGGCCTGTGGGCTGCCAGTTTGACACCTCTGATCTAATCCTAACAATGGCTGAACCTATATCATTGTCCCTAGACTGTTGAAAGATATCAAATAAGAGTTAAGTCTCAGATGCAGTGAACAGTCTAGGTACAATACAGTGCATATTAGGTACCAGATAGAAGGCATATTTCCATCTTTGCTGGAATATCTATAGTTTAATTTGGGTTAATTGGTGAAATCAATTCATAGGAAGAGGAGAAAAACAATCCATCAAATCATCATCTGTTGTCATCTGTGTGATCACATCTGTGTGATCACATCCTGCACTCTAGCTACCCCTTGGCAAGGGCAAGTTTCTAGTGGGGATGGCATGCTCATAGGAGAGCTAGACCATTAGGCCAGTTTTTTTCTAAGAAATAACTCATAGTAGGGATGCATGCCAAGAACAACTAAAGCTTCAGCAAGCTGTGGGTGGGATAAAGACCAAAAGCAGGTGGCTCTATTCCTCCCCCTCCCATTTTTCTTCTCTCTTTCTAGACTTTTTTTCCTTCTACCTTTATGTAGCATTTCTTCTACCTTCATGTAACATCTTCCTGCCAGAGATTGGAACTGATCATGGCAGAGGATGATTCAAATTTAAGCAGTCCCGTGTGAAAGAATGCAGGTAAACATAGAAACAATAGACAATAATAGAGCTGAAAGGGACCTTAGAAGTCTTCCAGTCCAATCCTCTGCTCAAACAGGAGACCCTAGACCACGGATGTCAAACTCATGACCCACAGGCTGGATGCATCATGTGCTGGCCACGGCCACCCCAGTTTAGCAAACGGGGGGGGGGGGAGTGATACATCACATGATGTCAACGTGATGTCTTGAGTTTGATACTCATGCCCTAGATCATTTCAGATAAGTGGCTTTGCAGTCTCTTCTTAAAAACTTCTGGTGATGAAGCACCAACAACTTCTGAAGGCAAGCTGTTTCACAGGTTAATTGTCCTCGCTGTTAGGAAGCTTCTCCTTAATTCCAAGTTGCTTCTCTCCTTGTTTAGTTTCCATCCATTGTCTTGCCTTCTGGTGCTATGGAAAATGAGTTGACCGCCTCTTCTTTGTGGCAGCCCCTCAAACACTGGAAAAGTGCTATTATGTCACCTTAAAAAGAAAGAAATCCCTACTAAAGAACCCCAAGACTCCTGCTTTTGCCTTATATGTAAGAAACTTTGAAGGAGAATGAAGATTACATCAAATGTTACCTTTTTGACAACTACGCTCACCATAATTGCTTAGGATTATCCAAGCAAATGGCTCTATTCCTAAAATCATCCGCCTATGGTTATCCATATTTCTGTCCACCATGCAGACCCAAACTAGACGAATATATTGCCCTGTTTGAAAGAGTTGATACCATAGAAACATGTGTAACATCCCTTGACACCATTGTAACATCCCTGGACACTATACAAGCAAGATTAACAAACCTTTGAAAAAAAAAGACACAGCACAAAAAAACAAACATCAAACAACTACAATCCACATCTCTACCCAACAACCAAAACCAAAACCCAATTCACAAAAAAACACAAGTCCTACAAATATTGATATCTGCATCCACTTCAAAGAAGGTGGATGGAAGGTGGATGAGCGTGAATGGAAGCATCCAAATGCCATCTTATTTGGTCTTGAAGATAATGACAATGATGACATCACTAACGTCTGCAACATCATCAGAGCCTATCAAGATCAACCATCTCCCCTGATGAAATACTTGATATTCCTACATTGGTCCAGAGCTCAAAAACAAAGATGGCTCAATGAATCAAGCAAACATAAATTCATTTTCTCAATAAATTCACTCACAAAGAACAATGACAACCATAAAAACCTTTGTTCTCACCCTGATCTAGAGGAGGTGGAGTTGCTATATTGTAAAAAAAGTCTCTAAATATAAAAAAGGATTCAATTATACAAGAGCTTGCTCTTCCTGAGACCATCGTCTGTAAACTGTCCTTAAATACCTCAATCTACTTCTTACTATGCTATCTAGCCCCTGACCATGATATAATTCATGCAAACAAGCTAACTTCGCTACTCATGTGGGCTGCCTCTTGCCCACACCTTCTTATTTTTCTTGGTGACCTCAACTTACTTCTTATAAATTGGATACTAAATGAATCCAAACCCATTCATGCAACCCTGTACAATGCCATTACCACACTGGGACTGGATCAATTAGTACATAACAACACTAGACTAAAAAATTGCCTCAACCTCATCTTCTGCAACAGCTCAGACTCAATTTATGGCCTACAAATACATGAACCATTTTCAAAAGGTGACCATAGCATGATTGACTTTTGTCTAAATTTACACTGTCTCAAAGAGGATCATAATGATGGATCACCAAAATGCAATTTTAAAAAAGCTAATTATGAACTCATAGCTGCCAACTGATCATCTCTTGATTGGCACATTCTGTTTTCTGGCTGTAATACTACAGAAGAACATTATAACACTTTCTTGCTTGAACTCAAAAGAGTCATTAAACTATATGTTCCATTAGTAACCCCCACAAAACAAAAAAACAAAAACAATTTACCCAAAATAAGAAAACTTTGTAAATAGTAATGGTTCATGCCCCACATCTCCTAATCATACCACGACTAACTGCAATGATATACCACATATTGACTTTACTGAAGATAGCATAGAAAAGGCACTGTTACCTAAAACAGGGGTCGCCAACCTTTTGGACCTCAGGGATC
The DNA here is from genome assembly GCF_049901715.1 of Pseudonaja textilis. Lineage (NCBI taxonomy): Eukaryota > Metazoa > Chordata > Lepidosauria > Squamata > Elapidae > Pseudonaja > Pseudonaja textilis. The sequence continues at coordinate 259,354,806 of NC_141990.1, read as the reverse complement.
ACCAAACTCATAATTTTAAATCCCGCAGACCAGAGACTCTGGGAAAATCCCAAAAAACTCTGCAGGAAAATCCCCCACCCCATTTTCCTACTGACTGATTGTTCTTTATTGGGGATCACAGGATACTGTCTCCAGCTCCGTTCTCAGGGGGAGAGAGAGAAAGAGAAAGACTTTTGGCTTCAGGCAAGGAAAGCAGCAAAAGCAGCAGAAGTCTTTCTTTCTCTCTCCCAAACTCCACCAGAAATGAGTTCTTGTGAGACTTGTTGCACCAGCGCCGCCTCTTGGAGCAGGATTCCTTGCAGGATCCCAAAGACTCATTTCTGGAGGAGTTTGGGGAAGACAAAGAAAGACTTTTGCTGCTTTCCTTGCGTGGCCAGGTGAGGCACATGGGGCAATGGGGCAAGTTCCCCCCCTCTGCCCTTTCCCCCCTCCCCTCACTACCCCATGTTGTTCGCAATGCAAGTGACACAAGTCTTGTATTTCCATAGGCCATGTGGGCAGCACAGCCTTGTGTTCCCTCACAGCCTGAATTAGTTAATTAGTTTACTTTATTGTCTTTGCACCTCATATGATGAAATCAAACATCATCTTCAGTGCACATCATGACCATGAAAATAAACACAAACACATATTCTTCACACTCCACATTAATTGCTTTGGGGGTGACATTTCTCTGCGGACCACTAAAATGTTCTCACGGACCACCAGTGGTCCCCAGCCCACTGGTTGGTGACCACTGACCTAAAACCATCCTTATCTATTGGCCCTGATGGCTTATGTGCATACTTCTTAAGACAGCTCTCCACTGCCATGGCAGAACCCCTAAGCATAATATGTGAGATATCGTTCAGAACCAGCTCCTTACCAAACCTATGATCTTTAGCAGCGGTCATCCCTATCTTCAAAAAAGGTGACCCCTGCCTGGTTGAAAACTACAGACCAATTTCATTGTGTTTTATCATATGCAAAGTTATGGAAACAATCATTAACCAATGCATTAACTTCCACCTAGAGTCAAACAACCTATTCTCCAATAAACAATTTGGTTTCAGAAAAAAATTGTCCTGCAATTTGCAATTTCTACACTGCAAAAATATATGGACTATACTACTTGACCAGGGTAAAGCAATAGATGTAATTTACAAAGACTTCTGCAAAGCCTTTGACTCAGTGGTACATTACAAACTACTATTAAAATCAAACTCTTACATAATTTCTGGATCCCTTCATAAGTAGATTACTGCCTTCCTGTCAAACAGGCAACAAATAGTTAAAATAGGAAATGCCCTATCAAAACCTGCACCAGTTAACAGGAGTGTCCCCCAAGGGAGCGTTCTAGGACCCACACTCTTTGTATTCTATATAAATGACCTTTGTGATCACCTTATAAGCAACTGCATCCTCTTCGCTGATAACATAAAGCTATTCAACACCACCAACAATGCTACCATCCTTCAAAGTGACCTTTATTATATGTCTGAATGATCAAAAAGTTGGCAACTCCAAATCTTGACCAACAAATGCTCTGTCCTACACATTGGTAAAAAAAATTCAATACACCAAATACAAGCTAGGCGGATATGACCTCGTTGATGACCCTCACTCTATCAAGGACCTTGGAGTACTCATATCAAATGACCTAAGTGCCAGAGCTCACTGCAACAGCATTGCCCAAAAATCTAATTTTACAAAGCTTCTCCTCTGGTAATACTGATTTGCAAACTAGGGCATACAATACCTTTGTTAGACCAATACTTGAATACAGCTCCACTGTCTGGAATCCACACTGTATACCAGACAGTAATACAATTGAGTGAGTCCAGAAGTATTTTACAAAGAGAATACTACACTCCTCTGTTTGCAACAGAATACCCTACACCACCAGACTTGAGATTCTAGGCTTAGACATCCTTGAACTATGCCGGTGTTTGACCCAAGTCTTGTTCAAATTAAACAAACACAAATTATGAACAAAAGCAAACCATTTTTAATGCAGCATGAGAATTCAGTGCATCCCCAGCCAAGAGTCATTTAAATATAACTGTCCAATATCAAAAGCAAGCCCTTTCAAGGTTGCAAAAGGCTGCCAAGAACAGAAGACTAATTACTGATTAAATATCCACCGACAGAAAAACAAACCGGAGTAAGCAGGGCTTACTTACGAGGACTATGAGTCTAAAGAACTTCTTTGCTTCTTGCAAAGAACACATCCCTGAGGGCTGGTTTTTATCCCTTATGGGAGGGGCCATTACCTTCCAGCCTTACCCCTGAGTCATCCTTGCTGTTTCAGCTGCTCTTTCCTTCAAGCAGCCTGCATGCTGGGCACAGGGTCCCTAGGGTCCTCTGCATCACTGCTGCCAGACTCCACAAGCTCCAAAGGTAGTAGCCCACTCTCCAATAGTTCCGGCCCCATCCCTGCATCACACACAGGCCTCTCATCTGAATCCTTATTATCAGAGACCTCTGCCATGTGCGCCTGCTGCTAGCAAATCACAACAGTTAGCTAAGATTGGACTTAAGCATAGTACATAAAATTATATGTTACAATGTCTTACTGCTTAATGAATAGTTCAGCTTTAACCCCAACAACACAAGAGCACATAACAGATATAAACTTAATGTAAACCACTCCAAACTTGATTGCAGGAAGTACAATTTCAGCAACAATGGTCAATGTCTGGAACTCACTACCTGATTCTGTTGTCACATGCTCAAACCCCCACTCCTTTACCCTAAAACTAACCTCTATTGACCTCACCCCATTCCTAAGAGGTCTGTAAGGGGCATGCATAAATGCACAATCGTGCCTACCGTCCCTGTCCTATTGTCCCCAATTACTGGTTCCTATTTCTTGTATTTAAATTTATGTTTATTCTTGTTTCTGTTATATTGTAAGCGTTTGACAAATAAAATAAATAAATAAAATAATCCTTTTTTCTAGACTAGCTATATCCAATTCCTGCAACTGTCCTTCATATGTTTTATAGCAACATGGTTTTTTTAATTTTTTTAAATAGTAGGTTTAACTTTTATGCAATTATTTGAAAGAGTAATTGTGAAGATAGATCCCCTCTTCTCACTAAACTTCTGATGTTTTTATTTGCCTTTGGGTTTACAAGATTACTTTACATTAGAATTCATCTGCTATGACAGAAACATTTAGATGCTAGGGTGCATGCCTGGAACAAATTGCAGATCTTTCTCCGTGTTTAAAATACTATCTTTTGCAAAAGTTGAAGCTGCACCTACATTTATGTGTCTTGCCTGTTTCTCATAAAAATCTATTCCTTGTGTCACATCAGATTCTATTATTATTTGAGAATCAACAAAGGCTGTATTCCTTTTTTATTAAGTAGATACTGTGAGTGAGATAATACTCTTTTGATAGATAAGCAGAGAAACAATCTGATATGAAACACCAAATGTCAATATGACAGTATAGTAAAAAAATGGAGTTTGCCCTTTCAGCAATGACATAAAAGTAGGAAACAGACAATGAGTATTTGGGAAAGGGTGAAGATGTTCTTCTGTAAGACCTAATGTAGTGGGAAAAAAGTTCAAACAGAAGACAATGCCTCCTTAAGCTGGGTAGGACTTAAATCACTTTAAATGGAAGTTGAAGACACAAGAAGACAAAATACTCCTTTAATTTCAAATGTCTATGGAGATTCTCAGTCATCCAGGTCATGGTTGTTGAAGGAGCATCTTTGGGTCCTTTAAATTCAGTATCAAAGGAACATAATAGAAGACAGAAATAGTTCTGAAGTGTTCAGACATTTCAGCAAAGAGAAATATTCAAAAAATGAAATCTAGGAGTCCAGTCTGGAACAGAAAGGATAAAATCCCAGACAATGTTGCTCATGACACAGAAGAAATTACAATGAAAGGATTAGAGACAGCACAACTTCTTTAAGAGAACTGTAGTACATTTTCACAGATCCCACATAAGTATAATTGCATTAGATCAGGACAGTCAAACTCACAGCCTGTGGGCCCAATGCGTCATGTGTTGGCCATGCCCATGCCCAGTTTAGCAAAGCGGGGAAAAGTTCTAATACATTACATGATGCCACTGTGGTGTGTTTGACACCCCTGCATTAAATGAAAAAAATATCCAGTTCTATTAGGAGATATTTACACATTAAAAAAATAAGTTCTAATCTTTAACAGCTAAATAAACAAATGTTGTAGTCAAAATATCTTTAGGTTGCTCTACACTGTTGGGATATCTTTAACCCCAACAAAGCAGAGGTGGGGAATTATGGCCCCTTTATGACTTGAGGACTTCAACTCCCAGAATTGAAGTCCAAAAGTCATAAAAGGACCATGGTTCCCCACCCTTGCAATAGAGCATAATTATTAAAGTAATGAATATATATTATAAATAGTGCTGCATGGAAATCAAGTACACAATATAGACTATATCAAGTAAGACTCTTAACCACATACTTCATTTAAAGGATATGCTTTCTGCACCTTTTCAGAAATGAACTAGAGCAGTACAAAACAGCTTGAACTGTCTTGGCCATCAAAAGAACCATTATGCTATGTAAGTGAATATTGCAGCCATATCTGAAGCCCACACGTGAGCTGGAATTTGATGGAATAAGATAGATTAGCATTAAAAAAAATGTCTTTTTATGGAAGGGCAGTTATTGTTTTCTAATTCTTTAACTAAAGTGCTCCCTGAAATAGTTTCACATTTCCTTTTTTGTAACTTTTGGCCCAAAGAGGGGGAAAAAAGTAAAAGAAAAATAATTATGGTAATATAGCTTTCATTCCACTCTTTTTGTTCTGACAATTAACACCATGTTCTGCACTGAAGAAGGATGAAATTATACCCTCATTACAGAAATAATTAAAGTGAGATAAAGTGAATGGATTCTTTTTTTTTCTTTTTTACTACTAAACTGCATTCTCCTTCTGGCATCAAGATAAAACCCTACATAACAAACTATACTACTTAGCAGCAGGATATTCAAGAGATGAAAATGTTTACCCCAAACTCACATAATGCTAGCATGAAATTCAGAGATTAGGGACAATAGTGGGTGAAATATTTTGCTATCACTCCATCAAGTTTTACCAGTATAGCCTCCTACCTTTTCTTCTTGGTTTCTTTCAGCATGTAATTGAGGCATAAAATACAGAACATTTCTGAGAACAAGATCCCTGCTAAGCCCAGACAATCTCCAAACAGAAATGTTCTTTGTTTTTATCCCCACTTGTTTAGCCATTATTTTTGCTTTAAACAGCTCAAATGTTCAATTCCTGATCTAACCAAAATCATGTCGGGCCAACTTGAGTCCTGATTACACATATCCATGAAGGGTTTTTTGACAACAATGTGCAAGACGTTTGACATTGCTATTTGTGATTTTATTTTCCCTTCTAATTCCCTGTCTAACTACTTTTAGGATTTTTTGAGTGACTTTTTATCCCAAAAGTAACCAAGTCCAACCTTTCTGAGCCAAGGTCATCTAAGAGCTCAACTTCCTATTTAACAGAAGGACAAAATGATCAATGTTCATGATTTAATCTGGCAATGTAATATTCATAACAAATTAGTGCAAAACAGTTTGAGAAATAAACCTAACAAACAGCTAGAACTAAAAAAAAAACATAAGAATATATTGTGTAGAGGCTTTTTAAAAACTTTTTATATTTCTTTGATAGGGACAAGAGTAATCTAGTAGTCATTCTTTCCTTGAATTTTCTTGAATGGACCCACCAAGAACTCCCATGTAAATATAGATGTCATGAAATAGGTCTAGAGCATGGGTGTCAAATTGGCAGCCCATGGGCCAGATATGTCATGCACAAGCCATGCCCACCCCAGCTCCACAAAGGGGAAAAACATCACATGATGGCAACGTGACATAGCTAGGTTGACACCCGTGATCTCAGGGGTGGGATTCAACCAGTGTTACTAATGGCTTGGTGACTATGTTTTGTTTCGCACACACACACACGCCTGATGCTCACTGCACACACATGTAGAGAGCCTTAAGCTGTGCTGCTCGGACAGCTGAAAAGTGCTGTGTGCGGGTGTGCAGCATTTGAAAAGCCTCTTTTTTCCTGCTTTTTCAACCTCAGCTGTGCCACGCAAAGCAGCTGAGGTTGAAAAAGCAGGAAATAAAGGACAGGTAAGAGCCTGGGTGAGCAGATGGGCCAAACAGCAGCAAACACAGAACCGGTTCGGTGTCTGCTGCTCTTCAGACCTACCAGTTCTATAGAACTGGGCAGAACTGGTAGCATCCCACCCCTGCGTGGTCTAGAGGACTTTTTATAGAGAAATAATTGATTTTTTTAAAAAGGAACCAGTAGAAATAAATTGACAAATTTTGCAACAGTGGTCAATACCTTGCATATATTGCAATAGTGGCAAATTGACAAGTGTCATGATACAAGGTAGTTAAGTAGGTTCCAGGAAGAATACTGATGTTTTGTAAATTGTCCATTCACTTTTGGCCAGTCCTTTTATGTAGGCCAGATCCAGAAACAATACCACAAGGATTACTTGAATTCTACTTTATTGTTTAGGACATTACAACAAAATCTTAACAAAAACTGACAGGATTGTCTCTTCTCCATGTCCCTCCCCCAAAAGAAAAGGCAGGGCAATCTTAGTTTCTTCTTTAGATCTTCTTTCCAAGCTGGTATTTATTTAATATCTGTTTTCAAAGCCATCTCTGTACTCCTCTACACTTTCTGAATTAAGAGTTGAAATGTCATGTCTGCAATTTTTTTTAAATAAAACTTTTATTTAAGTTTTCACAAAACATACAAATACAAATGAAATATCTTTTTTTGAGAACAGCGTGGCCCCGGGTTATCACTTCTCCATACAGACATGAACTCAATACTTATTTATCTTATACATTCTAATCCATATCTTATAACTATTTTCACATTTTTTTCAATAGCTTTTCCCTTTCTTTACTTCCTATAGCCTTATTTTAAATTATCTCATTCCTTTCTTAATTCAATTACATATCTTTTTTCTAATTTTTAAAATCTTTCTAATCAATGTTTTTATACTTTCGTCTGTCCTGTTTCCAATTTCATATGATCTTTTCTCATAAAACAAATTTTCCCTGTAATTACTAGACTGGAGTGTAACACCTTTGTATCTTTTTTCAAATCTTATTTAAAAATTTAAGTTACATCCTTACAATTATAACATTCATTTTCTAACCTCTATTTTATAACACATACGCATTTTAAATCGAATTCTGCTTAGTACATTCCCTTAAAATACACACTAAGTTCTTAAAAGAATAACAATAGTAAATGGAATAATTATTCTATTCAAGTACAGCTCTGCCATTAATATTAATAACAATCTTTTACATTTCTATTTCTTTTAACAAACATTACTTAGTAATATCCGTTGTCTTTCACTTTAATCATATATATTTCATATTTTATTTGTTACTGTCTTTAAATAAAAAAACCAAACAATAGTTATTAACAGTAGTCAATAAAGTTATTATTATTCAAGTTCACCTTATCAACTGATAAAAATCTTCCATGTTTCTTCTTAGCTTTTTTTAAACGTTCTTTTTAAATCATTGAGAGCCTTATTCTCTTTACAAACAAATATTCCACTACACATCAATAGAAATTTCTTCTATCACTTTAATCATCTAACATATTATATAACAATGCTATCCCATGCACCTTTGCAGAATCCTTTCAAGTTAAATTTTAACCATTGTCTCTGTGTCTTTTAAATAGGTTTATACCTTTAATTCTTGTACGTTTTTCCTGTACCTCTATATCTTGTTTCTGTCTTTTGTAGCTTCTTTTCCTTTCCCTCTTCCCTCTCTTCTTCTCGCTTCCCTTTTTATTCCCTTTTCTATCTGATTCTCCCTTCTGTGATCCTCCCTTCTTCCTGATATTATGATTACTTTTCAAATTACTCTTTTTTTTTTGGTTGTTGCTTCAGTACTTAAGTTTTTAACTTCCTTTCCCCCCTTTCCCCTTTTTACCCCATTTAAAAAAAATTTAAACAACCCCCAGTTGATTTTATTTTATTTCATTAGGTTCCTCCATCCAAAGTTCCAGGAATCATCCAATAATCCAACACTGTTTCTTGCTTCTCTTTTCACTTTCTCTTTCCAGGGGCTTTGTTCTCTTGTAACAAAGTTTCATCTACAATGTATCTTTTGCAAGCCTTGTTAAAATTCCACTATCAATTTTTTTTTAAGTTCCATGTGGTCTCCTCCATTTTCCAGATTCCACCCTCTTTTTTCCTTTTTCCCTCCGCTGCTTTCTTTCTTTTTTAAATAAAGTTTTTAAATTATCCAAGAATCTTTATCCCTTTGACACTTTATTTTCAACTAGAAATAGCCTATTAATGTCAAAGTGGATTAGTATCAATTTCTTACTCAAATCTCTTCTTCTTAAAGTTCCAAGTCAGTTTAAACTGTCAATGTTAGAGGAAAAAAAGCCAATTCCATTTCATTTCCCTTTTTCTTTCGCAGCTTAAAATCTTTTTTAGGAATGGTATTAGTCTTTAAAATTCAGGTTCCAGGTACCTTACATAGCTGTTCTCCATTCAACCTGGTCAGTCAAACTTTCTCCTTTAAACTTCCTCCTGCACAATCTTGTCCAGTCGGGTTCTTCTTTGAGGTGGTCATTTCTGACCATCGCTGCAACCGCCTTTGGGAAAGGGAGTAATGGCCAGCCGAGACAAGAGTGCAGTGTTAAGTAGACACATAGAAGAAGGTGAGAAGTAAAGGAACCAGAATCATTCTGATCATGGCTTCCCTTTTTCCAAAATAAGCCAAGAATATTGTCAGTGGATGAATCTTTAAGGTAAATAATCAGTGCAGGCTCTTTTTCTTTTTCTTAAACCCTCATACAAAAAGGACAAATGCCAGTAAATAAATAGCTCATTAAAACCTGAGTTGACAACTCAGAATTCTAATGTCCCATGTAAGCCAGCAACCCTACTTCAGACAACCTATTTTCCTTTCAAATAGACCTATAGACCAATCAACCTAGAGCCATGGAAGACAAGTAGACAGACAGTCAGGCAGTTCAGAATCAGATTAAAAAGATAAAAGACAGTGTTAAAGACAAAAAAAAAAAAAAAAAAAGAGTGGAGAGCTGGCTCTGCACTTCTCAGTCCTAGGTCTGCCTTCTGCAACTTCAAACACTACTAGCAGACATCTTCGTTAGATTGCCTTTAAAGAAATGTTAATTAAAAAGGGTTGGCTAGACCTATTTTAAGCACACCTGTACAAAAACTGCTCTTGTTACATATCGAGGACCCCACCATATATATAAGTGAGAACATGAAGAGCCGCAGTGGCGCAGTAGTTAGAATGCAGTATTGTATTCTTCTGCTGATTGCTGGCTGCCTGCAATTTGGCAGTTCAAATCTCACCAGGCTCAAGATTGACTCAGCCTTCTATCCTTCCAAGGTTTATAAAATGAGGACCCAGATTGTTGGGGGCAATATGCTGACTCTGTAACAGCTTAGAGAGGGATGTAAAGCACCATGAAGTACTATATAAGTCTAAGTGTTATTGTTATTAACCATACTATATGGTGTTAATATAATATGCATTTTGATTCATTTTCTGTTTGAATTAACAGACACTGCACCTCATTAAACTAAACATTAGATATTAGTCTTTGTGTAGCCTGGAACTCAAGGAGTAGTACCTGAGCTTAGAACTAGCTTTTTGAATGGAGTGGTAGAAATATTTTTGTAGTTACCTGGTATGAAATATACATTTGATGTATAATATTGGCTTGAAAAATTGTTGTGTTTCAGCTAAAGAGAGAGAAAGTTATACCTGGTGCAGTGAGAATAATGGCTCTCACAGAACCATTGGACTTTAAATCCTCCTGGCAAGAAGTTAAATCTCCTGAGGTCTTGTCGGAACCTGCCTATTTATCTAGGAAAGATCTCATTCTCACCTTCCAGTTGGCATTTAGTCTACCAATGAATTTTCAACTCTTTAAATTACAAAATGATGGTATCTTATCTGAAGCAAAACCTTGATTTTCAGCACTAGATATTTGCTGCAAAAACTAAACCATCTGTCTCAAAACTCTACACTGAATGGAGTGAATGGCAAATTAGAGCTGCAGGATAGAAATGAAGTAAATAGTTTTTCAACTTCCCCCCCCCCCAAAAAAATTTCTATCTATGGATATGTGAAATACTGCTAAAACATTTCTCTTCTTTCTCATAATCCATCAGTTGTTCTGTCTAAAGTAGTAATCCTACAATCAATCTGAATTTTGATAAGGACTGTTTAAGGCTGAGCACAACTTATATATGCACAAAACTAAACATTTCTTATCTAAATAAGAATCTTCACATCCACCTTGGAACTTGCCAGGTAAGACATTTTATTGGCAGCTCTGTTTCACCCAAGAATGATCAGAGATAATTCCTTGAATGAACAATCAAAGCATATTTATATCTTGCTAATTACTTTTCCTGTTTTTTTAGTTCTTATAAACTAAGAATGTTGAGTATGTTAGAGTAACTGTGTAAATAAGCCACCAAACCCTATAAAAATTACTTTGTTTTGAAAATGCCAGTGTCAAGTGCTAAGGAAATCTGGAAATTCAGGCAGTTGAAATGGGTAGAAAGATTCATTGCAAGCTTAAGCTCTCTACAAAAATCTGACCTGGTCAAGGGAAATGAGAGGGAATAAGAAGGCATTCAAGGTGGACTTAGATCTTTTGTGGCTGTGCAGGGACTTGTGACTTATGACCCCTCCCTTGGCCTCATCCTGGTTTTCTACAGCCACAACTCATTTTTTAGTTTTTGTGCACACTCTCTTTTTAAAGTAAAAATTCTGTTATAGTTTCCAAATCTCTTTCTAACTCAGGATTAATTTTCTCTTCTGAAAACACTTCTTTAATGCCAGAATATTATAATTTTGCCAACCCAACCCAATTGCCATACTTAGCAGCTGCATTCTGCTTCCCTTATTTGTCTGGAATGCAGTAGGTTAGTAGGAAAGAATGCAATATTGGAAGTTTCCACTTTCTTGAAATAAAATTCAACTGTTGATATAAAGAAACAAAAAAGCCATTCAGCTTTCTTCTTCATCTGATTTATCAACAATTGTGATAGAATGTGGGTTGGATTCAAAGTTGGACTTTTTTGTAATGTTGTGACATTACAGAAAAGTTATCTGAATCCTGGGAAGGAAGGAAGGAAGGAAGGAAGGAAGGAAGGAAGGAAGAAAGAAAGAAAGAAAGAAAGAAAGAAAGAAAGAAAGAAAGAAAGAAAGAAAGAAAGAAAGAAAGACTCAGATGTCTATGGAGATTCTCAGTTATCCAGGTCATGGTTTCTCCCACAGGAGCTTTTTTTCACTTTTCATCCAAGAAGCTTCTTGAACTCTGACTGGATGGTGGGAAATGGGAAGATTTATATTCCTTGTAGACAGCTGGTAATTTACATTCATCTAGAGAGTCATTGAGGCCACTGGATATTTATCTATGTCCTATCTAACTGGAGATAGATAGATAGATAGATAGATAGATAGATAGATAGATAGATAGATAGATAGATAGATAGATAGATAGATATCAATTTGAACAGCCTTCTCTCAACAGAGGGGCAAGGATACAATATCATCTATCTCCAGTCTACCACATAGTCCTTTCAGCATTTCCAAGAAGTCTTCACACCCATTTCCATTACTCAGGTGACTCTGAAGACACAAATAAACCTCCAGTTGCCTCTTGGGACAAAGAAACTCAAAATACCTTTCCCTTGATTGTGTTTGGTCTAACCTGAAATAGAGAGGAGCTTTGGCAGACTATCAACATTCTGCTATTGCACTGCAGAACACTTTAATTTTCTTAATGAATTCTGTTTCATGATCTTGTCTACCTTGAAGAGTTGACCAAGATGTAATAATTTACCCATTGGTTGTATTTTCACATCACAGTAAGCCATGGCTTGTTTTAATGATATTTTATTTATCAAATTTCTAGGCTGCCCAACTGCAAGCAACTCTAGGAGGCTTCACAAGTTTTCAAAGCTGCCTTTGATTCAAGATGGTGCCGATGACAGCTGCTTCAGTGAAATGCTCTCTCATGATTTCTTTATTCTTTATTATTCTCTGCAATTCACTATGGATTTCATATTCACGAGACCATATGCTAAGAATTGGGCAATGTTTCTTAAGGAGCAGCTTTCTGATTCCCCCCCACTTTTCAAATGTGGAGGAGATTCTAATTCCCCAGTGCTATGGATTACAACAAACAAAGGAAAGAAGTGGCAGCACCAAAAAAGGAAATGAGGTAAAAAGCGGGAATTTTAAATAGAATAAGGAATGTGGGGGAACCTCTCTCCCTTCAATCTTTCTGATTAATTTATGCTCACTTGATAACAAGAAAGGGTGAAATACTCATTTTAAATAGATTCAATTCTGGATTCTACAACTCAGCAGTTCTCTGTTTTACTGAAACCTGGCTTAATGCAGAAATTCATGACAACAGGATGAATTGGAACTGAACACACTCAAAATTGTAGAAATGGTGATAGACTTTAGGAGAGACCCTCCCATACTCTTACAATACTAGACAACACAGTATCAACAGTAGAGACCTTCAAATTTCTAGGTTCTATCATATTATAAGACCTAAAATGGACACTTATCATAAAAAATATCATCAAAAAAGCACAACAAAGATGTGCCAGAAAGAATTTGAACTTCCTGCACCAACTCAGAAAGCTCAAACTGCCCAGGGAGCTGCTGATACACTTCTACAGAGGAATTATTGAGTCTATCATCTGCATCTCTATAACTGCTTGGTTTGGTTCTGCAACCCAACAAGACAGACACAGACTTCAGATAGTAATTAGGACTGCAGAAAAATAATTACTACCAACCTGCCTCTCATTGAGGACCTGTATACTGCATGAGTCCAAAAGAAGGCTGTGAAAATATTTACAAACCCCTCACATCCCGGACATAAACTGTTTCAACTCCTACCCTTAAAATGACTCTATAGAGCACTGCCCACCAGAATAACTAGACACAAGGACAGTTTTTCCCTGAATGCTATCACTCTGCTAAACAAATAATTCCCTCAGCACTGTCCAACTACTTACAAAGTCTTCACTATTACTATTAATCTTCTCATCATTCCTTATCACCCATCCTCTCCCACTTGTGACTGCATGACTGTAACTTTGTCGCTTGTATCCTTATGATTTATATTGACTATTTCCTAGTATGTATTTGATTGCTTATTGTACCCTATGACTATTATTAAGTGCTGTACCTTATTCTTGACTCTTGATGAATGTATCTTTTATATACACTGAGACCCTTTGCACCAAGACAAATTCCTTGTGTGTCCAATCACACTTAGCCAATAAAGAATTCAGTTCAGTTCAGTTATACGTTATATAGTCACATTGGCCTAGTTCACTCAGCTCATTTAGCACACATTTGGGCTTTAGTTTTTTTAAAATAGCTGGTTAAATCTGCAGCCAAAGCAAGAAAGATTCTTATGACAGCCTGATGTTTAAATGCAGCTGCTTTTTAACCTCTTTCCCCACACCTTATTAATTTCTTGATGATTTTTGTAATCTTTCTGCCATCATGCCTATACAAACTGTCACCTAGAAAAAAAAATTCCAGCACATAAAACAAAATGATAAAATTGCCATACCAATGAAAGCAAAATAACAATTGACAAGGTAAGAAAAAAGATACCTTACTCTTCTCAAGATTAATTTTTAATCAAGATTTATATTCTCTCTTGAGATCTGTCAAAAATGCTCGCCACCTGTTTGTTCAGATGCTCTTGTTAAAAAGAACTAATTGTTTTATGGGTGATCTGTTGTAATAAATCTTCATACAAAACTCTAGGGAGGTTTTAACCCTTCTATTCTTTGAAAGGACACTGCAAAGTAGAGCTATTAATCTCATTTTTAGACAGTCCCTGCAGAATACTGATATCTGTTAAGGCAGCAGCTACATTTAGTTCCATATCTCATGAATTCTAAGAAATATTAATGCATAATAGGAAAGCAAGCCACAGGAACATTTTATGGTGTATTTTTCTCATTAGAACTACAAACACACAAAGGAAAGAGAAAAAATAATATTTTTCTCGTGACCTTTCCGAATGACAGCCTCTGTTGTCAGTACATATAAACAACACAAGGTTGGGTTAGGGGTTTTTGTTTTGTTCTGTTGGTTTTTGGTTACTCAGTATAATTGGGGCTAGAAGCATTTCTTGGGCTTTCAAATGCAGTTCAATTTAAAATAACCTTGCATCATTTAGAGAAAAAAAACCTTGTTATTATTATATTTGACATACCCCATTAGAATCCCATTAGGATGAATAGAAATTTTTTGTTCCATGTACATTCTATCCATGCAAAACTGAATTTATCCTGCTTCTAATTTTCTCAATATGATCTCAGGGAAATCATTCTCTCCCCAGTTACTGATTTATTTTAATTCTTTAAAAATAATACCTATCTGCTTTGGTGTACATAAATCAAAGGCAGCCTTCATCCTTTTGCTCTTATGATACATAATTTTTATTGGTGGAGAATTTGAATCAAATTATGCCCTGTAACAGAAAACAGAAAAGAAAAATCATAAAAGTGTTGCAACAGAGAGCAAAGAAATTTTTCCTCCTATCTTCTATGCCACAGATCCTATCTTTTTTCAATCTGTAAATTATTATCTTATTTTGCTTTCCCCATTCAAACTTAAAAAAAATATGGTTCTTCTTTGTTGTGTAACTATCTTTTCCTCCATAGAATGTAGAGCCAATGTTGAGATTTGAATATGAATTTTCAGTTTCTACAGCTGTAAAGATGTCTTGTTTTGTTTTTTTAACCATTGCTTTGTTCAAACTTTCTTGATATAATCTGTTACTATATTATTACTTTTTTTCTTTAATATAGTCTTGCTTTCCACTTTTTTCTAGATTTTTTTTTTCTCAAAATAGGAATGCTATTTCTTTTATAAGAAAAAAAAGGATGGCATAGCATTGATTTATTATAATTGTATAAACTGATCGCTTCAAGTGAATCTATCTATAATAAGAGATTTTTACAATTACTATTATTAAGGCAGATCTCCCCATTCAGTAAAACTTCTTTTTCAATGCCCAATCAATACTTTGGGTGAGCCAGGATCACAATATGACTAAAAAAAATATAAAGCGGTGTTCAGCACAGGGTAAACAAGACAATTGAATTGGCAGTAATAATAAATGAATATCTAAGCATTTCTACAAAAGAGGAGCAGGTGTGTATGCTCTACACTAGACAAAAACAAATCTTTAGAAATTATAGAAAGTTAGCATTCATCCTTCTCCTAGAAGAATGAAATATTCTAGGAAATATTAAAAAGGCAGGATATTATATTTTCCCTAAAGGAAAAACATGTTTCCAAAGACATAACCTTATAGCCTCCCTGTGCCCCAGCAGATATTTGGGGGCCAACCTATCTACAAGACAAAAGGCTGGGCCAGCTTATCTACAAAACAAAAGACCTTCACCCTCAGGCCATAATAGGGTTAGCCCTCTCACACAAATGGCACCTGGGAAGATTGCATCACTCAGCAAGGTTCAACCAAGCCTGGGACTCAAGACAGTCTACAAAGTTACCCCTACATGCCCTCATGAGAATCTGACAGCCAATCAGAATGCATGCCTTTCCCACAAGAACAGAAGGCAAGTTCAAAGACCAAGAGAGGGTATAAATTTCTCTCTCTCTCTCTCACCTGTTTGCTCAATTGCCCAGGATCTCAAACCATGTCCACCATTAAACCATCTTTCCAAACAGCCTCCATGTTTCCAGTGTCTTTCTTCATACTTGGAACTGAATCCAGGTGGACATTTCTTCCAACAAAACTAAATATACAGGTGAAACTCAAAAAATTAGAATATCATGCAAAAGTTCATTTATTTCAGTAATGCAACTTAAAAGGTGAAACTAATATATGAGATAGACTCATTACATGCAAAGAAAGATAGTTCAAGCCATGATGTGTCATAATTGAGATGATTATGGCTTACAAATCATGAAAACCCCAAATCCACAATCTACAATCAGAAAATTAGAATATTGTGAAAAGGTTCAATATTCTAGGCTCAAAGTGTCCCACTCTAATCAGCTAATTAAGCCATAACACCTGCAAAGGTTCCTGAGCCTTTAAATGGTCTCTCAGTCAGGTTCAGTAGGAATCACAATCATGGGAAAGACTGCTGACCTGACAGTTGTGCAGAAAACCATCATTGACACCCTCCATAAGGAGGGAAAGCCTCAAAAGGTAATTGCAAAAGAAGTTGAATGTTCCCAAAGTTCTGTATCAAAGCACATTATTAGAAGTTATGTGGAAGGGAAAAGTGTGGAAGAAAAAGGTGCACAAGCAGCAGGGATGACTGCAGCCTGGAGAGGATTGTCAGGAAAAGGCCATTCAAAAGTGTTGGGGACTTTCACAAAGAGTGGACTGAGGCTGGAGTCAGTGCATCCAGAGCCACTACACACAGACAGATCCTGGACATGGGCTTCAAATGTCATATTCCTTTTGTCAAGCCACTCCTGAACAACAAACAACGTCAGAAGCATCTTACCTGGGCTAAAGAAACACAGACCTGGTCTGTTGCTCAGTGGTCCAAAGTCCTCTTTTCTGATGAGAGCAACTTTTGCCATCTCATTTGGAAACCAAGGATCCAGAGTCTGGAGGAAGAATGAAGAGGCATACATTGCAAGATGCTTGAAGTCCAGTGTGAAGTTTCCACAGTCTGTATTGATTTGGGGAGCCATGGCGTCTGCTGGTGTTGGTCCACTGTGCTTTATTAAGTTCAGGGTCAACATAGCTGTCTCCCAGGAGATTTTGGAGCAGTTCATGCTTCCTTCCACAGATGAGCTTTATGGGGATGCTGACTTCATTTTCCAGCAGGACTTGGCACCTGCCCATACTGCCAAAAGCACCAAAACCTGGTTCAATGACCATGGGATTACTGTGCTTAATTGGCCAGCAAACTCACCTGACCTGAGCTCCATAGAGAATCTATGGGGCATTGCCAAGAGAAAGATGAGAGACATGAGACCGAACAATGCAGAAGAGCTGAAGGCCACTATTGAAGTATCCTGGTCTTCTATACCACCTCAGCAGTGTCACAGGCTGATAGCTTCCATGCCACACTGCATTGAGGCAGTAATTGTTGCAAAAAGGGCCCAAACCAAGTACTGGGCACATATGCACGCTTATACTTTTCAGAGGTATGATATTGTTCTATGTACAATCCTTGTTTTATTGATTGCATTTAATATTCTAATTTTCTGAGATTATGGATTTGGGGTTTTCATGAGCTGTAAACCATAATCATCTCAATTATAACACATCATGGCTTGAGCTATCTTGCTTTGCATGTAATGAGTCTATCTCATATATTAGTTTCACCCTTTAAGTTGCATTACTCACCTCTATCTATCTATCTATCTATCTATCTATCTATCTATCTATCTATCTATCTATCTATCTATCCATCTATCTATCTATCCATCCATCCACCCATCTATCTATCTCTATATATCTATTGGGAAAAAAATGTTAAAAAAGACCACAGTAGTGGCTATCTGCCATTAGAGCTTTTGTAATAATGTTTCAATCCTCAAGTTATCTATCTTACAGTTTCTACTTTTAACTTCGAAGGACAATATAAAACCAACATTCTCTTCCTCCTCTCCCCCTTCTTCTTTTGTTTTATTCCCTCCTTCTTCAAGGATTTCAAAAAGCTATCTAACAATACTGGAGGTTTATGAATTATAATATACCACCATCATCAAAGATCTAGGCAGGTTAATTAAGGTGGTAAATCAGTCCCCAGTAAATGTTGTAATAAATAATGCCAGCTAAAATAATTGATTAATAAATCCATTGCATATTTATACTGTCTGACAAGGAGTCCTCTAGGTGATGCACAACCAGAAAAAAACCATTATAAAATGTAAAAATTTGTACAAATAAGGAAACAATGCAACACAAAATAAGAACCAAATAAAAGAAGAACAAATGATCATTGTAATAAATCAGCACACATCTACAATAACAAAGTTGCAATATACTGAATTTCTAAAATTCCAAAATAATTTTTGAACACTTGGAAAAATGAACATGACTTCATCTGACAAAGCTCTTTGTCCCACTACTGATAAAGCTCTTTCATTTGTTGCTACCGGCTTTTTCTCATAGTGCAGAAGCATCTGGAGAAGCATCCATTCTCTGCAAGAATGGATTAATATGCCCCTTCTGTGTAGGGAAGGATGTTGAAAAGGTGGTGCTTTAAGGAAGTGCTTTATCAAAAACCTTTTATCATCCCGATGGGCTAATTTTACTGGGACCTATATGAGGGGAGTGTGCTTCTAGTGATCTTATTTGACCTTTCAGCCACATTTGCTCTCATAAACCACAGCATGTTTCTGGACCACTTGCAAAACTTGGGGTTTGGAGACACTATTTTTCAGTGGTTCCATTTCTTTCTTTCTTTCTTTCTTTCTTTCTTTCTTTCTTTCTTTCTTTCTTTCTTTCTTTCTTTCTTTCTTTCTTTCTTTCTTTCTTTTAAACAAATTTTATTCAGTTTTTCACATTAAAAACAAAAATCTCTTTTTAGTGGACAACGTATTTCCGGGTCACCACCTTTATATACAAATATGACAGCAATTATACATTCATATATGCATACTTAATTCTATTATTTCCTTTTCCATTCCAAATTTTCAGTAAGGAGAGAAACAAACACATTAATTCTAGCCTCTTTCATTAATCTCAGTCGAAACATCTTTTTGTTTCATTTCAATTATTCCAAATATAATAAAAATAAAGATAATAAATTTGCCTAATAATAATGATAATGATAATAATAAAAATTTACCAATGTCTCTCCTTGCTTTTAATAGTCTATGTTGACTTATTAATTTAGTTGGTTCTTTAGTCTGTCATATTCCCTTTCCATTACACATTCTTTTTATAAATTCTAGATTAATACAAATTTTAACACTAAAAAAAAAAAAAAAACCAAGTACAGGTTTCCCCCCTTTTACTGTTTTGAGTGTGACACCTCAATGATTAAAATATACCTTCATTCCCTCAATTTGATTCCCAATAAGCCATTATTTTTAAGAAGTTACAATAATAATCATTACATCTCTTCATTTGGATTCCGCAGCATATTTCCCCCCCCTTGATTTTTAATAAGAGTTATTGGTATCTATACTGCCCTATTTTCTAAATATTTTTAATTGCAGAAATATTCTTATTATCCCTTGTCACCCTGCAGAATCCCCTTTTTAATTCATCAACCATTATCTCTGAAACAACAATTTCTTTTCAACATTTTACTATTTCCGTATTTCTTTATCTCATGCACCTGTTTCTTACTGCTTCTCCTCCCCCTCTTTTCCCCATATCTTTTCTCATTCCAGTTTATATTCCTCTCTTTCTTAATATCTTCCTTTCCCCTTTTCTGCTGGGTCTTTCTGCCTTTCCCGACTTCACAGGTATTCCCCTTGATTGCCTTCTTAAATCTCAACTTTTTAACCTTCCTTCTTTCCCCACTTCTTTGTAATTTCTTTGTGTTAATTGTCTATTTAAAATGTCTTCTCCTTGAGTCGACTCCTCCTCCTCTGAAGCTCTTTCTTCTTGTTCTTCAATCACCATTTCCATTTTTTCTAACACAGAGCAAAGTTATTCGCCTCTTTCCTGTAGTGATTCTCTCATATTTTTAAGTTCCATTTTTAATTCCCCAAGAGATATCATCATTACACACTCTTATATTTTATGATCGTTAAAGTCCACAAAAAAACCCACTTTTACTTTCCTTCTGTCTTCTTTCAATTTTCTCAAGTTCTCAGTTATTCCAGCCCAGGGTCTATACCAAAAACATCAATCAATCCCACAGTCAGTCTTTCCTTGCTTTTTCCTTTATTCTGGTTCTGCTTTCACTTTCTATGATTCTTACTTTGTTTCAATATTTCTTTAATGTTATATCCACACAAGTTCCTTCAGAAACAGGATGCTTTCCCTTTTGTTTGAGCTCAAGTTTTTGTCAAAAGGGGGCACTCTCCATTATACAAAGTCTTCACCTTTTCCCCCTATTTTTTTATTTAGGGTTTTTCGAACCTCAATATTCCAGCACAGTCCAGTCTCCAATTTGTAAACTTTATTATTATTATTTTTTGACAATCTTAAGTCCAGCTTTATTTTATGCCTGTTTATTCCCAAAATATTTTAGTAAATCTTTAGTTCCAGCTTATTCCTTTCCCGGTTCGAAGCCCCTAGGTGTCAAAAATATTTTCTTATTTTGAGTTCCAGTTTGTCAGGCTTCGGTTGCGGCAGGAATTCGTGTTTGTGCATGATCCCTGCTGCGCTTGCTGCCGGAGTGCCTCCGATCCAGCTGGATTTGGAGGCTATAGTTATCCTGTAGGGATAACTGAAGATAGGGGAGATCTGGACAGGGGTCCGGGGGCATCGCAACCCCCTCCCTCAGCCAACGAAACTCCCTTTTCCAAAGGCGGTGGAGCGGCGGTCAGCAATGGCTGCCACAAAGAACCTCTCAGGTGGACAAGTTTTGTGCAGGAGGAAGTGGAGAAAGTGAAAGTCTTTGGCTGAACTGGGACAATAAGTAACATCTGAACACCCTGGAAATCTAGCTCTCTAAAGGATACATTGTTTCCCAAGAAGATCGTAAAAAGCTGCGGATGAAAGTGAAAAGGGAAAGTTTTTTTTTCTTCACTCTCCTTCCCTACGGTGATAGCAATGGAATTCGGAAACACCTGCTTTGGCAACAGAAGGTAACTAATTTTGAAAATTAAAGCCAAGGGGACATTAAAGATTTCTGAACATTGATATTTAAAAATCAATTTTTTTTTTGCTATAAGTGGGAAGGGAGAGGTAAATGATTTATATTAAAATTCTGCTGGAGGAGACTGCTTGGAGTTTATAAGATCAGAGATTAAACTGCAATAAGACTTCTAAAAATCATTTTGGAACTGTGTATCTGAACTCTACCCCAGGAAGAGAAAGTATTAAAAGAAGAAAGTGCTAAATGAAACAGTTTGTGTTGATTTGGATTGCTTGATGACTTTGGGACTTTTGCAAACTATTTTTTGAAAGTCTAAAAACACTTGGATTGTTTAAAAATATTTTCTTATTTTTTTTCCTGTCCCTTTGTAATTTTGCTGCTCACTTTTCTTAAAAATTCCATGTTACCTTTATCCCGGGGTACTTTTGTTTAGTTGTATTGCCCAGTTGTCCCGGTTCAGATGTTATCCACCTCTTTCTTCCCCCCCTGCACAAACCTTAATCCAGCTGAGTCCTCCTCTTCAGGGTGGCCATTTTAAACCACCGCTGCAGTCATCTTTGGGGGGAAAAAGACCAAGCCCAGGGGGGGAGATGCGGCTCCCCTCAACCTGGCTTGTGGCTTCCCCTTACTCCGCTGCCCCTCCAAGGCAGCTTCAGCCCCTAATCATAATGATCGGGGCTCTCCAACAAAAGAGCACGGACCATAGCCGCAGAGAGTCACGATCTACAGTCAGTGAGGAGGCTCCGCCTTCTTCAGTGGTTCCATTTATTTCTAACTGATTCCAGGCAATAGTAGTACATAAGCAGAGGTCAGCCCAGCAGGTTGCGGCTTGTGGGTACCACGGAAATTGGCCTCTTTTCCTTTGAAGAAAACTCATAGAGGAGATCTGTCAATTCAGGTTGACGAATACTTCTTTATCACAAGACAGGCTAGGGATGCCACAGAATTTTAGGTTTATGGAGTCCTGGGTTATGATCAGATAGCTAGAGGGTTTCTAAACAAACAGTAACTCGGTTTTATTATGGTTCATTTTAAGCTTTTGCATTGCTTATGCTATGGCTGAAATAATGTGTATGTATGTGAATTCCAAATACAAGCAACAAGATTTCAAGTACAGATCACATAAATATTTGTCCCATCTTTTAAAGAAGAAATGCATCTGATAATCAGATCAGCATGGCATACTTTCTTTTCTTATAGTAGTGTGATACATGTTAATACTTGTGTTGCTTATTTCATCCAATATCCTGTTTGTCTTCAGGGCCAGAATTTTGCTGCAATTTAATGACACTTATAGACATTTTTAAACTGTACAGTCCTTACAGATATGTCAGTTATCTGCATCATGTTATCCACAGGGATTGTATGAATATAATTTACTTACATCTACTCTTGGTGACAGTGTTGAAGATGTTAGCCTGAAGCTGTTACAAACCATTGTTCTAATGAATCAGCCATGTGTTGGTTTTTTCTAGTGAAATGCAAATTAAGAATAAATTAGAATGTAAAACTTATTTCTAGAAAGCACCTCTTCAAATTGACTTTTGCCATGGAGAAGAAAGAACAGTGATAAGAAATAGTTGTAATGTCTTCAAGATTATATCCAAACTTTGACAGGCCAAAAATATTTTGATATAGTAAATACTCTATAAGATATTTGAAAAGATGACTCACATGGTTAGAATACTAGGTTGGAGGTCCACGTTTGAGGCCTGAGTACTGCTGTGGGGCAGGGTGATTTCCTGTCCTTTGCTCCACTTCCTTCTGGAGACACAAAAGGAACCCCCAACTGGATGTCCTCTGGCTGGTCATGTTACTGGCTGGCTAATCCTTTCAACTTGTACTTCTATCAAGAGTGTGATATGATAGAATAGAGCTGTAAGGGTGGTCTTTTAGTTCAATATCCTGTCCAAGGCAAGAATCCTTATCTCAGGCAAATGGTTGTCCAATCTTTTCTTAAAAATCTTCACTACTCTAAGAGGCAAGCTGTTCCACTGATTAACTGTTCTTACTGTCAGGAAATTCCTCCTCGGTTCCAGGTTGAATCTCTCTTTGATAGGTTTCTACCTATTGCTTCTTATTTTACTGTCACCTGCTATATAGAATAAATCAACCCCCTCTTCCCTATGACAGCCCCTCAAGTATTGGAAGATGTTTTTCATTTCTCTTCCCTTTGGTGAGAAAAAAAATACCAATAAGAATAATAAAGGCTGAGGATTTATTCCTTTTTTATTAAAAAAAAACCTCACAGGAATATCCAGAAAACATCAATGCAAACAGAATAAACTTGGACAATTAGGTCAGGTCTTTTGCCTGTAGAGATTGGCCCTGGGATCATCTTAATTTTCTTTTGTTCCCTATTCCCGACAGAATTTTGCTGTGCCTGGAAAGGAGGAGTTGTAAAATTGGCATCCCAGTTCAGAGGGCACTCCATTTTCCTATCAGATACATGCCTCTCAGTCTTCTAATGCATAAAATGGTATGCCTTTACTCTCTAAATGAGCTGCTTGCTGTATAGTGTTTTTAACCTTCTGGCGCATGGGGATTGAACAAGCATTCAGCTAATAAGAGGCCCAATTTAGGGAGGGGATCAGAAAAAATATATATTTTGATTAACATTAGATTGTTTTAGAATTAATATTTTGGAGTTGAATTACCAAAGCAAGCATGAAACAACCAGACTGTCAGGTTTCCATGTTAAAAGAAAAATAACAAAGCCCATCTTCAAAAAGATTTCTTTTATTTAGGAAAGCATCAAATTGGCAAAGTCCATGGTGATTCCAGATCTGAGCCAACCCAGAATTACCCCACAATATTTTTAGTTAGAAACAACTCCCAAAAGTCACATTCTCCAACAGAAGTAATTCAACATTGCATGATGTCATATATCTCCATCTCCAATGCCTAGGCAGCTCGGTTCCCATGGGATGAATGATCACCTAGCCTAAATACCTCTCTCTGTCTCCACTCCTCCCCCCCCTCCATTCCCCCATTACTGCCACAGAGAAAATAAGAAAAAGAATACTTATTAAGACAAACTAAAATGGCTACACTTATGTCAATTTTGGGATTAACATATTTAAAATTGCACTTTTTATTAAAAGTAGGTAATTTCACATTTAGTACTTTTTAGAATTTTTTTAAACACAAGAGTTTCTGGTTTTGATGCACAATGCATCTAGAGCAAATTGAAGAAGTTCTTCTATTCTTTCAAGGGAGTCCTCAATGAAAATTTAAAAAGTAGACATGGTACTACATTTCAGAGCCCACATGTCTTTTTCATGTGCTTCATGTATACATCCAGTTTGGGATTTTGGTAGATGATTATTTTGAAAACTTACCAGTTGCTGTCTTCTCCTCATCCTCCGTTCTTCACTTGTATGAAAAATATAAACTACCTTATTGTTTAGGACCTAATATTGTCTATTTCTATCTTTTAGGAAAAGAATCAGATATATTCTTTCCACCATTCTACAGTTTGTTGATTTATATAGGACTAGGGTGGCAATTTGAAACAAAATTAAACCTCACTTTCAAATATTAGCTTAATTTTTCTCAATGATCTTCTCTAACCTATTCTCCCTGGTTATACAGGTAGTTCTTGGATTAATGAGCATTATGCCATAAGTTGTGACAGTTGTTAAGTAGGTCATCACATTTTTACAATCTTTCATATTCATATTTTATTCATATTTTACAATATTTTTCAAGCAAATGCCAGTTTCCAGCAAAAATGTTGTAAATTGCGATCATGTGGCTGCAGGATGCTGCAAAAAGCCATAAATGAAAACCGGTTAATAAGTGCCCAAGATGTGGACACAGGACCTGTGGGGACAGCTATTGGAACTTCAAATATAAGTCAAACCACCTTTTTCAGTGACTATCATAACTTTGAACATTTGCTAAATGACTGGTTGTAAGTCAAGCACCCCTGTATTAACTAACTGGGAAACAGTAGGATTTATGCGGGATTCAGATGGATAACAGAAAAATTAATAGAGGCATTGGGATTGTCTAACTGTGTAACTGTTTTATCCAGTTCTTCTGAGATCTTGGCCTAGCTTTTTGAGAAGGGACTTTACCTTTCCCCAAATTATTTTGCTTCTCAGTTGTCTCTTGTGATTTAAGCTATTTTTTAAGCTGATCTCTTGCCTTTGAAGTTTTTTACTTTCTTCTCAAAGTTCATGCCCACATGATTGATTAAGCTTCCCAATAGTTTCTTTCTTCATTTGCATCTGCTTCCTTGTTTTCATTCCAGATCAGTTTTTAACTGACTGACAGGACAACTTTGGATGCAGCTGTTTACTGACTCTTAAAACAGCCATTTCATGGGCATTTCAAGTCCATGTTGAATTTATTACCCACCCAGTCTTTGCTTTCTGAGACACCTTTCCAATGAATGAAAGCATTTTAACTTTTCAACTTCTACTATGAATATTTAGGGGCTTCTGGAAAACACTTCAGCAGGTACATTCTGTTCACAGCACCATCTCTTCCTCATTAAATATTATATCGAGTGTTGCTCTGAACTGTAACAGAATGGGTAGAATGTTAAGAACCTGGCTGCTCTCACTCAAATAACATTTGACCATGCTGAAACAATTTTGACTCAGCAAGCTGGATAGTTTTGATTCATTGTATTGAGAATTACTCTCTGAAAGGTATTTGTCAGCTACCCTATTTGGTGCCTAGAAATACATGAAAACTCAATTGTGCCCTGTGGGTAATCATGATATCATGCTCATATCCCAAAGTCGGAGACAAATCAAAACCACAACTAAAATAGGAAGGCTGAGGGAAAACCTGTTATTAATAATACTACTGTCTAATCAAGTATTCCTTTGCTTTCTATGCTGTCTCAGTTTGGACTCAGCACTTGAGTTGAGTTGAGAATCCTTCTTAGTTTAAGCACACTTTTGTTTTTTGGTTCAGCAGATGGGAGGGACTGAATAAGAAGCTTATTCAGAATGATCAGGGAGACAACTTTAATCTTACCCCTTTGGAGTTTCAAAGATGGTTAGGTTTGAATAATGTAAGGAGCAGCCCTTGGGATTTTATTTGAAATGCAGTGACCTGTATACTGGAAAGGAGGAAGAGTTGGACAAAAGGCTTGTCATTATGTTGGAAGAGGTTATTTGTGTACCAAAATAATATCATGAGATAATTTTCAGGCATATTTTGGTACATAAATAACCTCTTCCAACATAATCTCTTTTGTTACTGTTTTTTATTGTTGTTACTAACTTATTATAAATATTCCACCTCACAAATCTATTTTTATTAATGCAGATATTGGCAAGATGGGAGAACACTTTACAGCATTACTTACAGACCTCAAATATGACTATTTTTATATCTATTGTTGCATATTTCATTCTTAGTTTTTTTTCTCCCTTTAAAGAAATCATGTCAGCATTATGCATCTTATAGTGACTGACAGGCCTGTAATGGCCTTTTTTTCTTTCTCTTGTCATCAGATTTTAGAAGAAAATGAGGGCAAGTTTTGCCAGTTTAGACCTACATATATCTGACAGCTCTTAATGTATAAATTATTGTGTTCCTTTTTCAATGTTGATTGGTTTCTAGATATAAATAACACTGAGAGAGACAAGCAGTAAGTCATCCAGGCTGGATTGTTCACATTTCTGGTAGTATTTTTTTCAGCTTGGACCTAATCGGTTACATCTTGCAGGATTTTTGCTGTTATTGTTGTTGTTCTTTGTCTTTTACAAGCTTTTCACATTTAACAAGTTAAGTGGGTTCTTGTTTTATCTTCAACTATCACAGTGTTTGTTGCCTTCATAACTGATAAAACAAGATATGACTCTTAGATTATGATATTTTCAAATAAAAGCCAATAATATTATTATTTTAGTTTTGACAAGCTTAATTTTGAGCAAGTATATAATTTCCATGCTTATATGGATGGGGCTGTCAGATATTTGAGGCCAGTGGCTGGAGATAGCAGCCATACATATATAATTTTTAATGCAAAAGTCAATTTGTGTATTGCATTCCATTCCCTGGACAAATCTTGAAAAAAAAATCTTATTTAGTCTGAAAACTCAATCATTTCTGTACCTCAGTGTCTGCCTAATTGCTAAGTGAATCCACATTACAAAGGTTCTCTAATTTCTGAAATGAAAATACATGTCCCCTTGAAATATATACAGCAATCCAACCCATATCACTAGACATGATGTATTTTGGTTGCATAAGGATTTGTATTATATTCATATTTGTAACTTCTATATTTTAAGTTTTAGAACAGCTTCCCACAAAATTCAGTCCAAAATACATTGGGTGTGATGTATTTTGGTTGCTTAAGGAGTTGCACTATATTCAGGTGTGTAACTTCCATGTTTAAGGTTTTAGAAGAGCTGTCCACAAAAATTCAGTGCAACAATAGATAATTTAAGAAATAAATATCTACATTCATATTGCTTCAAAGAAAACTATATGCCCCTGTAGTCATAAGAAATTAAGCTCAGACCCAGGAAATATTTATTTTATCTTAGCAAGTTACTCTCCAGTGATCCCTTCTTCTCAACCACCATTATTTTCCCCCTCTAGCTCTGTCTACATAGTGTTCAAAGAAAGTGGTGCAAATGAACTGCTACTTACATTCCACCCCCACCCCCGCCACCTAATCTGGATCCCAGGCTCATACCAGACCCATATGTCCCATTGATTGTTCAGTCAGAGTTCAGGGATGTGGCTCTACTTTGATGGCTATAGTGACATTTTTAACACTCTGCTGTTCCATCCTCTGTAGAAAGGATTGCATTTCCAAGTCATGTGATATACTTAGAGTTATATCTCTGCAAATGTCAATGGTTACAATTTGATCTATTTTACTTAGTTAAATCAATGTTCTGCTGTTTCATTTTCAATACATTTTACCACCATCCCTTATTTGGTTATCCTTGTTCCATTCTAAAGGAAGGTGGTGCTTAATGGTCTATTCTTCCTCCAGACAATGGCAATATGGACATTCTGGAGATAGCCTAGTAGTTTCCAGGAAGTGAATGTGATACATATCTGGAACATTATGAACCATTTTTTGGTCTGGAAAATTTACTTACAGAAGATTATCTTACCAGGTCTGGAGCATTTGGGTCAGCATGGTCTAGAGGATGATCAGAACAATTTCAAGCATACCTAATGCTTACCTTGTTCTTAAGAACAAAAGGTCAGTAAAAGGCAGTCTGTCCTTCTCTATGACTGCAATGTTAGTCCTTAATTTTTATATGCTCATAATGAAATATATTAATTGTCTTAACTCAAATGAGCAGTGGAAGCATACATACCTCTAAAATATTTTACAAAATGAGTCTGTCTGGATTTTCTATCTCATGAGAATGGAAATAAATGGAAGTAACAGATACCTTTATTTATCACACCCTAATGTGAGTCTGAAAACAACCTGGCAATGTGGAAAGTGTATTACTTTATAACTGTTAAGTGTTTTGTTAGATAAGGTAAAAAAAGCTGTTAGTAGGATTTACTATAAAATGTTAACCCAAAAGTGTTAACATTTTTAAAAAGTTGTGAGATATAGTGAGATAAATAAAGATCTTTAAAAGATTGAGAATTATATCGTCTCAGGTATCAGGTAGATATTCTAAAACTCTTGTTGTCATGACCTTTAACTGAGTGAAATGGTGCATCATAGGACACAATTTTTGAAATAAGTTACCTCAGATAGGCTATGTGCCCAAAATCCAGAACGCATGACTCCCAAGGTTATGAAATTTGGGGAACTTGTGGCTACTTTAATTCTGTTGCTGCTACTTCAGCTCATGTGATCTTCATTTTTAACATTTTATGGCAGTTTCCTAGACAGTTTCACAATTCCTCACTCCTTTCCCCACCCAGCAGGAACACTTACCTGCATGCTGGGAAGGGAAGGGAAGGGAAGGGGAAGGGGGGGAAATTTCCAATGCTCCCTGCTAAATTCATCTAAGAAACTTAATGTGAAAACTGACAGGATGTTGGAAATTGTTCCTGCTCCCACCGTTTGTTTTGTCTGTCCTTGGTCATTCTGTTTCGCTGTTTAGGTAAGGAAATATCTCTGAAATAATGATGAGTGGGGAAAAGGTCACCTAGTTTTGATAAAACTGAATAAGAAAATAACTCCTTGGAATTTGCTTCACTTTAACTTGAACTCTTTCATTCTATCTTTACTAAGCACCTCTCACCTTTTCTTTCAGTTTTCATTTGTAATTCACTGCCCTTGCTTCCAAAGCAATTTTCAGCATACAGTGATGGAAAAGGAAGAAAGAAGAGGTGGGTTTTCCCTTTTTTAAAAATGCAACCCTGTTAATCTTTGTGTCTGTGACTTGCATTTTTCATGTCTCCATTTATTTGTTATTCAAATAGACAGACAGATAGAAAAACTGTAAGGTTAATGCACAATGTTAACATTTATATTTCATGTCAACATAAAATACATCTGCAAAAAAGTGACCAGGACAATATTTTTTCTAATATCTTGGCATTTCCACATCTTCCATAAAGATGTATATCACAGGCTGGAAGATCTTCTAGCCCAAGGGTCTTCAAACTTGGCAGCTTTAAGACTTATGGACTTCAACTTCCAAAATTCCTCGTCCAGTCATGTTACTTCAGGAATTCTAGGAGTTGAAATCCACAAGTCTTAAACTTGCCAAGTTTGAAGACACTTGTTCTAGTCCAACCTGCCACCCAGGACATGAATTCTCAGACTATCCTAGACAAATGGCTTTCCAATCTTTCTTTGAAAACCTTTAATGGTGCACATATGACACCAGGAGACAGAGTGCTCCACTACTTCACAGCTCTCACAGTCAGAAAACTCCTTATTTCAAATTTGGATCTCTCACTATGAAAGTTCCATATGTTGTGCAAAACAAATACAAAACACACTTCACTAACATCAGTAGCATCCACATGCTTTACAGAACAAACTTAATTTCATGATTTAACAAGAAACCAGCAGGCAGAAGATGAATCAAACTTTAAAGTGTAACTTGAGCAAAGACTGCCCTGACCAGGCCTTCTATTTGCTATCCTGCGGTAGTCACCAGTCCAGAATTTTCAGGACACTATAACTCTATCCAATGCTAAACAAGAGACTGAGGTCTCTTGTCGTCTTAGCATTAAATTTAGGTTGTTTTAACCCATACATTTCTTCACAACATCTAAATACTGGGCACTGTAATTCCACCTCAACTCCAGTCTGAGTTCGGATGGCAACATATGGCAGAGTATTATTAACATATTGATGATATCTTCTCCAAACTTACAACTTAGAAAGCTAATAAAGACAAGTATTCCTGAACACGAAAAATCAGATATCTCATTATAGGTTATCAAGTAAACAGATATTTAGCCTGTCAAATCCATTAAACAAACATTCTGAAAACATTCAAAAGACAGCAAAAGACTGGTACATTCATAAACTCACATATAAAGGATAAATGGAGAGTTCTTGAGACTCTGCATTCCAACCCCTAATACTTGGCATTAAAAACTCATTAAAGAAAGGCTATGTGAGTCTTTCTTTCTTGATCATACTCGGCAGTTAAAGGACTTGCCAAAACTGATGGATGACCTTTCTAAGTAGTTTCATGTAAATGTTAAATAGCAAGTGTGAAAGAGCTGAACTTTGTAGTACCCCAATCTGGAAAAATCACAAGTTTTGAGAATCAAGCTGAATCATAACACAGTGTTCCCAAATCCCAATCCTTATAAGCAGCCCAAAAGAATAACATGTTTAATGGTGCTGAATAAACTCGAGATCTAAATATCTAGGAAATTGTATTGCTTTATCCAGGTTTTTCATACATTTCCTGTCTAGACTGGAGTTCCGAACTGAAAGGCTGCAATAATCTACTTCTTCTAGAACCCTTTTCAGCTGAAGCCCTGCTTTCAAAAATTTCCCTAGAAAGTTTCACTAGGCGTTGAACAGAGTTTGTTGAGAAAGTTGGTAATATCATTTTTTTCATCATCCTCTGGACCTGTTCTAACCTGTGAAAATACTTCTGTGAACATATGGTGTCCTGAATTGTCCACAGTGCTCCATATATATTCTCACCAATATATTGTGGGGTTTTTTTGTCTGTCTGTCTGTCTCTCTTTCTCTCTCTCTCTCTCTCTCTGTGTGTGTGTGTGCGTGTGTGTGTGTGTGGTTTTTTTTTTAAACAAACCATGGTATTATCTTCAAGATTCTTGTAAATGTCCTAGTACTTTATTCTCTATTCTAATATCTTCCCAGATATTGATATTTGATTCATTGGTTAATAATTACTTGGACACTGTTTTTTAAAAAATATTGAATATGGGGACCGCATTTGCTCTTTTCCAGTGCCCTGGCATTTTCCCAGTTCTCCAAACCACCACAAAAATAATCAATAAAAGTTGTAATTGCTCATCAGCTATCTGTTTAAGCATGTAGAATATATTTAATCCAACCTTAAGCCTGACTCTCCCACCCAGCATCTTTTGAACGCTTCATGTCCCAGGACTGGTAAAAGAAGAGAAGTCACTTATGAGGAATCTCACCCAGGTCTCTTGTTATCTGTGATTTCTAGAGCTCAAAGAGGTGCAGGTTGAAACCATTTCCAGACATCAACAACAAAAACATTAACAATAATACCTGGGTGAATCACCCTAACAGGCCTCCTGCAGAGATTAAGCTTGTTTTCAATATTGAAAGTGATGTGTATCTTCAGGCTCAGCAACAAATGTTCCAAGAGTGAAAAACAGGTCAAACATGGAACTGTCCATATGCATGCAACCTGAAGAGATATGGAACAAATTCAAGATTGTCATGGAGGCCACAAAATTCTAAACCCATTCAAATCTAACATGCAAGACATAAAGATTGAAATATCCCTCCAATAATGTCCTGGGAAATCAGCCCAATTATAGCAACACACTAGCTTGAGTGGCTGGAATGCTGGGCAAGAGATTAGCAAATCCACATTCAAGAACTGAGAGCTACCATGGGGTGGGGTTGAACTCTCATCCTTCACTCCAGCTCCTGCTAGGAACATGAAAAAGCCCCCCCACTGGCATCCCCAGGGCAACAGTGATATCACAGGATAATCTTTTGAACCTGGAGATGCCTCAGTGCTTCTGACCTTTCTATCTGTCTGTCTGTCTGTCTGTCTGTCTAATCTATAATTTTAGCCATCTACATACAATTATCAGATCCAAGAGCTCTAGTTAGTTTGCTGCTTGATAATATAATTGGTACTACACCACCAGCTGCCCCAGTCTGTCACTCTAACTGAATGTTAGGGTGTCAGAGTGGGCATGTTCTGTGCCATCAATAAGACCATGACTTGTAGCAGACCCTGAGAAGCCTGATTTCTCTTGCCATGTGGAACAAATTCTCCTTCTGATTGTCCATAACTATTTTGTTTTGTGATTAGAATTCAACAAATTTATTAATCTGACTTTGTCATCTTGTCAACACAAAATTGGTTGACATAATTTTTTAAAAAAGAAATTGCATTATGCAAATGTTCAGAGAAGCACAGATTTTCAAACAATCATATCTAAAATCAAAGAAGCTTTAGAAAATTGGGGTTTATGAATTCTTAAAAAATAACAAATGAAATCTCCCCAATTGCACTCACTGAAAATGCCCTTAACAATTATGCCAAATAGAGCAAGAAGCAGAAACCAGAGGCTCATAAGGATCACTTTGAAAGGAAATTGTGTACTTATTGTATAAGGGGAAAGATACCTAGGCACCCTGGACAAACCAAGCTAAGACTAAGTGATGGCATCTTTTCATATACTTATAAAATTTAAGAATAGTTTCTCCTTTAATTAACTACAGGTCTGTGGTTCTGTTTTGGATTTGAAAATTGCAATGGGTTTTGGGAACCAGGGGAGTAAAACTATCAACAATCACTGTTCCCATTATTAGAGGATAAGTAGGCAGCAGAATGCCTATCCCTTTAGATTCGCATACACACTAAATACAACCAACAACAGAATTAAATAAAAAGATTTTTTTGTTAAACGAGCAAAGGGAAAATTAAGCTGCCACACTATTTTACCTACCAAGTTTTAAAAATTATGCCAAAGATTTAATTATTTACATTTGACTTGTTCTATGAACTAAAAAATGGAACACCATAATACATTTTATATTGTTTTCTTTTTAAATTCAGCAAGAAAATTTATCATCACTCACATAAGTTCATAAGGAGGCTTTATTTCTACTGATTCCTGCATCCCTAGCTTCTGCTGCTAACATTTTTATTTTGAAGCTCAAAATCAATTGGTTGTGGCTTGTTTATAAATGACAGGTTTGGAATGTTGTTTTAATCAATTGATTGTAAGGGAGGTCTAAGTTCCATTGTTATCCTTTTCCTCATTCACTCTCTTTTACCAAGGCAGTCAATAAAGAAAAAAGGCAGGATAAATGAAGCAGGTTTCTTAGGTATCTAGAGATCCCTTGGAAACTCTTTATAGCATAAAATAAACACTGAACTCATCTTATTTGCCACAGTAAAATACTGTGTAACTGAGAAAATTGTCACTTATTAGGTCCCCGAGGACACGGTTCAACTGCAGTAACAATTTAATCCCAAGCACCTTGATATTAATAAGAGTTGAGCTGTAAAACCAACTGTTTGTGTCAGAAACTTTCACTGGTACTGTATCTAACCTGAACAGATACTCAGTATATGTTGATCCCTTGCCTCAAAATGGTTTTTTTAATTAAATTATTAATTTAGCTAGGAAAAAAGACTGTTTTCTCTCACTCTTAGATGCAGACACAACTTCATTCTAAACAGATTCTAGGCAAACTTCACTTAAGAACCTGAAATACATTATCTGTTCATAAGCATTTATAAAACAAAACATAAAATGTTTTAAGGATTGCTAATCTATTCTAAACAAAAAGATGCTATCGTTATTTTCAGGATTCCCTGAGGCTTTTTGCAGCAAATCTTAATCCAGTTTTGTTGATTACAAAATACCTACTGGGAGAGATTCTTCAGATAATGCTTGGCATTTAACCCAGGATTATTATTATTATTATTATTTTGCAAATATGTACTTTATCAGTGAGTTTTTGTATACACTTTCCCTGAAAAAGGCTAATACTCAATCCACTGGCTTCATAGTTCTTCCCCAACCCATTTTTATATTTCATTGAATCCCCTAACTTCACATTGCTAAACTTCAGCTACAAACTCAAAACAAATTTAAGTTGCAATAGATTTAACCCGTATTAGTGAAGGGCCAAAAGGAATAAGAGCATAGAATTTGATGATGACTAAAGGGTATTACAAAATGTTTTTCTAGTATACACAAATGTACATCTCATAAATTTCCTCTGCCTCATTTATTTTAATATGTTTGTATTTTAATAAATCCTTTCAGCCATTAAAAACTGTATACAGGGGAAAGAAAGATAACCCTGAATGTAACAAAACCCCTACAAAAAGTGAGAATGGCAAGCTATAAAAATGCAGGGGGGGCGGGGCGGAATCTGTACTCTGCCTGGATTCTAATTTGTTAGCTCATATGTATATATACTTGCATGTATATGTGGATTAATGCATTTAGCAGAGTCCACAATCTAAAGCACCAGCAGGGTCAATGCAAATGTGAATGTAAATTAATAATTACTGATTAAAATGAATTGTTAATGAAATAACATAATCAACTGGTAAAATTAATTGATCTTCAATCAGCCTGTGATTTTGTGGCATCAAATCATTGTTGACTCTTTGTTACCATATAGATTATCTCCATTATCATCTGTCCCTTCAGTTCTTCCAACAATTTAAAGCACTTATCACAACTTTGATTGAATCTGTCTATCTTGTTGCTGATTATCCTCTTTTTCTCTTTCCTTCCGTAGTTGTGGAGCCTATTAAAGCCTTCTCTAGAGAGTTGGGTCTTTGTGTAATGGGTCCAAAGTAGGATGATTTGAGCTGGTCAATTGTATTTTGAGGGAGAACTATTTGGTTTCTTGGCTCTCCATAATATTCCCTGAGTCTTTTGTAACATCAAAGCATAAAAGTCTATGGAGATTCTCAATCATCCAAGTTGTGATTGTCTCAAAGGTGTTTTCTACAAAAGGCAACTGGACTTTTTTGGGGTTGTTAGTTTGTTTTTTGTTTTGAAAACATTTAGATTCTCAAGATTCTTGTATGAGAAGCAAAACATTTTCAAAGAAAAAAAAAAACCAAAAAAATTCCAATTGCCTTTTGGAAAAAGGACCTTTAAGACGATCAAAGCATAAAAGCATCAAAACATTTTCCTATCTTTTTCAAACTTTCACTTCCATAGAATGTCACAGAAAATACCATGCTTTGTATTATTATCATCTTTATGGGTATAGGCACATTACCATATTTAAATTTGTTTTTCATGACCTTTATGGGTATACCAAGTTCTAGTTTGCACCACTTTTCTTGATTACTTGTTCCTTTACTGTTGATGTAAAAGACAGAAGGTATCCACCATTTTGATACCTTTATTGTCAGTTACAAGCTTTCTATTTAATTGTAGTTCCATTTTTCACTGTGGTCCTTGACTTTTATTAACAGGGCTTGCAGATTCTTTGCATTTTCAGCTATCAGAGTCATGTCATCAGCATATTACAAGTTACTAATGTATCTTTCTCCAATTTTAAAATTACACTTCTTTTCTTACCAACCAACTTTCCTCAAGTGTATATTTAGCATGCAGGTTGAATAAATAAGGGGAGAGTATACAGCCTTGTCACATTCCTTTGATAACCTGAAGCCAGTCTGTTTTACCATGCTCTATATGTACTGTGGCTTATTGACCTGTATATAAATTTCTTATTAGGACTATAAGCTGTTCATTGTCCTTTACATATGTACAAATAATCCTTAGATAAACCATTCTCTTTTGCAAATCCTCACAAGATTATAAACACACTGTGATGACCCGGAGTGTATCAAAAATATAACAAAAACCAAAGTGTAAATAAATGTCCTTCAACTTGGCTTCACTGTTTAATTGTTCACAGTTGAAGATTAAACTATTTTCAAAATAACATTACAAATGAAAGAAATACAGTTCAAATTCAAAGAGCAGACAATGAAGCAAAAACAACAAACAAGCTGCATTGAAGAAAGTTCCATGACAGACCAGGATAAATAATTACAAACTTCAGGAAGATAACCAGGTTCAGTCCATTGGAAGAATGCCAACCAAGATAAACCTCATCCAGGAATAAAACACTAATTTGTCTCCAGCGTTTGTCAGCACGCAGGTCCAAACTCTTATGCAGATCTCACACCTGCAGCCCATGAAGAGGATCATGGCGCTCTCCTCCTGAGTAGACCATATTTTTCCCTGATCCTCTCCTCCCTGCATGCCCTAGGATGGATAGGGGATGGGCCTGGGTCCTCCTCTGACTGCTCAGACAGCCTCTGCCCTTCCCCAGCCTCCTCCACCACCACTGGAGTCACACTTCCACTCCCTGTTGGCTGTTCCTCCTCTCCCTCAGAGTCAGTCCACCAGGGGCATGACACACACTGGGTGGGGGAGGAAACTGAAAATTTGGACTCAGCAACCTTAGTTTGTGTGTGTGTGTAATCTATCTATCTATCTATCTATCTGTCTCTAATCTATCTATCCATACTTTTATTTTATTTATTTGTACCCAGAAAACATTCCCAACACACTTTCTTTCTATTGTCCTGACAACAACTACTGGCCAAGGTCACAGGCCCAAGGTCACCCAGCTGGCATTCATGGCTGAGGTGGGACTAGAACTCATGACATCCTGCTTTCTAGCCTGGTTCTTAACCACTAGACCAACCTGGCTACAAGCTTATTCTGCTGTAAGTCTCATTACATTCAATAGATATTACTCCCAGATAGGTTTTTGCACCAAGGGAGACATGGCAAGCATGGTAGCCCCAACCTTGTCTCATTCACCTCAACATCTGGAGCATGGGTACTTGCAACAGAAGGCCTTTGGAGTAACGGGGGGACATTCTACCAAATGATTTTTCAGAGTCCTTATTCATGCTGAGAGTCACCATAGATAGAAGAAGCTCTTGATTGTAAATAGTGAAAATCAGAGTAATTCATAATTACTCCAGCATATTTGCTTCCATTACTTGCACTTTCTGCCAACTTTCTTCCTCTCAGCAGTGTTTTCTTGTCATGTTATCAGTGAATAAATAGAATTAGTCTCCCCCTACCCCATGGGTGTTAAACTCATAGCCCATGGGCCAAATGCATCATGTGCTGGCCCCGCTCCTGCCTGGTTTATCAAAGGGATAAAAAGCCCCAATACGTCATGTGATGATGCCATGATGATGCAAGTTTGGCAGTCCTGCCTTATCCCATTTTCTGGTAATTATTAGAAGGGGTTTTTGCTTGGACTAGTAATTTGGGGGAGAATATAGTACTGATCAAAACTGTATTTAACTAGTCATCACTACTTCTATAACATATAGAAAATGATTTGATAAGTGAAATCTGGTGGTACATGGGATACATCTATAGATATATTACTATTTGTCTAACATAATGGTTCAACAATGCTTAGGGTTTGTTTGCAAAATTTAATTTATAGCAGCTATTATTTTCATCAAAGTGTGATGAATTATTTTATTCTCCTTCAATTTTCTTGTCTGCTTAAGGGCCAATATAAAAAATACCCAGTACAATATCCTCCTGAGGATATTTGATATCAAATATAGAATGGGTATCATATTTCTGAAGAAAATACATGAACCATCTTTTCTGACCCAAGAGTTTCTTCTTAAAGATTTAAGTTTGAGGAGGTTTTTTCCCCTTTCCCTAGCATAAAATAAGATGCTGATGATACTGAGGGAATGTGACTATCCTGCTCGATATAATAAATATAGGAGAGGAATAAAGTGCATCTTTGGGGACTTCATTTATTTATTAAGCTTACATTTTGGGGAAAAAAAGAGTCACAGCTTACTTTCTTGTCACTGGAACAGAGAAAGAGAACAATCTGCACTTCAGGAGAATACTACTCTTTCTGTTTGCCATGCAAGAGGTAGAGAGGTAAGTAGCTAGGTAGATAGATGATATATAGACAGACAGACAATCATATATATGCAACTCAGATCAAACACAGAAAGAATTGTCACACAAGCATGGGTCAACAAATGTGGATGACAGCAATTTTTCTGATCAAATATTTAAGTGGTTACTTAACAAAGAATTGCTGATATAAATATGTCTGTGTTACTTCAGTTTGATATATCCCACGGAGTAGGGCTGTGAGCTGGACCTAAAGTTGCTTAAAAGCTTTTTAACTGCTATGTGTTAAAGGCAAAGAGTTATAAATAACTTAACAGAACAAACTTTTGACCTTCCCCAATCTTTACTGTGTGTTTTAAACCTTTTTTGCTCTCTCAAATTTTCACCCCCACCCCCAAATTGTATGAAAAGCTGAATGCCAGTAACATAGTTTATGGAAGTTGCATGCTACAAGTATCAACAAACCACTATTACAGTACAGCTTTAACTCTGAAAATCAGCTGGCTGAAGTCAGAATATTGTAAAGGGGTATCCTTTCCAATAGGGGCATGGACAATCATCCATCTAAATCCTTCATTTATATTGATGGGAAATGCTATAGGAATAAATGTACTATCAGTGTTTTTCTGACACAAGAAACATGTTGGACAAACATTTCATAACTGGCCAATGACAGTTCTTCCTGGAGAATGATGGGAAGAATTATTCTGTTTGTCTCAACATTATTGTTAGCATACACACATAGATAAACACAGTAGCCTTGTTAAATCTGCAGAGTTACAGTAGATGGCCTTTATATGGTTCAATGAAATCTCCTCCTCCTTCAGGATTTTTATAATAATGTGCTGCTTTTCTGATTAGGCATTTAAAGAGGAACTATTTGATGAGACCTGGGTCAGGGGTGTCAAACTAACATCATCATGGCTCCATCACATGGCGTATCGGGACTGTTTTCCCTTTGCTAAACTGGGAGTGGGCATGGCCAGCATGTGACACATCCAGCCTGCAGGCTGGGAGTTTGACAGCCCAGCTCTAGGTAGAATTGAAATAGGGATTGGTGGGATCAGAGTGAAAGGACTTGGGACACTACTGCTCATGGTGGTTCTGTAGTTTTCCCTGTTTGCTCCTATCCCCAATATCCTCAGAATCAGTCAACTGGATAGATATAGGTGCTCGGTTATGGCAGATGAAAACCTAGCTTTAAGTCCATCCTTACTCATGGAAACTTAAACTACTCACTAACTGCCTGATCACCATATCCCAGAGGTTTGTTATGGGGAACAGGAAGAAAAAAATCCTCTGTAAGTTCTTTTGAGCTTCTGGCTAAGTCTTAAGTCTTTCCTCTTTTCCTTGTTGCATAGTACATTGTTGAGTACAGAATAATTACTTTTTGTTATAGATCTGAATGTATTGCTTGCAAAGAGTTTTTGAAACTAGATCTAAATTTATATGATTAAACCCATTTTACATTGCATAGCTGGTTTTGAGCAAATCTTACTGTAATATAAAAAGTAGAAGAAGTTAACAGACTAAAACAAAATTCAAATTCAGTGGCTGGGCAATGTTTTTATTAGCACCAAATACAACTGTACAAAGGACTATGCAGGCTTTTCAGATTTCTGGACTTCCTCAACAGTGAATAAAATAAAAGTATAAAAATCAAAAATAAACAGCTAGTGTTAAAAGGAAGTCAGATAGAGCTATCATAAGATTTTCAAGTTAGAGTCAAAGCAAAAGGTGGGTACTGCAGAATGAACCAATAGTCTCTAGTTGGTAATACAAGTATTTCTTAGGTTTAGCATCCTGTACCAAGGAAGCAAAGTTGATCATCCTCCATTTCTGGAAATATAATGGCTGTCTTGAAAATCAGCTATCCCTGACTTGTTCATAACACAGATTTAAAGAAATAAAGAAAAATACAGCAGTCTTCATTTTGGTTACCTGTAGTTGATACAACACAGGGATATGGTGGTTTAGTGGCTAAAATGCTGAGCTTGTCAATCAGAAAGGTCAGCAGTTTGGCAGGTCGAATCCCTAGTGGGGTCCCGTTACTTGTCCCAGCTTCTGCCAACCTAGCAATTTGAAAGCATGTAAAAATGCAACTAGAAAAATAGGGACCATTTTGGGGGGAAGATAACAGTGTTCCATGCACCTTCAGCATTTAGACCTGCTGGCCACATCACCACAGAGACATCTTCTGACAGCACTGGCTCTTTGGCTTTGTAACAGAGATGAGCACTGGCCCCCTAGAGCCAGAAATGAGTAGCACATATGTGCAAGGGAAAATACAGCAAATTAAAGATAATCCACTGGAGTAAAATAGGACTGTTGTATCTAGCAGCTGAGAGGGGGAGAACTGAACTTTAAAGTATAAAACAATTAATATTCAGTTTTTGAAAAACAGTCTTCTTGTCCAGTGGTTATTAAAAG
Source organism: Pseudonaja textilis (assembly GCF_049901715.1). Classification (NCBI taxonomy): domain Eukaryota; kingdom Metazoa; phylum Chordata; class Lepidosauria; order Squamata; family Elapidae; genus Pseudonaja; species Pseudonaja textilis. Next base: position 259,314,527 of record NC_141990.1, on the reverse strand, counting down.
TTGTATTTTCCAAAGCAGATCAAGTCAATAGGCAAAGGGAGAGAGATTAACAAAATATTATTATTGTCCATTATGGATTTTCTTTTACCTCATGTATTAATACAACTACTTTTTTTCATTCCTAATTAATGTTTAAATTCAAACATGAACAACTATCTATGAATGCTAGAAACACTAGTTTATATATTGAGATGAATTGTCCTCTGCCTCTCAGTGGAAATCAATCATAATCAAAAAATATTGTAGAGCAGTGACTGTAGGCCCTCTGATTCATTATGGATGTTTTACTCTCTAAAAGAATATGTGAGTACCGTGTTTTCTAAGACTTGAATGTTTATTATTTCACAAGGTGTTTGGTTTTCTATCACATCTAGGGTAGGGAAATAAAATGAAGGTAAAACTTTTTCTGACAAGCTGGGTGTCAGTCAATTATTGATCCATGGCAATCATAGCACGATACCTATTTCCTGAATTGCAGTTCAGACAAGAAATCAGTAACAGTTACAAATAGTATTTAGTCATCCTGAAGGCTAGGAAACCCACCAGGAAACATTTTTTTGGACTCAGGATGATTGTCACTTTGAAATCCTTCCATAGCCATTTCAGAATACCATTTTTCTTGATGGCAAATGACAAAATTGAATACTGACAGACACCGCCACTTTTATCAGAAATTAGGTAGTTCTTCCAACTACTTTCTGTCAAATGCTATCATTATAGCTACAATGATAGCTTTTGAGAACTGAAAAGGGCTGGCACCAAGAACTGGAAGCACCCTTATTTATCCAGACACCATTCTGGAAATTTGCTAGCATGGAGGCTTTGAGATGCAGGCACCTGGCCTAAGAGCTAAAAAAAATCAGTTGTATTTTATATTAACTAAGTGCAAAGTGTAGTGCAAAATAAGTGGTTATTAAAGTAGAAAAATAGTGACCACTTTGGTGGAAAAGTAATACCATTCCATGCACCTTCTGCACTTAATCATGCTAGCTACATGACCACGGAGATGTCTTCGGACAGTGCTGGCTCTTCGACTTTGTAACGGAGATGAGCACCACCCCCTAGAGCTGAAAATGGACAGCACCAGTGGTGGGATTCAATTTTTTTTTACTACCGGTTCTGTGGGCATCGCTTGGTGGGCTTGGCAGGGAAAGAATACTGTAAAATCTCCAGTCAGAGGTGGTATTTGCTGGTTCTCCGAACTACTCAAAATTTCTGCTACTGGTTCTCCAGAACTGGTCAGAACCTGCTGAATACCACCTCTGGATAGTATATATGTGCGATGGGAACCTTTTTATCTTTCATGGGATGGGATGGAGAAATTGCTTTAAAACTTTGATTTGCTCAAGAAAACAATAATTATCTTAATTGAAAAAATATAAATGAAGATAAAATTGAGCATATTTGCTTAGCTCTGTGACTCATTAAAAAGGGAAGATCTTTCCTCTAATTTTGAAATAGCTCTTGTAATAAAAGTGTAATGATATGATATCTCTTAATTTGTACTTCCCTCCCTCCCTGCCTATTAATTAAGTGTTATAGGCTTTCACAGCTAGTATTTGTCAGGCAGTATTGGGCTGCAAACCAATCAGGATCAGGCACAAAGGGCCAGCCAGAGACTAGCCTTCTCTAGTCTGCACCAGTTAAATAGGTGAAAACAGACAACAGTATTTACATTGTGACACTATAATTTTTACAATTATTTACCTGTACAACTAATAGGCACTGGGTGAAAATATTTGTATGAGGTTTCTCTCACTTTTACAAACTTTTAAAAAACTATTTAATAAAAGTCACAGCATATCAGCTTTCATTTATCTCAAAACAGACTAGGCACGATTGAATTAGACTAATATATAAGTGGAAGAACACCAGAAAATCCCAGGCTACAGGCTAAATTGGGAAGATAAAGAAATCTAGAAAAGCAGCAATGACAAACCACTTCTATATTTTGGTTAAAGATTAAATTGACCAGGAGCAGTGTTCAATTTGAGATAATCTTGACCTTTTTAGTTATTAACAATGAGTATAAATAATGTTCTCAGAAAAGATACTGCAAAGTTGAAAATAAGCATAAAAGGCAATCATAAAAACCAGGAAAAGGTGGTAGGAAATAAAAAAAGCTTCCTCTTTCCTGAGTCATATCTCAGAGTGATTCATCAAAATTATTATTGCAGTAGATTTAGGACACAAAATAGGATGGTTAACACACACACACACACACACACACACACACACACACATATAAAACAAAAACATAATAAACAGATTTAGGACACAAAATAGGATGGTTAACAAAATAGGATGGTTAACATAAACACACACACACACACACATATATATATATAACGAAAACATGTGTGTGTGTGTGTGTATGTTAACCATCCTATTTTGTGTCCTAAATCTACTGCAATAATAATTTTGATGAATCACTCTGAGATATGACATATATATATATATATATATATATATATATATATATATATATATGTATGTATGTATGTATATATATATATATGTATGTTTGTTTTCTGAGGTTCTCGCGGGTATTTGTATGTGGATCTTTGGTTGTTCGGGTTTTCTCCCGCGTAAGATTCGAAGTATCTAGGCAACGTTTCAATAAAGTCTCATTCATCATCTTCAGGCTTCTGTCTTCGGCTCTTGTTTCTCAGACTGATGTGAGATTGCAGCTGCTTCTTCCTTTTAACTGCTAGTGGGGTGGGACTTGATTGGGTGGGGGCTTGGCTGTGTTCTGATTGGGTGGGGTGTGTTCTCATTGGTAGGGGTTTGGCTGTGTTCTGATTGGTTGGGGGGTTGGCCGTGTTCTGATTGGCTGGAGGCGTGTTCTGTTCAGGTGGGGCTTGGTTGTGCTCAGGTTAGTCTTAGTTGCTGGGGGATTTGAGTTGGTGAGCTGTGATCTTGCTGGTGTCAATCTTCATGTTAAGTACTCGTCTGTTCATGAGGGCGGGTTTCCAAATGGCTGGAAGGCGGGAGGTGTCATCTCGTTTGTTCATGCTGTGTGGGCGTTTTTCTATCTCTATGGCTTCTCTGATTATTCTGCTGTTGAAGTGTTCGGTTTTGGCGATGGTTCTGGTATTTTTAAAGTCAATCTCATGTTCTGTGGTTTAGAGGTGTTGGACCAGGGAGGAGGTCATTTCTTCTTTTTTGATTGAGTTCTTATGTTCTTCAATACGTGCACTTATTCTTCTGTTCGTTTGTCCAATGTATGTGGCGGGGCAGGCAGTGCAGGGGATTTCATATACTCCTTGGTTTTCTAATTCGATTTTGTCTTTGGGGTTTCTTAGGATGGTGGATATTTTTCTGTTTGTGCAGAATGCTGTTTTAATGTTGTGTTTTTGGAGGATCTTGCTGATTTTGTCTGTGGTGCCTTTTATATATGGGAGGAGGGCTAACATGAAGATTGACACCAGACCCACACCCATGATAGCCACACAAGATGCCACCACCACACTTCCATGTAGAAAACAGACTCACACCCACTCAGAAGATGACACACGACCACAGACCAGAAGCCGCACTGCAGCTACATCACTACCCACTTCAAACCCCTCCGAGCCATACACAAAGCAAACCGACACCCACTATGAAGATGCAGCACGACCACGAACTCGAAGCCAAACAGCAAGATCACAGCTCACCAACTCAAATCCCCCAGCAACTAAGTCTAACCTGAGCACAACCAAGCCCCCACCTGAACAGAACACGCCTCCAGCCAATCAGAACACGGCCAACCCCCAACCAATCAGAACACAGCCAAACCCCTACCAATGAGAACACACCCCCACCCAATCAGAACACAGCCAAGCCCCACCCAATCAAGTCCCACCCCACTAGCAGTTAAAAGGAAGAAGCAGCTGCAATCTCACATCAGTCTGAGAAGCAAGAGCCGAAGACAGAAGCCTGAAGATGATGAATGAGACTTCATCGAAACGTTGCCTAGATACTTTGAATCTTACGCGGAGAAAACCCGAACAACCAAAGATCCATATATATATATATATATATATATATATATATATATATATATATATATATATATATATATGTGTGTCTGTGTATATGTGTGTGTGTGTGTGTGTGTGTGTGTGTGTGTGTGTGTATGTGTGTTTTCTGAGGTTTTCATGGGTATTTGTATGTGGATCTTTGGTTATTCGGGTTTTCTCCCGCGTAAAATTGGAAGTATCTTGGCAACGTTTTGACAAAATCTCATTCGTCATCTTCAAGCTTGTGTCTTCAGCTTTGTGCTTCTTGGAGTAATGTGAGCTTGCAGCTGCTCCTTCCTTTTAACTGCTAGTGGGGGTGTGACTTGATTGGTTGGGGGTTTGGCTGTGTTCTGATTGGTTGGGGGGTTGGCTGTGTTCTGATTAGCTGGAGGTGTGTTCTGTTCAGATGGAGGCTTGGTTGTGCTCAGGTTAGTCTTAGTTGCTGGGGGGTTTGAGCTGGTAAGCTGTGATCCTGTTGTTTGGCTTCGTGTTTGTGGTCATGCCACATCTTCATGGTGAGCATCCATTCGCTTCATGTATGGGTCAGAGGGGTTTGAAGCAGGTAGTGATGCAGCTGCGGTATGGCTTCTGGTCAATGGTCATGTCTCATCATCTGTGTGGGTTTGAGTCTGTTTTCTACGTGGAGGTGTGGTGATAGCATCTTGTGTGGCCCTCATGGGTGTGGGTCTGGTGTCCTTCTTCATGTTAGGTACTCGTTTGTTGGTGAGCGCGGGTTTCCAAATGGCTGGTAGGTGGGAGGTATCATCTCATTTATTCATACTGTGTGGGCCTTTTTCTATCTCTATGGCTTCTCTGATTATTCTGTTGTTGAACTGTTCGGTTTTGGCAATAGTCCTGATATTTTTAAAGTCAATCTCATGTCCTGTGGCTTTGAGGTGTTGGACCAGGGAAGAGGTCGGTTCTTCTTTTTTGAGTGAGTTCTTGTGTTCTTCAATGCGTGCACTTATTCTTTTGTTCGTTTGTCCGATGTATGTGGTGGGCCAGGCGGCACATGGGATTTCGTATACTCCTTGGTTTTCTAACTCATTTTTCTCTTTAGGTTTTCTTAGGATGATGGATATTTTTCTGTTTATGCAGAATGCTGTCTTAATGTTATGTTTTTGGAGGATCTTGCTGATTTTCTCTGCAGTGCCTTTTATATATGGGAGGAGGGCTTTGTCGTTCTCTTGTTCTCTGTCTTGGACTTTGGCTGGGGTTTCTTTTTGGATTAGGTGGGTAATCTTCTTTCTTTGGAATCCATTGACTGTTAGTACGTTAGTGAAAGTGTGTAGTTTGGTTTTTAGGTGTTGTTCATTGGCTAAGCATTTTGTTCTGGAGATGAGTGTCTCGGTTACGGAATTGATCTGTGCTGGGTGGTGGTGTGAGAGTGCATGTAGATAGTGATTTGTATGTGTTTTCTTTTGGTAGATGGTGTGTCCTAGGGAGCCATTGGAATTTTGTATACTAAGACATCTAGGAAGGGAAGTTGATTGTTAGCTTTTGTTTCCATGGTGAATTGTATTTTGGGGTGTAGGCTGTTGAGGTGTGTGAGGAAGTTGTTCAGTTTTTCTTTTCTTTCCCATGCAGCCGGATTATGAAGGTGTTATCTACGTATCTGAGCCAGAGTTTGGGTTTGTGATCATATTTTTCTAGAGCTTGTGTTTCAAAGTGTTCCTTGTAGAGGTTTGCGGTGACTGGTGAGAGGGGTGATCCCATGGGTGCTCCTTCTATTTGTTTGTATTTTTGTCCATTGTAGGTGAAGTGTGTATTGGACAGGTGGTGGTTGGTCAGATCTAGGATGTGCTTGGCGGGGTTGTGTTTGTTTTGGATGGCTGTCAAGGCTTCTTTTATAGGCACTTGGGTAAAGAGGGATATGACATCAAAGCTCACTAGTAGGTCACTGGGCTGTACGTTTTGTTTCTTTATGATCTAAATGAACTGGAATGAGTTTCTTACGTGTGAGTTGATGGATTGTGCATAGGGCTGTAGTTGTTTGGCGAGAAATTTGGCTAGGTTTTGTAGAGGTGAGCCTATGGAGCTGACTATTGGTCTAAGTGGGGTTCCTTCTTTCTGTATCTTGGGAAGACCATAAAGCTTAGGGCATCTGGATGATTTCTCTCTGGGTATGATTCTTTGCTGGATTTCTTCACTTATGGGGAGGCTTTTATTTTGGATCTGGTGGTTTTTTTCTCGGTAGGTGGTAGGGTCTGTGTTTAGGGGTTTGTATGTGGAGTCTTGAATTAGGTTTGTCGAAACGTTGCTAAGAGACTTCCAATTTTACGTGGGAGAAAACCTGAATAACCAAAGATACACACACACACACACACACACACACACACACACACACATATATATATATATATATATGTGTTTTCTGAGGTTCTCGCGGGTATTTGTATGTGGATCTTTGGTTGTTCGGGTTTTCTCCCGCGTAAGATTCGAAGTATCTAGGCAACGTTTCGATGAAGTCTCATTCATCATCTTCAGGCTTCTGTCTCCGGCTCTGTGCTTCTCAGAGTAATGTGAGATTGCAGCTGCTTCCTCCTTTTAACTGCCAGTGGGGTGGGACTTGATTGGGTGGGGCTTGGCTGTGTTCTGATTGGGTGGGGTGTGTTCTCATTGGTGGGGTTTGGCTGTGTTCTGATTGGTTGGGGGTTAGCCGTGTTCTGATTGGTTGGAGGCGTGTTCTGTTCAGGTGGGGGCTTGGTTGTGCTCAGGTTAGTCTTAGTTGCTGGGGGATTTGAGCTGGTGAGTTGTGATCTTGCTGTTTGGCTTCTAGTTCGTGGTCCTGCTGCATCTTCATAGTGGGATATAACTCACCAGCTCAAATCCCCCAGCAACTAAGACTAACCTGAGCACAACCAAGCCCCCACCTGAACAGAACACGCCTCCAACCAATCAGAACACGGCTAACCCCCCAACCAATCAGAACACAGCCAAACCCCCTACCAATGAGAACACACCCCCACCCAATCAGAACACAGCCAAGCCCCCACCCAATCAAGTCCCACCCCACTGGCAGTTAAAGGAGGAAGCAGCTGCAATCTCACATTACTCTGAGAAGCACAGAGCGGAGACAGAAGCCTGAAGATGATGAATGAGACTTCATAAACGCGTTGCCTAGATACTTCGAATCTTACGGGAGAAAACCCGAACAACCAAAGATAGATAGAAGATATATATATATATATATATATATATATATATATATATATATATATATATATATATATATATGGTATTCAGCTTTGTTTGGGTATTTTCCCATGTCATTATAGTTGTGCTTTTAAAGTTGTAGCAATGTTTTGCAGAATCTTATCTGCCATCATCAGGCTTCTGTATAGTGTTCGTCTGTAAGTCACAGATGAACACAATACAGAAGCCTGATGATGGCAGATGAGATTCTGCAAAACGCTACAACTTTAAAAGCACAACTATAATGATGTGGAAAATACACGAACAAAGCTGAATACCATACATGTAAGTACTCGCAAAAAACTTAAGAAAACAAATATATATATATATATATATATATACATATATATATATATATATACATATACATATACATATACATATACATATACATATATATATATATATATATATATATATATATATATATATATATATATATATATATATATATATATGATTTAGAGAGGCGAGGATGGAAAAAGACTTCATGTTGTTCATCTCAGGAAAAAAACTTCTTAAGCATGCAGGTAAGTTTGCTATTTTGTAGTCAAGGAAACAAAGCATGCAATTCTACAACTCTGTTTACAACAAATTGAACACAGTTGATTATGGAATGCAAAAACTATGTAAAAAAGAAGAAAAGGATGAGAAGATGAAAACAAGAGGCATTCCCAAAAACCATTTAGCTTTTCTCAAACTGTATTTATTTATATTAAAAAGCTTTTTTGATAATTAGCAGTATGTTGTGGTATTTTTACTCTGCAATGACAAGGCTTTCAGGACAAATATAGTTAACTAGTAGTTTTCTCCTGAAGCTTTGATGTCCTTTTCCAACATTATACTCAAAACAATATAACAAGAAGATAATAAATATTGGAATCCTTTCCCTCAATAAAAAACACAATGAAATCTAATCATGAGCAGCTCTAGAAGCAATGCTGTGTTTCCATTTTCAGCTCTCTCTGTACTGCACAGGGCTTATTTTTAACATCTGAGAAAGGAGCTAATTACATTTCAGTTTCCTTATTCTTAATATAGGTTGGGAGAAAAATATTCTGACTCAAAACCTGGAAGAGATTTTAAAAAATGATCAACTGTATCTAGTTTAATCTAGTATCTAGTTTAATTTTCTATTGCACATAGGTTCTTTCTGTGATTCCATTAATATCCCGTCTTGCAAGTATTGTTTATTATGAAGACTGGTGGTGATATTTGGAAAGGAGAAGCACCAGCTTCATTAGTTCTCTGATGCATGGTTTTCTTAGGTCATTGCATTTAAGATGAACCAAATCCTCATGGTAGGCATGAAATGTATTTGGGTCATTTCAGGATGGGTGGGAGCTATTGGGTTCTTTGTTAACCTCTTAAAATTTAGAAATCCAGCTTGTGTTCATTCAGTCTCTACAATGACTGCAAATAATTGGAAGGAGGTACTTTCCAGATCCTTTAGTTGTAGTTACAACTGCTATATCTTTTCCCAAATGTCCTGCAGTTTTCTCTGGAACAACACAAAAACATTTTAAGGAAGACAGAATAGCAGCTACTAAAGGGGTTTCACCATGATTATTTAACTGCCACCATTATTACATCTTACAGAGCCCAACATGCTACATGCAAATTTCCATAAAATTGGAAAAGAATGTCATAAGCATGGGAAAGCAAGGTTATTAATATAGCAAATGCTCAAGCCTGCACCAGAAGAATAACTTTTACAGGATTCCAACTTCTCCTTATGGACCATTGCATTTACAACAGTGTCAATATTGAAAGAAAAGAGGGGAATGGGAGACCATGTTTCCTGCTCTAAATACTTTACAGAAAGAAAGTGTAAAGCTTGCAGCTTAGCAGTTTAACAGACTGAAGGGGCTCATCAGCAGTTAAGATTTCTCTAAATATACTGTAAAAGTACTTCATTTGTCTTTTGTAATGATTCTTTGCTGCCACTTACAGTGATTGGAGCTCCATTTATAGAGTTATGTGTCTTTCCTTTCCCACCCCCAGTTGAAACTATTTCGATTTTAGTACAAATTTAACACATCACAGAGTCTATATTTCAAACTACTGAACAGGAACTTTGTAATTGTGGGGTTTTTTTTAAAGTGCTCTTCATTTGTAAAAGCTTTTCCTTGGTCATGTATAAGTCTGTACTACTGATACATTATGCTCCTTTCTTTAACCAAAAGATGCCTGGTTAAAAAAAAGTTGTATTTTTTTTCTTTAAGTGTTGTAAGTCCAAGAAGAAAAAATAACAGGTATAACCACAAACCAGCCTCTTCATTCTTCTTTTTTGGAGGAGGACAGGAGAACGGAATAATGAGCAAGAAATGTTGCCTTTTAGCTAGTATAGCACAGAGGAATAAGATGATTTCCTATTATAGGTTTCCTATTATAGAAAAAACCTCCCAGAAGAATGAAATATTTTGTGAAATATTTAAAAAGTAGGATAAAATATTTTCCCTAAAGGAGAAATAAAAAAATCTTAAGGGAGGCAGAAGCCAGCCACAGTTTCCCCACCGCAAGCAGAAACTGAGGAGACCAACTTTTAGAAATGCAGATTTGGTAATCCATTCTAAAAGACTGGGTCAAGCAACAGATAAGTAACAAACAAAAGGTTGACAAAATTAGCTCAAACACCTAGGATTTGCATTTCCTCTTTTGCCTATAGAGCCAGCTATGACCCCTACAAAACAGCTATATGATGTCATAGGGATCTGACAATAGCCAATAGAATATTAAAGGACATGTTCTTGCACAGGAACAGGAAGCTCAAATACAATGCCCAAAGAAGGTATAAAAACCACCCACTCTCAACTCCATTTTGTCAGCTGCCCAGAATCACATGCGGTTGGTGGTTCTGCTTCATCAATAAAGAGAACCTTTCTTTCCAATCAGCCGCCAGCCTCCATTTTGTTTCCAGTGCCTTTCTCCCTGATTAGAACTTAACCAGATGGATTTTCCTTCCAACACTATAAAAGTATGTTTCCTGAATAATGAAGATTTGGAGATAAAAGAAAAATATGGAGTTGGCTATATATTAATATAAAATGGCTCTGAGGAAACTTGTTCATTTTCAAACTTTCAAATTGCTCAATATTTTATTACCTTTTGGTTGAAGCAAAATTTAATGATATGTATTACATAAAGAAATATCCTCAAATATCTTTTAGGAAACAGGACACACTTGTATTGCTTTTCCAGTTGATGATTGGCTAGTCAGACGATTTTCTGAGGAATCTTCCATTCAGAAATATCTTCCCCTGGAGATGAAATGACACTTCCAAAACCTACAAATGCGGATTATATTAATTTGATAAAGAAGTGGTTTTTCAAAGAATCAATCTAGATTACGTGTTTGACATGTTGAGTTGGTAAGGAAATTAGCCTGGTCAATTGCCTATTTTTCTATGGGAAATTAGAATAGTTAGATATTTAACATCACCAGTAATAATTCTGAGAATGTAGGTGTTGTTATTGAAAATGAATCAGTCTGAAGTGGGGACAGAGGAAGTTATTTGGGGAATGGGAAGGCAAAACTAGATCTTAGCATGCATTACCTATATAGTACAATATTTTAGGGCAAATTTGGCAAATTCAAATCATAATGATTACCACTTGAGAATTAATTCATTTAGATTACTACTGAAGCTTTTACATATACTGTATGAAGTCTAGCAAATCAACATCAAAGAAAATGATGAACAGTACCAAAATTTATTTTAAAAACTTTACTGTGAAAAGACTCATTTTATTTTGGCTATTCAGTCAGCAGCATTTTTCATTAACCAGAATGCCAATGTCTGATTTCATTAATAATTGATTCTGTACCGGGGACAAATTCCTTATATGTCTAAGCACACTTCACCAAATAAAGTATTTAATAATCAATATTTTTTTCAGTATCATATCAGGGACAGTTTAATTTAGAAAATCCATCCTGGAGTTTTTCTTCTCTCTGTTTTCCCCAATTCCTTGCTTACAGAGAGATTCCTGTAGTAGAACAGCCAGAACTTGGTCCTGTTCCACAGGTATGTCTTCCTTCTATCCATTCCTTCTAGCCTGCCTTCCTTAGCCAAGCATTGTCTCCTTGCTGTTCCTGCCAGGAGATCTTGGCATTATCTCAGAAGCAATGCCTATTACAAAGCCAATGATTGGAGTCCTGAATTGTAACATTGCTCATTGTGACAGGCCTAGGACACCAACTGGACATCCTGCCCAATTAAGATCTACTAGTGTCAGTGGTGTTATTCGGTTGGATGGAGGTTAACTGAAAAGCTACCATCACTAGAACTCTTTTGCTTCTGGAGCACTTTCCATGGCTAGACTTCTCAGCAGCATTCAATGCCCTGGCTTTTCTGGGCATCATTGTCAGCATCTACCATTTGTTACTATGGGCAACAAAAATGATTTGGAAGGTCATACACAGACCACTGACCACAAGATTCAGACCCCTCGTGTACATTTCATTTTCTATAAATACTAGAATTATCAGAGTCTTTGCTCAACTGGAAGCCATCTCCTTCCTAAAGATATTTTAACTAAAGTTATGAGTCTTTGCAAAATACAGGGTTATTTGAGCAGTTTAGACTGTAACTCATAGATCTAAATATTTGAACTCTTGAATGGGCCATTACAGACCTTGAAAAATATTGCTGATAACATGTTTTAATAGAACTCCTGCCCACAGCCCCAGCACATAAGTGTAATGGTTCAAGTGCCCATGCTGCTCCATTACTGAAAGATTCTTGATAACTCCTTTGACAACATTAAGGAGCAAAATGTTGAAAAACATGCTTCTTCCCTCCCTTGACTACAAGTAATTCTCAGCTACTGGAGGGTTCACAAAAGTAATCATTGCAGCTGTAACATGCAGTTTTTCTGGGCTGCAATAGAAACAGTTCTAAGAACTGTGTGTAGTGTCAGTGTCCTTTAATTCTGTTTTATTTTCATTATGTACTTCTAGTAGCAACAGGGACAATGAAGTAACTCTAGAGGCAACCAGGAAATGAAAAACTCCTTGCAGTATATTCTTTTGAAACAGAAAAGCACAAAATATAGTTGGTGGAATGTACACAACTGTGCCTCTTCTAAGTTAAGTTAAGCAATGGATTTCAATTCATAAAAACAAGAATATGGCTATACGGTGCTTTGGATTCAGACTCAAAAAGATATGGAATCCCTGGAACTTGGTTGCAAAAGGAGCATAAAGGTGCTTTAAAAGAGACAAGGGCATAAGCAGATCATTTATCTGCAATTCCAGTATTGCCTTGTAGGGAAGATGGGTGGCATAGACATTTTCTGAAAAAATAAATTATTCAATGTAGCTTTACCTTTTCCTGGGATTACAGGGCAGCTGAATATCTAGGAACAGTAGAGTAAGAAGTTGCATCTTTTTATCTCCAAATCCCTAATACTGCACAGTCATCTGGATTGCAAAATAATTCTGCTGGATCAGGTCAAGGCATTTTGCTTCTTAGAGTAACCAGTTGCCAACTAGATACCAACATGAAATTAGCAATGACTTCTCAGGACTAATTGCACTTCACAGATCCTTTCTCCATGACCTAATCCAGGTGCCTTTTAAAGCTGTCTAAATTAGTAGCTATATCATATAATGCAATGAATTTCACATTAATTATGCACTCCTTGCAGAAGTACCTTTTCTTGCCTTTCACAAATTTGTTTCAAATTAGGTTCTTTGGGTGATCTGGTCAGAGTTATTTTTGAATGAGGGAGATAATTTCTCCTGTCCCTTTTCTCCATGCTCTGCATACTCTAATACATTTCATTCATTCCCCCACAACCCCCAAATTTAATCATCCCAAATATTCTAGATTTTTCTCACGAGGAATGTGTTGGATCACCTTTATCATCTTCTATACTTTTTTAAGTCTGAGATATCCTTTTCAAAAATGGCAACCAGGCCTGTGAACAGTATTCTCGAAGTGGATATATCATAGATATGCATAGGCATGATAACGTATTATATGCAATTTTATTTTCAATCACTTTCTATGTTTCCAGAATTTCTGTACTTTTTTTAAATGAGCACATTATAGCTTCCTGTATATCTAAGTAGGGTAAAAAAAAAAAACCACCTTGACTTAGGTTTATATTTACTTTATTTACTTTATAGATGTTAATATTATAAAGTTTATTCCATAGAGTTGTGTTAAACTTTAATAAAATAAAGCAGATTGTCAAGAAAAGACAGAGTTACTGACTGTAAAATATCACTGAGAGTACAGAGACTTACATAAGAAGAGAAAAAATACCATTTTTGTCCTTCATGTAATACTTCAGATCATTCAAATCATGTTTAAAATGAAAAGGAATTTCAGGAGAATGTCAAAGGGCATAAATATCACAAATCATTTTTGCTGTTGCTGTATTTTGCAGCACACTGAATGTAACTTAAAATTTACCTTGAGAGGAAGAGGAATAGTAGAAATATGTTGTGGAACATTACTCCTAATGTAAGGTCACAACAACCTACATGCATTCCTGACTAGCTGCAATTTTTTCTCTGCCTGCTATAGTAGTTCAGAAAAAAAACACATTTTTCACTAGAGGATCTATTGAAACAATTCCCCTTAGAAACCAATGGAGAATTTTTCCATGCCTATCTGAAACTTGGAAGATAATGTCTTATGGTGCCCTACTCTGAAATTCCTTCACTCACAAGTAGTAAATTAACTGAGGGGTAGGCTTTTTCAAAAATAACTATGTGAATAAGCTGTATAGAACAGTGTGTTTCCAACCTGTAGGGAGAGTGAACATATATATGGATTGTCTATGGGCACGTTGTTGATAAGAGTGAATAGGAATATAGTTTTGCCTTCAACTAATTGTGACTTGGAGGCCTTGATTAAATTATGCCTGCCCTAGGATGAAGAAAGATTTCATATCCCTTCTGTCTATAAATTAATTAAAGTCAGCATTCACATTCTTGTGGCCCCAAGTCATAACATAAGATATTTCCATTGACTCTATTCATTGGTTTTCATGGAAGATATTGCTGAGATTTTATTAGCACTGGATATCAGGATGATCCGGGATGAGTTGTACACAGCAAATTGAATTAAAGCAGGAACTCTCAGGCAAGGAAATGATCAGAGGTCACATCCAGACCTCTGGATCAAGCCAGAAGTCAGGAGCAAAGAACAATAATGAATTAAGGAATGTTCTGCATTCTGGTCATTCATGTTGTTTGAACAAGTTTAACAAATAAAACTCTTTGTACTTATTTCTATATAGAAGGATCCACAAGCTGGCCCGGGTAACAGAATAACAGAATTGGAAGGGACCTTGAAGATTTTCTAGTCCAACCCTCTGCTCAAGCAGGAAACCCTATACCATTTTAGACAAAGAATTTTCCAATCTCTTCTTAAAAACCTCCAATCGTGGAGCACCCACAAATTCTGGGGGCAAGTCATTTCATTGATTAATTGTTCTAACCATCACAATATTTCTTTAGTTGGTTCTCTCCTTGATTAGCATTGAATATCAAGCCATAGAGTTCTTCATCAAGTATCTGAAGACAACTGATAGCCACACAGGGCAACAGATATATAAAGAGTATCAGTTATCTATAAGGTGTACCTAAAATGTGTACTTTTTATTTTTTATTTATTTTATTTATTTATTTGATTAGTCAATCTCTTACAAGATAATAGATATAAGTATATACATAGTTATGAATACATGAAATGGGTACATATAAGAAAAAGAAACAATAGGACAGGGATGGTAGGCACATTGGTGCGCTTATGCACGCCCCCTACAGACCACTTAGGAAAGGGATGAGGTCAATAGTAGAAAGTCTAAGGTTAAAGTTTTTGGGGTTTGGGGAAGAAACCACAGAGTCAGGTAGAGTATTCCAGACATTGACCACTCTGTTGCAGAAGTCATTTCCTGCAATCAAGTTTGGTGTGGATAACCTTGAGTTTGTATCTATTGTGTGCTCTTGTATTGTTATGGTTGAAGCTAAAGTATTCATTGATAGGTAGGATATTGCAATGTATGATTTTATATACTATACTTAGATCAGACCGAAGGCAACGTAGTTCTAGGTTTTTTAGGTCTAGAATTTTAAGTCTGGTGGCATAAGGTATTCTACAATGAGTAGAGGAGTGGAGAACTCTTCTTGTGAAATATTTCTGGACTTTCTCAACTGTGCTAATATCAGATATGTAATGTGGGTTCCAGACTGATGAGCTGTATTCGAGTATTGGTTTAGCAAATGTTTTGTATGCTCTCGTTAGTAGTGTGATATTACCAGAGAAAAAGCTACATAGGATTAGGTTAACAACTCTTAATGCCTTTTTGGCTATGCAGTTAAAGTGGGCTCTAGCACTTAGATCATTAGATTAAATTTTGTAATTTCATGTACACCCTGGTGCTAAAACAAAGACATATATTTCAGTACAACTATTTCTGTATTATTGCAGTTTGTGGCACTCATAATCACTGATAATTTTCAAGCTTTGTTGTTACTATATCTGGAAATTTATCAAAATGATCAACTAATTTATACATTGTCTGTGGCTAATTACTATTGGTTTCCTTTTTTCTTGAAGATAGAATTTCAGTGTGTTATCTTTTTTTTTTCCTTTGAGGTCATTGCTAAAAATATACCTTTTGGAAATGGGAACCAAATTACCACTACCAAGTACTAAACACACTTCATATAGAATGAAACAATTAAATGTTTCCCATTTAAAACAAACAAACAAACTGCATAGAATGATGAAATAAGTTTTTTTTTTCTAAATGGCCCTATGATACCGAAAGAGAGCCACTTTCGTACAGGTTAAGTCTAGAAACTGGGAAATTGTGAGTTCTAATCTTGCCTTAAACATGAAGCCAGCTAGGATATCTTGGGCCAGCCGCACTCTCTCAGCCCTAGAATGGAGACAAGACACTTAAAAAAAACTTTGCCAAGAAAATTTCAGAGAGTGGTCCAGACAGGAATCAATATTGATTCAAAGACATACCTACCCACCCATACACACACAACATAAATGATACTCAAAGCCCAAAATATGTCTTCCTGTTTTCCACTATAACTCATATAAAAACTCTTGGAAACAGGTTGGACTGTCACAATTCTGTTCCTCCTATGCATGTAATTTATGGAAGGGTATCCTACCATGTTGCTCCTGGTGAGATATATCGTTCTAGCTACTATGGTTTAGTACTCAGACAAAGCAAAAGCAATGTCTAGAAAAAAAAAATTAACGCTTTCGCTTCTGGGAATGATTGCTGCCTTCTTTCCTTCAATGCACTGTTCTTTTTTATTGCTATCAGTCATTTATATTGCTTTCTTTCTTTGCTTATTATTTTGATGGGGATGTGGAAGGAGATTCTCTATTGGTGTCATTATGAATAGCATCACATCTGTTTTATCTGCTGCAAAGTAATAGTTTGCCATGACTCAAAGTTGAAGGTTAATGTTTTAGACTGTTGATCTTTGTTTTTGCTTTTCCATATTTGTCAGTCTCTGACTGGCTTACTGTTACTTCTTTTTGCCTTGTTTTTCTGTCTTTATTCTTGAACTGCAAACAATGCAAGAGAAATTTGAGTCAATCTCAGATAAACTTTACTATATATTATATACTCTTCTTTCTCAAGAAGAAAAAGAGAAAATGAAAAGAATGAACAAGAGCAGGCAGAGAAAAAGTTTTTAGCATTTTTTTTAATCAACAACAACAAATGAATACCAGGGGTTGTATTGTGCCAAAACTGCATCACAAATCTACATAAAAAGATGGACACAGATAAGATATTGTGCATTAATTATGTATAAAATATTATATAAAATGCATTATTTCATTCTATAACTGCTACAAGCTAAACTAATTATTTACTATAAGAGACAAACATGCTTTACAAGTAAACATTGTAACTAGTTTTCCTTCTTTTTTAGTACCCCTCTATTGTTATAACACAAGAAAGTAAACAAATAAACCAATACTTGTGACATAATCAAATAGGTAGTACTTTATTATTTACCTGCATGATGGCAGGATGATGGCACGATGGCACAATGGTTTGATGGCTGCAAATTAGCTGTAACCTTTAAATTCTGGAATATTTTTAAGGCAGAAGTATATCTATAAATATAAGTTACATTATGTCTGGAGTTCATGTGACTGCCAGAAACTGTGATACCTAATCTACATGAAGACAATCTTTATTTGCTTTCAGTAATCAGTAGTTATGATCAGCACTTTAGATTAAGTGCCCCACTTCATACAGCACTTCATTTAGAGCTAATAAAATGATGGCTGGATGTTCAGTAAATACTGAGCTTACATTAATAGTATCATCAATTTATTAAAATGTCACAATTATGCAAGATAGTGAATAATTTGTGGCTAATTTGAGCAGTGATCTAAAATAGAAGCAAAAATTCACAATATTTTTGCTGCTTCCTAATTTGGCATGATGTCCTACTTTAAAAAAAAAGATACATTCACCTTCTAGAAGCAAACACACATGTTTTAAGCTTCTTATAAGACAGCAAAGGCCAACACCTGCTTTTGTCTTAATTCTTTTTAATGCTTATTAGTTAAGTTTGGCAGCCAAAAGTAGATGAAAGTTTCTATAATTTTTGATAGTAGAGGCCATAGGAGGTTATGTATTTTATTCTGTGTTACATTCCTTTGTGTATTTCTGCTGTCCCCTTGTATTGCATTTATACTTGACCAACTCAATGAGCCACTGCCTAATTATCTTTTTTATAGGGATACACCAGTGGAATGTCTAATGTCCTCACCTTCCTCAAAGTCTTTAATCAGAATCAGTCTGTTTTCACGCACAACATTTTTTGCGGGGTGGATTCTTCCTCCACACCAAATTTCTTCCTGTTCTATTCAATTCTGGGAAAGTCATCATGCTGATGGACAAAGAAGATCTCAATGCCATTTCTATGATCTCTTTTCAGTATTTCCTTGGGTGGCAAGAATAAAAATGCACTTCCTTTCTTTACCCTTAGCTGAGAAGAAACTAGTCAGATCTACATCTTCATTAAGTTAATCCATTGTTTCTCTTGTTCTTTTTTTAATAACAAGTAAGCCCACTGAGGAATATTAGCAAAATTGTCAGGTCTGCTCACAATGGCTGCTCCTGATGGCCTTTCCTGTTGCCCCCAAAGAACTATTAACATTTGCTGCCTCTATGCCAAGTGGAAAGTGCTTGCCTGAAGAACTCTCTGATCTTTTGCCTAGTGATTGGGGACATTGGCTCCCGGCCAGGCTTTTTTCCTCTACTTTGCAGTGCAGTGGCATTGCAATAATATGGACACTGTTTTGCTCTAATGGAGAAGGCCATCAAAGCCAAAAGGGTTCACCCTGACAAATTTAGATGCATAGCATGGAGTGATTAGAATAGAGAAGGTGAACAATGTAAGAAATCTGGGATCAACTAAGCTTTTGTGTTTGAAAAAATAATAATAATGAAACCCAGCCAGGGCTTTAAAGAAGAGTCAGTTGATTTGTTGTTTACAAAATAGTACTATTCTGATTTCTATTAACAATGACCAACTTCTTTATCTGTAAATAAATAATCAAATATCAAACTCCTTGAGGTACCAGCAAAAAAAATTACTTCAGGAAAGACCTCCTATTGAAAATTCAAGTCACGAATAAGATCAAGTATTTGGGAATACATTTGACAGCAAGATGTAGTACATTAAAAGAGAATAATTATGTCAAACTTAAACAGCAAATAGCGCTAGACTTGGCAAAATGGGAAAATCTACAAATGTCACTAATAGGGAGAATTTCAACAATCAAGATGAATATATTACCCAGAATTTTATATTTGTTCCAAACAATTTTAATTAGGCTTGGAACAGACTACTTTGAAGATTTAACTAAAATTGTGCTGAAATATATATGGCAAGGTAAGAAAACGAGAATACAGTTAAAGCTTTTGCAAGATGCTAGAATTAGAGGAAGATTTGGTTTGCCTAATTGGGAGTTGTACTACCAAGCTACAAACCTGATGTGGGTTAAGGAATGGATAACATTAAGAAATACTAGATTGTTGACATTAGAAGGACATGACCTGTTGTTGGGGTGGCATGCTTTTTTTATGGTACAAGGGAACTTTTATGGTACAAGGGGTATTTTAGAAGACATCATATACGGGAGTCTTTGTGGTTAAATTGGGAGAAGATTAAAAGACAATGTTATTTGAAAATTCCAGTCTGGTTATCGGCTATTGAAGCATTTTCTTATCCTATAATATATAAAAAGGAACTAACAGTTAGATATGAGGAAATTTTGAATGAAAAGGGTGAACTTAAATTGATGCAAAAACTAGAGGAACAAGGTATAAAGATGAATTGGTTTTCATATGCGCAAATGCATTCAAGGTATGATAAAGATTTTAAAACAGAAGGTTTCTATGATAAATTGACTGATCTAGATAAGATTTTGACAGGTACTGATGAAAAGGTGATTAAAAAACTGGACGGATATTTATTAGAAATTAAACTAGAAGAAGAACAAGTTAAAGAAACTATGACTGCTTGGGGGAAGAATTTTGGATATGGGATTGATTTAGAGAAATGGCAAAAATTGTGGTCTCAAAATTATAAAATGACAATGTCAACAGCTTATAAAGAAAATTTGTATAAGATGTTTTACAGGTGGCATTTCCCCCCACAAGAATAGCAAGAATGTTCAAGAACAAATCTGAAAAATGTTGGAAATGTCACCAGACACCTGGCTCATATTACCATATGTGGTGGACTTGTGCAGACGCTAAAAAATACTGGACTAAAATCCACATGTGGTTGGAAAAAATGACAAAGAAACATATAGACTTGAAACCAGAGATATTTTTATTGGGAATTTTACCTGAAACATAGCAAAGATTTGAAATACCTGATTATAAATGTATTAACAGTGACTAGGATTGTATTTGCTAAAAACTGGAAAAATGAGAAAATACCATCACAGGAGGAAATCATTAAGAAAATATTGGAATGTGCTGAAATGAGTAGATTGACATTTGAAATTAGAGAACAAGAGGATAAACAATTTTATAAAATATGGGACCTTTTCTATCAATGGTTAGATAATAAAATACAATAATGAAATATGTAGATTTTTAGAAAATAGTAAATATATAAAGATGTATTTCTTTTTTATTATATCTACAAAATGTTTTTAGGATAGATTTGGGAGGATAATATGAATTGTTATAAAATAAACTAAGTAAATTGTGGTTATCTCATAAAATATGAACGAATAAAATTAATGTCAAATGATTGATTAATAATGATATTAGGGTATTTAATTTTTGATTGATAATATGAGCTTTTATGTAATGTAACTGTAATTGAAGACTATGAAATGGATGCACAAAATGATTTGTAAACCAACCGGCACACTGTTTGTATACCTATGGAAGAAAATTTGATGTTTTTATGTTTTGTTTGTTTATGTTTGTTTTTAAAAACCAATAAAATTTACAAAAAGAAAAAAAGAAAAGAAAAACCTCCCTGGAAAATGTTACTGCATTTTGGGACACTGTATATTGTTATTTTGCAGAGAGTTTTTGGCACACTTCTGATTCACTAGAATGGAAAAATAAAACATTCACTGTTTAGGATAAAATATCATAATCATCTGGAACATTAAATATCTTATTTTATATCCATTATCCATTATACACATTAATCAGAGGTTGTACCTATAGTATTTAGTTAACTTTTTAATTAAATACAATTTGATCAGGCATTTCCACTTGGCTTTTTCTGTCTCTGCAAGATTCATTATTCAAAGAATGTTCTTTCTGCACCAACTCAGAAAGCTCAAACTGCCCAAAGAGCTCCTGATCCAGTTCTACAGAGGAATTATTGAGTCTATCATCTGCATCTCTATAACTGTCGGATTTGGTTCTGCAACCCAACAAGACAGACAAAGACTTCAGAGAGGAATTAGGACTGCAGAAAAAAATTACTACCAACCTGCCTCACATTGAGGACCTGTATACTGCACGAGTCAAAAAGAGGGTTGTGAAAATATTTACAGACACCTCACATCTTGGACATAAACTATTTCAACTCCTTCCCTCAAAACGATGCTATAGAGCACTGCACATCAGAACAACTAGACACAAGGACAGTTTTTTCCCCAAAAGCCATCACTCTGCTAAACAAATAATTCCCTCAACATTGTCCAACTATTTACAAAGTCTGTACTACTATTACTATTAATCTTCTCATCACTCCTTATTATCCATCCCTTCCCACTTATGACTGTATGACTGTAACTTTGTTGCTTGTATCCTTACAATTTATATTGACTGTTTCCTAGTATGATTTGATTGCTTAGTGTACCCTATGGCTATCATTAAGTGTTGTACCTTATGATTCTTGACTCTTGACGAATGTATCTTTTCTTTTATGTATACTGAGAGTATTTGCACCAAGACAAATTCCTTGTATGTCCAATCACACTTGGCCAATGAAGAATTCTATTCAATTCTATTCTATTCTTTTTTTTTTTAAACAGTTTTATTGATTTTACAAACAAACAAACAAGACAAAACATCATTAAACGTTAAAAACATAAAACCTCTTTCCATTGTAGATCCTTACAAGGCAGGTAACATATTGCTTTATATCACATACTTATAATTTATCCCATTTCCATATAAACACATAAATTCCCTTTACCATATTCCACATTGTTTCTCTTTAATCATTATTTAATCATATTTCCTTTCTGATTTATCTGCTATCCAGTCATCAACTTTATATTTCCCTCTGGCTTGTTTATAATTATTCTCATCTAGTCTTCTTCCGAGATTTTATTATTTAATTCTTAATTAAACACACACATAAAACACAGACATAAAAAACATAAAGCTTTCTTCTAGAAAGTAACTTGGCCCCAGATTACCTCTTTTTATATGGACTCAGTTGTATTCACGCTTTTCTTATATACCATTACCCATCTTATTTACCATTCTATATCTATTATATAACTCCTCTCCACTTTTGCCTCATCTTAATTCTGTTTTATATATTTAATCTTGCTTTTTTTAAAAAAAAAAATATTTTTATATCTTTTGTCCATTTCTCCATTTACATCAGTCTCATTTCCAATTTAAGAAAGAATAGTTTCCCCTGGAATCACTAATCGGAGTATGATGCCTTTCTATCATTCCCCTAAGTTAAAATTTAAAATAACACCTAAATCCCAATCAGATTCTGCTTAGTACATTCTACTATTTCAAAAACCAATACTACAATAATAAATCCATAACAATCAACACATTAATCCATTAAGCTCTATATTCAAACTAATATTTTAAACATTTCCTTTAGTAGTTTATTAAAGCTTATTATCATTCATTATTAAACCTTTAAAAGTTATACCTTGATATTTTAGCCTTTTATTAGATCTTAAAAAGTTCTGGTTATCTACTTATAATACAAATACCACTATTACAATACTCATGTGTACTTTGCAGAATCCCCCTTTTTTTAAAAAAAAAAACCCATATATTACCCATTATCCCTGAAAAAAATTTCCTTATCTCCATCTTGTCTTATATCCTTGTAACTTTTTTCCCCCTTTTCCCTTTCCTTCTTAGCCCGCATAAACTTTTTACCCCCTCCTCTCAAAACCTCTGTCTTCTTAATTTCCCCTTTCTGCATTCCTCTTTCCTTTTGCTTTCTAGCATTCTGTTGTTTTTGCATCTTCTTTTTCTCTTTCATAAATATTTTTTTATTTCTTAAGTCCTTCCTTTTCGCTCCTCTCTTTCTCCTTTCTTTCTTAGTCACACCGCTTAGTTCATTAAAAATGGCTTCTTCTTCCTCGATTTCTTCCAGCTGCTGTTTAATTTGCTGACACATAGCAAGCGCCATATCTAGGAAACAAAGGGCTTCTTCCATAACATCTTTGCCTTCTTTCTTTGTTTTTAGATATTGTTTTTTAAGTTCATCAAGAGATAGAGCCATTTTAAAGTTTCTTCTTCTCTTTCTGTATCCTCTTCTTAAACCAATCAGTTATTTCAAGGCTTAAAACAGTTCCCAAACGTCCCAAAGTCCCACAGTCATCAAACAATCCAGGCAGAGTAAAAGCTTCTTCTTTTTACAGTTTCTCTTCTAGGGGTGAAGTCAAATTAGGGAAAGAAAATTCTCTTTATCTTCAAGGCATCTCCTCCAGCAAAGTCTTAGAATGTTTTCCCAAGCCTCTCCCCTCCCACTTATAACAAAGGAGTTTAGGTTTTACCTTCTACCAAAAGGCTGGTTTCCCTTGTCCATTTGTTAATTCCATAAGGGAGGGAGAGTAACTTCCCCTTTTCGTCACTTTTCTTCGCAATCTGGAACAATAGCTTCCAAGTCATTACTTTCCCAGGTGTTAAATATATCCTTAAGGTCCCAGTTCAACCAAGAAAAAAACTTTCTTTAAAAAAAAAAAAGAAAACTCCTTCTCCCTCCTGCGCATTCTTGATCCAATTGCCGGCTTCTTTATGGTGGCCATAAAAAGACCACCGCTGGAACCGTCTTGAGAAAAGGGGTTATTGCCGGCTGGGGGGGGGGGTTGCGATGCTCCTCACCCCCGTCCGGATCCCCCCTCTCTTCAGCTGCCCAAACAGGGCAGCCTTAGCCTCCAAAACCGTCAGGATCGGAGGCACCAAGGCGGCTAGCACAGCAGGAATCGCAGAGAAGGCGAATCCCTGCTGTTAGCAAAGCTGACAACCGGAAGTGTCCAATTCTATTCTATTCTTATTCTGCCACCTTCTTGGCTTTCACAAAACATTTGTAATTCAACTTACAAAAGCCGTCTATGTAGGCTTTTATGTCAATATAAGTTGAATAGTTCTTAAAAACATGTTTCTGGGATTCTCTGTAAGCAGTCATTTGAGTGGAAATTCTAAGAGTGATTTTAGGTCCTCCAAAAATATGATTAATTCCTTCATTTATTGTCAACTGAAAAGCAGATAGATTTTCTATATTACAATCTGTTCTTGAAAATCCTCTCAGTCTTAATAGTGAAATGAAACAGAATTTGATCAGATCTTTAGATCCTAATCTATAATTAGTCCATCTTGGAGTTGAGATTTGGTTGATGTATAACTGAATCACCACCATCATATATCAGCCTGATTTAAGGATGTATGTTTTGCCTTTCTTCTGAGGTTACAACCTTCCCTGAGAAGAAAAATATATTTTCCTGAGATCAAAAAGAGGATTTTCGAACCTGAAAAAGGTTCACCTTTCTCCATCACTCACATGAATAACCCCACCATAATCCCTAATAATTGATATAGGAAATGGCCAGCAAATAGGAAATGAACACTAGGGGGCAAGAGTGTTCCTACTATATCTTTACAATCACTTTGCAACCCGGATGGTCCATCACAAATAAGATTTATATAAGAACTAAGTTGGGTTATAAATAAAGTTAATGAAACAGACTGCCAATATTAAAATAAAAGTTTTGCAATAGTTCTACAGAATCCCAGTACTCATGTCATGAATGCTTTCATCAGTTTTACTGTTTGGAAACTGGCAGTGCTTCACAGCAAAAACATTGGATCTCATAATTATGTGGGTTCAAGAAATGCAAACATTTCATCACCTTTCAAGGAGACATAGTCAGTGCACTTTGAATTGACAGACAAGCACAATTCAAAGCATACAGACAATGTCCCCTTGAATGGTGACAAAATGTTTGCAACCAAACTGCCAAGCTTGGAGCTCAGACCAACAGCCCAGAGAGAAGGTCTTTGCATGTGCACTGAACACAAGTTGTCTGCTTTCTCTGCAATTATATCTGCTTAATGTGGAAATCAATGAGTGCACAACTGTGCACATGCACATATAGCCAGCTACCTCTAAACATCCTAGTTCTAATGTTACACGAAATTGCCATTCCTCCTTACTGTTTCTATGATGATTTTTACCATGTGTTGTAATGCCTGTCCTATAGGGTTTAGATTTAAAAAGGGATTATTCAGATTCTTAATTGGTCACTCTGCTGGCTCTTTTCAAATGAAAATAATCTTTCTGAGAGTTACTGAATAAAAGTGCCTTGGTGTTCTATTTCTCAATAGAATTCAGTGGTTGGTTGATTTGTTGTCTTAGACCATGTGTTCTGTTGCATTTAATAATGGCACAGACATGCTCTGGCAGCATTTTTGTCCTTGTGTTGCCACAATGTTTTTAGCAGCACACTTGGGTTGAATAGCATTTCCACCCTTATTCAAACACTGTCCAAGGACAGCCTGAATTTATATGGAATCTGCTAAATTTGGTCATCTATTCCTCTAGTTGGAATTTATTCTGAATTTCCAGGATTAGTACACACTGGAATAAAAAAAAATGGGTATTGTTTCTAAATGGTCCTGTAAGTACATGGACACTTTTAGCTGCTGAAAGAGCTGAGACAATAGAAAACCTATGCCAACGCAGCACTATGGACCCCCTACGGCTGAGCTTGAGAGGAGCAGAGGGGAGATGCCTAGAGGAGCACTCTTTTATTATTAAAGATGACTCTTTCTGTGAGGAGGGAACAGAGAGTATGGAGAAATTAGTGGAGTTGCTGATGGCACACAGAGAAAGCAGATGTTGGAGGTTAATGGAGCATTAGAAAAAAAGGAGATGAAATAAAAGTTTCCTGATACCGGCTAGGGCTTTTCAAGCCACACAATTATTTATTTATTTGTTTTAAAGTGGAGAAGTGCATGACATATTCTCAGAATGGATATTTAGAGCAAGACCATTTCATTGCCTTGTTTAGCATAAATGGGCTTCAGGAATGACTTCTTGAGCTTCAGTGCTGCTCAATGTGAACTCAATGCATCATAAACACAAGCTGCCACTGAGATTATATTGCCATGGTGTTTTTATTTTTATGCAGTCTGGACATCTTCTGAACAGAGGTGTTATTCAGCAGGTTCTGACGAGCTCTGGAGAACCAGTAGCAGAAATTTTAAGTAGTTTGAAGAATCAGCAAATCCCACCTCTGACTGGCCCCACACCCATCTATTCTCAGTCGCCCAAGTCCCAGCTGATTGGCTGGGTCTTTTTTTGTTGCCCTACACAGGAGAATGGAGCTGGAAAACAGGTTAATGGGCTGGGGAGGGAATGGGATCTTGCAGTAACCTTCCCCCAGGAGTGGGGAGGGAATGGAGATTTTACAGTATCCTTCCCCACCAAGCCACACCCACCAAGTCACACAATGCCCACCAAGCCATGCCCACAGAACTGGTAGTAAATTTTTTTGAATCCCATCACTGCTTGTGAAACATAGTGAAGGAAGAGACATCCAGTGGTGGGATGCCGCCAGTGTAATAACCGGTTCACTAATCTCATGTTTTGTGCATGAATGCACAGCTTTCAAAACTTCTTTAATGTTACTTCAGGAAGTAACACAGCTGAGGTGCGGCAATCCGTTCTGCCATGCAAATCAGCTGAGCAGATATAGGTGAGATTCTATCACTTCGCACCTATTTGCTGGAACCGGTTGTTAACATTCTAAGCAGTTCGGAGACCCAGTTGTTAGAAGAAAATGCTGGCCTAATCCTATAAGGAAGGCAGGAAGGAAACATTCTGGTGCTGCTTACAGAAACTGCCTCTCCATTAACTCTTATTAGATTCTTGGCAGGACTAGACTTCCTGTCTCAGGAACTTCTCTGGAGTTTTTTCCCCCTCCTTTACTGGTACTTCGCTTGTGTGGAGTGACCTTTCAAAGGTACAATGGCACTGAAAAAAGTGACTTATGACTGTTTATCACACTTAAGACTGTTGCAGCATCGCCACAGTCATGAAAGGCCAGGCGAGGAGATGTGTGCCTTGATGTGAGTGATACTGAGTTGGCCACACCCAGCCAATAACATAACCACCAAACCACACCTACCACCTAAGCCACTCCCACAGAAACAGTTGTTAAAATTTTTGAATCCCACCCCTGGGTGGGTGGGTGTGCCCACATGATCATCAGAGCGCACTGGTTTGGCAGATTCCAATAAAGACCAGCAAGGAAGGAAAAATCACCAGAGAACAAACAGAACTATTTAAACACATTTCTACTATATTACTGTGGATGTGTGCTTAAGACAATCCATCCGATCTGGTTTATGGATGCATATTTCTAATCTGGTAATTTTATTCTATAAATCTTTAATATAAATGAATAAGGATTACTTTCCTGGGTTCCCAAGGATTTGTTTAAAAATGATTTCAAATGCTAGTCAGTTGTAATTTGGGTCCAGCTTTCATATCACTGCAGTTCCACTGACAACAGAATGTCACACATTTCCTTCCATTGCATATCGTGGCAACATCCAATGGAACACCTTGCCCTCAGAAGTTGTGGGAGTGCCATCACTTGAGACTTTCAAGAAGAGACTGGACTGCCATCTGTCAGAAATGGTATAGGGTCTCCTGCTTGGGCAGGGGATTGGACTAGATGACCTACAAGATTCCTTCCAACTCTGATTATCTGTTATCTGTTAACATTCTTTTATATTCCTCCATAGCATGAATTATTATGTCAAAAGCAACTGCTAGAAATATAAGTCAGGCTGTAGACACTAGGAATCTCTCCACAGCGAACACAGAGGAACCTCTAGTGCTATGCAATAATACCTTCTCAACTGAAATCCAAGGTATGCAGAATAGCAAGCAACCTTTCCTTTAGTGACACTGCATGTGAATAAATATACAGTGTGACCTGTATAATGCACGAGTCAAAAAGAGGGCTGTGAAAATATTTACAGATCCCTCACATCCTGGACATAAACTGTTTCAACTCCTACCCTCAAAATGATGTTAAAAAGCACTGCACACCAGAACAACTAGACATAAGAACAGTTTTTCCAGAATGCCATCACTCTGCTAAACAAATAATTCTCTCAATACTGTCCAACTATTTACCAAGTCTGCATTACTATTAATCTTCTCATCACTCCTTATTGTCCATCTCCTCCAACTTGTGACTGTATGACTGTAACCTTGTTGCTTGTATCCTTATGATTTATATGGACTGTTTACTAGTATGATTTGATTGATTATTTGTACCCTATGAGTATCATTAAGTGTTGTACCTTATGATTCTTGACGAACGTGTGTTTTCTTTTTATGCACACTGAGAGCATATGCACCAAGACAAATTCCTTGTGTGTTGAATCACACTTGGCCAATAAACCATTCATTCATTCATAATCAATGCGGTACAGCACAATTTGGCTTTTGCAAGGAGCCTCGACATACACACAAATGCAATCCATGAGTTGAATGGGTTTAAGGCTCACAAGAAAACAATCTCTGTTGATGCTGAAATGTGCAGTTTTTATTTCCCCTTTAAAAAGAAAAGCAAACACATTGAAAGACACTTAGACAGTATAGATAGTCCTTGATTTACAACCACAACTGAGCCCAAAATTTCTGTGGTTAAGTGAGTTTTGCCCCATTTTATGATCTTTCTTGCCATGTAAGTGAATCACTGCAATTGATAGGTTAGTAACCTGGTTGTTAAGTGAATCTGGCTTCCCCATTGACTTTATTTGTCAGAAGGTCACAAAAGCTGATCACATGACCCTGGGACATGGCAACCATAATAAATATGAACCAGTTGCCAAGCATCTGAATTTTGATCACATGAACATGAGGAAGCTGCAAAGGTCATAACTGTGAAAAATGGTCATTTTTCAATGTCGTCACTTTGAACGGTCACTAAAACAAACTGTTGGCAAGTTGAAGATCACCTGCATAATATTAGTTATTCTTTTCCATTGTGTACAGCTAAAGGAGATAATCTGCTAAGTTGATAAGAAGTCAATATTTTGGAAGAAAAAGAGTGAAAAAATAAGTCAAAGTGTTGTTCATGATAGCTTCTTAATTGGAATGTTAAGAAAAAGTGAATCCATAAAATCAACTTTAAAATATGCATAGCAATTTAAATACTTTATGGTAGTCAAGAAGTTATTTCATTAGTAAGGAAATTCCCAAAGGTTTTCTTTCTTCAGTTTTGACATTCCCCTTATGTTTCTTTCAATTGGGAATTTTTCACCTAACTGTTGGTTAGATGTGTTTGCTTAACTTCTGTCATTTTCAGCTAATGATAAATGAAACACTTTGAAAAGACTACATAAGCCAATTATTAATTTCATTAAGGAATTAGCTTTTAAAAAAAGCTTTAAGGCAGAGTTGTGGGGGGGGTGATCCCTTTTTATATACAAAAACTAAAATGAAGGCATTGAATAAATTAGGTATTTGTGTCATGTAGAAAACTGAAACATTTTCAGAATGTAACTAGGGAGGGATGTCTTAGCATGTCTAAGTAGAATTAATGGAAATAACAGAACAATGGCAAGTGAAAGAGATAACTTAGGTAACAGCTTCTTATGATTATGTGTTAAAAAATGTCTTAGCATCTTTCAGGGAACTGGGGACTTTTCTCAGATCATCCATTCATTCATCTTAATTTATTGTTGGAGAGCATCTTTCAGAGAACTGGGTACCTTTTCTCAGATTCGTCATTGATTGATTGATTGATTCATTCATTAATTCATTCATTTATTTGTTCAATTTGACAACAGAACAATAGCAAATTAAAAGGCTCTAGTGCTATGCAATAATACCTTCTCAACTGAAATCCAAGGTATGCAGAATAGCAAGCAACCTTTCCTTTAGTCGCACTGTATGTGAATAAACAGACAGTGTGACCTATATAATGCACGAGTCAAAAAGAGGGCTATGAAAATATTTAGAGACTCCTCACATCCTGGACATAAACGGTTTCAACTTCTACCCTCAAAATGATGTTATAGAGCATTAACAGCTTCTAACACACGTGGAGAGATCTTGCTGAGAAATGGGCACATTTTCTTCTTAGATTATTTATTCATTCATTCATCTTCATTCATTGTTGGATAACATCTTTCAGAGAACTAGGTACCTTTTCTCAGATTAGTTATTGATTCATCCAATTTGAAAACAGGACAATAGCAAATTAAAAAGCTAAATGGCAAATTAAAGGGCTAGCTTAGATAACAGCTTCTAGTTCTAACACATGTTGGAGAGCATCTTGCTTAGAACTGGCACATTTTCTTCTTAGATAATTCATTCATTCATTCACTCACTCACTCACTCATTGCACACAGAATGATGGCAAATTAAAGGGCTAACTTAGATAACAACTTCTTACACTCATTTTATTGGACAGCATCGTGCCTCTTCTGGACATACTTTCTACTCATTCTTCCATTCTTTGGAGACCTCCTGAATTTCCAAAAGATCTTGGGTAGCTTACAATATACACAAAGAAAAGCCTCAACATTTTTTCAATGGGTGACTGGGTGTGTGGCTGACAATTGGCTTCCAGAACCAGAGAGGGCAGGGAAGGAAAATGGCTGGGCTGCTGCTGCCTTTCATTGGGACGCATGGAGCAAGATGAAACTCCTCTTGTCATCTCTTCTCCCCCACTTCACCAGGCATGGCAGGGCTTCCTATCCCTCCTTTCAGCCGAACTCCAAATTTTTTTTAGCTACTTCACAAATTTAGTAGAACTGATGCAAACCTGCTGAATCCCACCACTGATACTATAGCCACCTGTCACATCCTTTGACAACTTCGAAAACAAAATCACTTTTGTTTTCTTTTGTACTCTTTTGTAGACTTTAGAACAAGGGCCCTCAGACTCTTCAACTCCACTGACATCTTCACAAACTTCCAGTTTGTTCACTGTCCCCAGGGGTGGGATTCTACATATTTGCACCTATTCACTAGAACTGGTTGTTAACATTCTAACATTTCGGAGAACCAGTTAGAAGAAATTACTGGCCTAATCCTGTAAGGAAGGCAGGAAGAAAACATTTTGGTGTTGCTTACAGAAACTGCCTCTCTCTTAAGCCTTATTACATTCTTATTACTTCCTGTCTCTGGAACTTCTCTGGAGTTTTGTTCCCCTCCTTTGCTGGTACTTTGCTTGTGTGGAGTGACCATTCAAAGTTACAATGGCAATGAAAAAAGTGACTTATAACCATTTTTCACACTTACGACTATTGCAGCATCCCCATAGTCACGAGAGGCCAGGTGAGGAGATGCGTGCCTCTATGTGAGTGATGTTGAGTTGGCCACACCCAGCCAGCCACATGACCACCAAGCCATGCCCACCAACTAAGCCACGCCCATAGAACCAGTTCTTAAAAAAAATGAATCCCACCCCTGACTGTCCCCCAAACATTTACTGATCTTGGCTATGTTCAAAAGCTAATTTAAGTGAGGTGGATAGAGTCTTAAGTGAAGGTCATCTAGGGAATACCACAACTAGGGAGAAAAAAAGCAGTCAAACTCAATTGTTGCTATGAAAATTACATAATCACATCCAAAGAATCATGTGCAATTGAGCTCAACATAAAGAATTGCTGCCTATAGAATCAAATGAAATATTTAGCCTGCCTCCCATTATTAAATTGAAATATCTGGAGATAAAAACTAAAAGCAATGACAGTGATAGTATTGACAGTGTTTGGGTTTCCTATCAGGAGATGAGAGGAGTTTCAGCCTGAAATTGTTCTGGAAAATTAGGAACAGTGGAAAGGAGCTCAAAATATTACGAGCAACAGCATTTCTCTACCGTGACTGGAGAGGCCTTATTGTTGCTGCCTTTCTTGCTATTTTTTCCAATTTTGTGTGTGCCTTTTCCAGTTCAGCAGGTTGCGTTTTAGCTTCTAACTTCTGAACCTGCATGCCTCCTGGAGATTTTTGGCCTGTAAGACTTTCAACTTCCTTTTTCTCTTGTTCCCCATGTCCCCTGTGTCTCATTTTTATTATATCCCTGCTTCCTGAGAAAACCTTGGCTACCCTGACATGGAGGAATAGCAGCAGTCGATGATGAAAGGGATTTGCTATTCTCCTCCCCCCCCCTTTTCTTTTCTTTTTACATGATCCATTCTCTTCATGGTAACATGTTCATCTGTACAGCATATCAAGATGTATTTCTAATATTATTTCCAGATTATAACTTATTGAAAGATTTTTTTTCATAAATTTCAAGATATTAAATTGGACAAATTGCTTAATTCAATTTGTAAAACTAGGGATCATATCAAATTGTAGAGAAATGAATTCTTTAAATATAACCTCAGTAACTAAAAAAAGATAAATATCTATCTTATGTTAGGCCAAAACTCTGCTCAAAAATAAAGTATAAGAAAACAACAATAGCTATTTTGCTTTCTCTTTTATGTTAAATATCTCATGTCCTGCTTAAATGTGATGTGATTTTGTTCTATGAAACTTCTGCTGTTTCACTGCATGGAACCTACTGCTTTTTGCTCTTTCTTCAATGCATACTTTTCCCACTTCAGACCCCCAAAAAAAAAAAAAAAAAACTAACCAGAACTATTTCATATAGATAAGCAAAGTTAAGCTTATCCCATATTTACTGCATAGAAAAGCATCTACATCTGAAAAGCATCTGAAGCATCTACATTTGTAGGAGAAATGATACAACCCTCAAATGGCTGATATAAAAATAGTATCCGTATTTTTTTAGATTGCTGTGAAATAAGTAAAGTGTACATTTAGCCCAAGAATTGGGAAGTGGACCTAAAGTATATGATTTAGGACCTAATAAAATCATTAGATAATATATATGTCTACAAATTCATTTCCTTTAAAGCAATTGGCCTACAAATTGCCTTTTTGTTGTTATTATCCCCCCTCCCTTTTTATCACTCTACTTGGTCTTTTGTCTTAGGAGTTTGCTTATTGATCTTTCTCCCTCTCTTCCCAGTCACCCATATAAGGCACATGATCTTTGATTTTCCTCCTGGTAGGACGTAGTTAGGTTTTACCTTTCCCTATAATTATTGTTTTACCTAAATTTGTTCAGGTTTATAAAACCTGCTTCCATAATCATTGCACAAATCAAGTAGCCAGGAATACTCACATTCCACATTAAGTCCAGTAGTTTCATTATGGGGAACTTGAATGTTAGGCAAGTGTATCCCAGAATATTAATGAAGCAATAGATACATCTTTTTTCCCTTTTACTACAAGTGTCTACTAGGCACATTTTCCAGTTTCACTAGTGATTATAATGTATGTTTCCCTGATATTAGTTTGGCCTCCAAAACAGACCGAGTGACTGTCATTCATGCATTTTAGCTTCAAGGCTGAATTATTATGCTAAGGGGGAATAATGCTGTTCTGAGTGGTCATTTTTCAAATACTACAAAAGGCTGCAATTCACCTTTTGATAGAGGTGGGTAATTATAGCCCCATTACACTCATACTAATATGCCATACTCTTTTCAGTGACTAACTTTCTGGTGCTGAGGGTATAAAACCTGGAACAGCATGCATCCATTACAACTAAGAAAATAAGAGTTCCATCTTAACAATCAGATGGTACTCTAAGCTTCATTGGGTTAGTCCAAATAAGTATTCTTGTTCCACTTCTTAGCTGTAATAAGCCAGTTTGGTCTAGTGGTTAAGGCACCAGACTACAAAGCTGGGGACCATGAGTTCAAATCCTGCCTTAGACATGAAAGCCCCCTGGATGACTTTGGACCAGTTACTCTCTCTCTTAGCCCAAACTATCTCACAGGGTTGTTATTGTTGTTGTTGTTATGGAGAAAATAGGAGTAGTAAGAGGGTGTATTAGATATGTTCGCCAACTTGAGCTATTTGTAAAATTAATAAAGGTGAATACAAACAAATACATAAAATAAAAAATGATATGCAAAATTGACAAAATTGTCTGTTCTCTGATAGCAGTACAGAATATTTCAGCCAAGTGCATATTTTATAATCATTTATAAAATGGAATGTTCTAATTATGATATTGTTTGAATTTTGTGGTGAACAAGTAGTATCAAGGGTCCAGGCTTTATAACTCTGTGTACATTGTGATACAGGTTTATATGACTTTATTGTTTGTACCAAGATATCTGGCACTTGATTTTCAAGTATTAGCTATAGCAGTATACTACTTGAAAACCAAATATCAGTCCTCTTAGAACCAGATGAATTCATGAGAAAAAATTCATGAGAAAAACAAGATGAATTCGTGACAAAAATATTTGCAAATCTAGGACAAAAGCTATATTTAAATTTCATTATGTTAAAATGACCTTCAAAAACAAGGCTCATTGAGTGTTTAACCCATTATCCTGTATGTACCATCTAAAAAATTGACAAATACTTTTGAAAGGGCATTGGAAACTATACCCAAGCTTAGGTTCATCATATTGAGCCCATATATGTAATAAATTGGTTCTATCTATCCTTTGTATTTTAAAACTATTGACTTGTTATAAGTGGAACAATGAAGTTCCTCCATCCATAACTATTCTATATCTAAGCCTCTTTATATTCATGCACAATGTTCTGTGGTTATATGTTCTTAGGTATTAAATGCTTAGCAACTCTGGGGCCGAGACATATTCAAGCAGACATAAAAGAGTATACAAGTTATTCCTATTCAGTTGGCATTGCTATTTTCTCTGTGTACAGTTAGAAAGCAAAATCCCCCCTCCCCCCCATTAAAGTGGCAGTTGCAAACTTCCAATTTCTTCAGAGGAGTTCTAAGTTTTATTGAAGTTCCCACTGAAGTTGTGAAGTTTTTCTTTTTAGTTATAATCTGTATCTCCACTGCAAATCTCCAGGTAACATTTTGCTGCTTTTATCATCACTTCACTTACATGTCCAGCCTAAGCTTTGCAGAAACTCAAGTCACTCTCCTTTCATCCTCCAAATCCCCCCTTTCCCTCCCTTCATCCCCCCCTCCCTATCCTTTGGAGTGATTTTCTTATCACCAAAGAAAGAGAATCAGAAGTTCAGGTATATTTTAGCTCCTTTGAAAATATGTCTACCAACTCCTGGAATATCTCTGCTGGAAAGGAGAACGGCAGAGAACGTTTCACTCTGGAAAAAGATGTTCTATTAAACCAAGCTTTTGTGAAAAAAGAACATATATGCCAAATAAAATTTCCTCAATTAAAAGAAAATCTGAAAACAATTTTTATAGCTGCAGTGTGCATTGGATGCATTGATCTTGTTAAAAGATTCCCAACATAACAAGAATATCATTTTTTTTCCCTATGGCTACTAATGTTTCACAGCTTAAAGTTCTTTTTTTGTAGTACATATTATTTAGAAGAAGCATACAAAATAAAATGAAAAGACACCAATATATTTTTAAAGTTAAGAAATGAAAGATATGCATTATTTTTTAAAATTCAACCCAAAGTAACTGAGCATGTGCTTACAGTCTCTGATGGCTTTGTGACCTCCCATCTTGATTACTGTTGTGCACTTTATATGGGCCTGCCCTTGAAGAGCTCTCAGAAGAATGAAGGCAAATATACGTGTCATGCCCCTGGAGGAGACTGACTCTGAGGGAGAGGATGAACAGCTGACAGGGAGTGGAAATGTGGCTCTAGAGGTTGTGGAGGAGGCTGGGGAAGGGCAGAGGCTGGCTGAGCAGTCAGAGAAGGACCCAGGCTCATCCCGTCTCCATCCTAGGGCATGCAGGGAGGAGAAGATAAGGCAGAGATGTGGTCTACTTGGGAGGAGAGGGCCTTGATCCTCTTTATGGGTTGAAGCTGTGACAACTGAATAAGAGGATGGACTTGATTATGGGTGAACGTTGAAAACAAACCATGGAAATATCTCTAGTTTATGGTTTCTCCCTGAGTTTGGCATCCTTCACAGTGTGTGTTATCTGTGGACATCCTCGAGCCCTTATCTTGCCTGGTTTGTGTTGCTTTTTTCCTTCTTCTTGTAACTGTGTTTTTTGTCTCCAGTCAAGGATATTCGGAGCTTGGAAGCAAAGTGAAAGAATAAAAGGGGCTTCACCTGTTTTCTGTGACTGTGTTTGTTTTGTATCGCACCCTGGGTCATCCCAATATGTGTCCCAGGATAATGTTGCAGGATCCAATCTGAGTCGGTTACCAGTGTT
Source organism: Pseudonaja textilis (assembly GCF_049901715.1). Taxonomy (NCBI): domain Eukaryota; kingdom Metazoa; phylum Chordata; class Lepidosauria; order Squamata; family Elapidae; genus Pseudonaja; species Pseudonaja textilis. Next base: position 259,278,382 of record NC_141990.1, on the reverse strand, counting down.
AAGTATGGTCGGTGGGTCCCGTGAATAGACGAGGCTTGAGTAGTGAACAACAGCTCTTTATTTAACAGATAGATTCTGAGACAAAAACCCTAGAGCACGGCAGCTCTTCTTATAGAGCTGGCCGTGGCTAGGCAGCCAACGACAACTCTTTTGAGTTTGCCGCACTTGGTTTCAGCCAATCGCGGCAAACCCTGTATGAGCCAATCAGGAATGTTCAAGCCATCCAGTCACGATCTGGCTTTTCTGGACCAATAGGAATGCAGGGTTTCAAGCCTGCTCATATGGAACAATCAGGATCAGAGGTTTTGTCTTCCAAGCTTTCAAACTCATGCCGGAGCCCACTTGCAGCTAGACAGAGAGAAGTTCCCTGAAGGGCTCTAGCATGAGTCTGAAAACTCAGAAGACAAAACCTCTGGTCCTGGAGACTGGCCCAGATCGGATCCTGCAGCATTCAGAAGCTTCAGCTGGTACAGAATCAATTACATAAGTAGCAAATGAATACTCAGATTCATTTGTCAGATATTTGATGCAAGCATTGCTGCATTGGTTGCCAGTGCATTTCTGGGTGCAATTCAAGATGTTAGTAACTGGGTTATTTGAGTGACTGTCTTCTCCCAGTTCCTTTTACCCATCCAGTCTGGGTTCCATCAGCCAATGACTAGGAGACATTCCTTTTCTGCCATAGATCTTTCCTGCTGGAATATTATCTCTCTGGAGATTAGGATGACCCTGAACTTGTTGGCCTTTTGTAAGGCTTTGAAGACAGGTTATGTGCCCAGGCCTGGGTCTTGAGTCTGTCACAGGCACCATTTCCTAGTGATATTAATATCTACTGTTATGATTTTTTTCATGGCATCTATAAATATTATCTTTTTGTATTGTTTCTATAATTGATTTTATGATTATTTGCCACCCAGAGTTACTTGTTGAGGTAGGTGGTGATAGACACTGAATAAATAGGTGTCCTTTAGGCATGAAAAGGGTTATGCTATAAAATACTACATGGTTAAATGTTCTGTTCCATTCGTAGCCAAATAGATGCCTATGTTGTACTTATAAGCTGATATGAGCGCTATGTCACACAAGTTTGCCATCCAGTGCCATTGAATGATATCCCTGGAACACTGCAACCATCATAAATATGAGTCAGTTGTCAAGCATCCAAATGTAAATCATGTGACCAGGGGATGCTTCAACAGTCATAAATGTGAAAAAGGGTCATGTCACTTTTTTCAGTGTCATTGTAATTTCAAACTGTTGTAAGTTGAGGATTACCTATACTGGGCTGCCTGATTTTGGTTTCCTAGTATGTTCTACCTTGAAGGACTGACATCACCCCACAAGAGTTGCCAGTAAAAAGTAATTGGTTTTAAGGCAAAAGCTTTAAAAAAAAGTCCCTTCCTCTGCCTTGACCATTGACAGAAAAATGGCTTTCACTTATCTTATTTTTACTATAATTTCTTTATACCAGCCACTCAGTGTTTTAAGGTTAATAATTGTAGTTTTTCTCCATCCTTATATATGATGTGGTCCTAAAAAAAGAAGAAAAAGGGTTTCAGTGTCATTTTCAATGGAGGTATAACAGATGCCAGTATAATAATCTTTTTAGTATTAGGTAGGCTAAATATATTTTTCTCAGAAATTTCAAAGAAGTAGCTTAATATAAACTTTATATTAATATAAATGGATTTTATGGTTTTTCTGCCTTTTTGTTGCTATATCTCAGTTTTTTTAATTGTACAGCATAATAGAATTTTTATTTTTATAGGTCCCTTACTAATTTTTAAAAAGAAAGCTGATATCAAAGAAAATTTAATTAATCAATAAATAATTCATATTAGAAACTTTAGTTAGATTGCAGTTATCTTGTTTTTGACAATACTATGGCATCTAAAGCTCATGTACCCGTTTCTGTTTTTTAATTATGTAATATCTGTGTTGCTATAGTGATGCCTTTTTCCTGTTGTTTTCAAACTACTGCTACGTTACATAAAACCCTGGAAACTTCCCAGAATTCAGGTTACATATGATGTTTCTCTCTTCACAGAACTTGCATTCTTGGTATTTCTAGGAACATACCAGTTAAACCATTTTCCTCCCTAATAATTGCAGCATGATGTATCCAGCATTATTTACCTTTGCCTGGAACAATGGGGAAAGGCCTAACAATACAGTTCCTCTTATGAAGATAGGAAATCACTTCCCAGAAAATCCCGTGAGATGTTCTTGCTATCTTTTGAAAGAAATTAATAGGGCAGAGCCTCATTTGGGAGTAAAGGACTGAGAAGTGAAAAATAACAGCAGAAGCAGCCCAGCAACCAGAAGATTAAAGCATTAAGATTAAAGAAAATAAGAAAGAGAAAAGCCTTGCCCACACTAGTTATAGGATTTAGAACATGGGAAGCCATATATTTAGAATATAACAGAAGTTCTCAGAGAGAATGGTGTGTGGCCTAGAGGTGGAACTCTTACATCACAATCTGAAGGCTGTGAGTTTGATCCTAGGTAGAAGCAGATATTTCTTTCTCTTTGAGCATACTGAGAATATATCTGCTGAACAAACTCCACATTGGCAACTGAAAAGGTATCCGGCCATTAAAACACTCTGCTAGCTCCATTCAGTTGCCCAGACTCCACCCCGCAAGGGATTATGGGATCATTAAATGATGATGATGATAACAGAAGTTATCAAAGGATTTGATCTAAGTTGGGAAAGCTGATTAAACTAAAAGAGGAGATGACACCAGAGATACCTATACAGAAAATTTGGTGCCATTACAATTGTTCCAGACTAGCAGGCTCTAAGCCTGCAACTCTGATTGGCCCGCTGATAGCAGATCATGATTGGTCACCTCAGACTGATCCAATTGGCTAGTAAACGGGCTGCCGCGATTGGCCCAGCCAAGCACGGCAAACTCAAATCACCGTCATTGGCTGCCTAGCCTCAGCCAGCCCTATATAAGGGGCTGCTGCGGCTGGGATATTTCGCTCAGATCTGAAGTCACTAATAAAGAGCTGTTGTTGCTATCTGAGTCTTGCCTCCGTCATTGAACCTATCCTCCCAAATCTAACAACAATATTTATCTATTATTTTCTGTTTTCCCTTTTCTCCACCCTAAATTTATGTGAAGTAACTTAAACAAAGTTTGTTATTTATTTAGAGAATGGCCGTGGTGTTAATACAGAATAATTATTTGGCTGCATAAGACTGCTAATCCATTTAATTCATGCTTGCACACTATCCAAAAACATACCTCAGAGGGCAAACTAGCTCTACACTTAGAATGGCTAATAGTGTTCTGCAGCATCTTTTCTCTTTACTGATGTCACCTTGTGTTTAGGTAATACATTCATGCAGGTCCAGCAGTAGTTAGATTTGTACTTGCTGCAAAAGCTCTGTTGTTTTTCCCATCTAAGTGGTACTTATTTATATATCTATGCATGCTTTCGAACTGCTAGATTGGCAAAAGCTGAGGCAAGTCATGTGGGAATAGGACTTGAACTGCTGCAGCATAAACTTTCTCCTTCTCCAAACCTTAAGCCACTGAGAAATTATCCCTCTTCTTGAACAAAGTAAGAGTAGTGCAGTAAATATTCTTGATCAACATGAAAAACCAAGCTGGGGGAACTTTAGTCAGTCAATCAATTTACATGTAAAAATACGAATGAAACGCATGAAGCTTTAAAGCCCATATTAATCAGTACTGTGTACTATAGTGAGTAATAAATGAAATCCAGCACCTATTGTAAAGTACGGTCTTTATATTTGGCCTACAAAGAAAATACTTCATATTTTTAAATACGAGGAGTTTGGAGGAACCTGCTCACAGGGTAGAATATTACTTTACAAAATAATTTCCAACATCTTTAATATAACCCAACCTTAGTTACAAATAATTATTTGCCTAATAATAAACAACTGCCTATCCAAAGTCCTTGGGAAGGACTTGATAGGTGGATAAATGCCAAATTGAATCTGAACATCAGACTGACTGTACAACTAACCACAATAATATCTTGGGAAAACTCAATGCATATGAAGGCCAAGACCAGCTAAAGAACTGGCAGCTGTGACTACACTTTGTTGTGAACAGATACTAATAATAATACCAATCTATTAGCTAGAAAACTAGATACCATATGGAGATCATTAATTTGTCATTAAAGAATCCACATAACTAAACATACCAGTGGCATTGAGTTCCCCTCACAGAAAAATGATCTTGCAGCTTCCAACAATGCTTGGAGAAGGCATTGATGTTTTAATGTCAGTAAAAGTCAATAAGGATCACATAATAAAACAAAAAAATTATAAACCACAATGCAAAATAACAACACATCAGTGCTGGAAGAAACAAACAAACAAAAAACCCTCACTCAGCAACCCAAAGGTACTTTTCAAAAGGCAGTTGGACTGGTTTTTTCCTTGAAGATGTTTTGCTTCTCAACCAAAAGGCTTCTTAAGTTCTGACTCTGCAGAACTGAAGCATCAGTGGGATCCTATCTGTTCAACTACAAGTTTGGTGATTGTGTGTGTGCACGCACATCTAATGTGTGCGCTCAGCTTTCCCCACACCAGTTGAGGCCTGCAGCGCCAATCAGCTGAGAGGATAAAGAAGAGAAAAGTGCAGGGACAGGTGGGAGGGCTGATCCTGCACTTTTCTCTTCTTTCCCACTCAGCTGATCAGAGGCTTTTTTTTCCTCCTCTCAGCTGCTCCTTGGAGGCTACCAGAGAGCTGGTGGGCCAAACCGGTAGCATACCACCACTGAACTGAAGCATCCTGGATGAGAAGGAAATGTTTTCAAGGAGAAAACAAAGAAAGTCCAGTTGCGGTTTGAAAAGCACCTTTGGAATAATCATGAGCTGGATGACTGAGAATATTCACAGACACTCACACAGCAAGTCACCCACTCCCACATTCATTTTCTTCCCACTTAGAGGAAAAGACACCCAGATCATTAAATTAGCAGGAGAACTGACTCTTGGAATGGGGAGATGCTCCTCTTGAAAGGCAGGATATTTGACATATGACAACCTATTTGACTTCTGGGAACATAGAGATGACCTATGTTCAGGGGTCAAAACCCTATAAAAATAAGTAAGGAGATTGTTTATCTTCTTGCTCTCTGATTTCAAAAGTCAATCTACTCATCTCAGCACATTCCAATATTTTCTTTATGACTTCTTCCTGCAATGGAATTTTCTCATTTTTCCAATTTTTTGCAAATACAATCCTAGCCGCAGTCAATACATTTACAATCAAATATTTCAGCTCTTTACTATAAGCATCTGGTAAAATTCCCAGTAAAAAAAGCTCCGGTTTCAAGTCTATATGCTTCTTTGTCATTTTTTCCAGCCACATGTGGATTTTAGTCCAATATTTTCTAGCGTCCTCACAAGTCCACCACATATGGTAATATGAACCAGGTTTCTGATGACATTTCCAGCATTTTTCGGATTTGTTCTTGAACATTCTTGCTATCCTCGTCGGGGGAAAATGCCACCTGTAAAACATCTTATACAAATTTTCTTTAAAGGCTGTAGACATTGTCATTTTATAATTTTGCAACCATAATTTCTGCCATTTCTCTAAGTCAATCCCATATCCAAAATTCCTCCCCAAGCAATCATAGTTTCTTTAACTTGTTCTTCCTCCAACTTAATTTCCAATAAGTAACCATATAATTTTTTAATCACCTTTTCATCAGTACCCATCAAAATCTTATCTAAATCAGTTTGTTTATCATAAAATCCCTCTGCTTTGGAATCCTCATAATACTTTGAATGTATTTGCAAATATGAAAACCAATTCATCTGTATACCTTGTTCCTCTAATTTTTGCATCGATTTAAGTTCACCCTTTTCATCTAGTAATTCCCCATAGCTAACTGTTTGTTCCTTTTTATAAATTATAGGGTAAGAAAACGCTTCTATCGTCGATAACCAAACTGGAATTTTCAAATAACATTGTTTTCTTGTCTTCTCCCAATTTAACCACAGAGACTCCCGTATATAATGTCTTCTAAAATACCCCTGTGTTTTGGTTCCCTTATACCATAAAAAAGCATGCCAACCCAACAACAAATCATGACCTTCTAATGTCAACAATCTAGTTTTCCTTAATGTTATCCATTCTTTAACCCACATCAAATTTGCAGCTTGGTAGTACAACTCCCAATTAGGCAGGCCAAACCCTCCTCTAAATCTAGCATCCTGTAAAAGCTTTAACTTTATCCTTGCTTTCTTGCCTTGCCATATATACTTCAAAACAATTTTATTTAAATCCTCAAAATATTCTTTTCCAAGCCTAATTGGTATTGTTTGAAACAAAAATAAAATTCTGGGTAGAATGTTCATCTTAATTGTTGAAATCCTTCCTATTAATGACAATTGTAGGTTTTCCCATTTTTTCAAGTCTTGAGCTATCTGTTGTTTAAGTTTAATATAATTGTTCTCCTTTAATGTACTACATCTTGACGTCAAGTATATCCCCAAATACTTAACCTTATTTGTAACTTGAATTTTTAACAATTCTGCCAGTTCTTCTCTTTGTCTCAGCAACATATTCTTTGACAAAATCTTTGTTTTATCTTTGTTTATTTTCAGACCGGCCACCTCCCCATATGCCTCTATCTTTCCAACAGCTTCAAGGCTGTTTCTATAGGGTCTTCCAGAATAAAGACTAGGTCATCTGCAAAAGCTTGTAATTTAAATTCTTCCTTTTAATTTTCATTCCTTTTATAGTTTTATCTTCTCTGATATTTCTATTCAACACTTCCAAAGTCAATACAAATAACAAGGGAGAAAGAGGGCAACCTTGTCTTGTGCCTTTTCTTATATTAATAGGATCTGTGAGTTCTCCCTCCATCATTACCTTAGCTGTTTGTTCATTGTAAATTGCTTCTATTGCTTGAATAAATCTTCTAGCAAAGCCCATCTGTTCCATTAAAAGTAACATAAATCTCCAATTTACGTTATCAAATGCCTTTTGAGCATCTAGAAATATCAAAGCCATTTGCTTTTCAGGATGCGCCTCATAATATTCCAAGGTGTCCAGAATTACTCTCATATCGTCTCTAATTTGTCGTTTTGGCAAAAATCCATTTTGATCTGAGTGGATAAAGTTATTCAGATATTTTTTAAGTCTTTCTGCTAATATTGAAGCAAAAAATTTATAATCTGCATTTAATAAGGAAATCGGTCTATAATTCTTGATTTGAAGTAGGTCCGCCTCCTCTTTTGGAATAAGTGTAATATAAGCCTCTGACCATGTTTTAGGTATTATCTTTTTAGCATAACTTCATTCATAACTTCTAACAGTGGAATACACAATGATTCTTGAAAGGTTTTATAAAATTCTACAGGAAACCCATCTGGACCTGGTGCCTTTCCATTATTTTGTTTCTTAAGTGCTTGGCTTAACTCCATCATTGTTATATTGCTTCCTAACATTTCTTCAATCTCTTTAGGTATCTTAGGTAAATTTGCATTCTGCAAGTATTGTTTAACTTTCTCCTCATCAATATCTTCTTTCTTATACAAATGTTTGTAAAAGTCATAAATAATTTCTTTTTTTCTCTTTGCTGCCATGACAAGTTTTACCTTGGTCATCTATTAACTGCAATATTTTCCTCGACTCTTTCTCTTTTCTCAGCTTATATGCTAGCCATCTACCTGGCTTATTTGCATCTTCAAAATAATTCTGTTTGGCACTCCTAATTTTCTGTGCCAGTTCTTCTTTGTCTATTAAGTCCATTTTATGTTTAGTTATATCCAGTTTCAATTTAACGTCTTTTTTCTGTGGCATTTTCTGCAGTTCTTTTTCGAGTCTTTTATATTCATCCTCCAAGGCTTTGAAAGCTTGCCTTTTCCTAATATTCTTTTTTCTTGTATAGTCAATTATCAAGCCTCTGGCATAAGCCTTCATTGTATCCCAAACATTCTGTATTGAAGTGTCTTCTTTTCTATTTTCTTTAAAGAAAAAGGCCAGTTCTTTCTCCATCCATTGTGTAAATTCTTTCTCCTTTAAAATAGTATTATTTAACGTCCATCTCGATCTTTTTTTTTGTCCCTTCCATTTAATTGTCAATAGGTTATGATCCGCCCAAGTACTTGTTTCAATATTTTATATTTTTCTTTTCTCTTTTTTGGTACTGGATATTATATTTATATAATATTTTTCTGTTTCTTTTTTTTTCTCCCTCTTATTTAGGATAGAATTGGCACGATTATATGATTTGTTTTAGAATAAATTACTTAAAATATAGTTATCTCACAAAGGCATGATCGAACAAAAGTCTAGTCAAACTTCTTTTTTTAATAGTGATATTATGATTTATAAGTTTGTATTGACAATAAGAGTTATTATACAAGGTAATTGTAATTGTGACTATGAGATGAGTGCACAAAACTGATGAACCAACCGACTCACTGTTTGTATATAAATATGGGGGAGCTGATGTTTTTATGTTTTGTCTGTTTGTTTGTATGTCAAAAAACAATAAAAAATCTTTGGAAAAAAAAATAAGTAAGGAGAGAGACAGTGGCTACACAAGTTAAATATAATTATCTAGGGATAAACATTGTGAGGTAAAATTAAAATTAATAGATACTTTAAAATAGATACCAAGTTTGTTGTAGCTAAGGCCGCAAGAGTATTGCTGAATGTGTAACTTGAAGAGGCTATAAAAATTGATAATTCCATTTTGTTTGGCTAAAAGTGTCACTGACAAATATGTAGGGCAATATAAGTATCCAGGTGAATATGTTTCAGAGTTTCCAAATTTGTATTATTGTTCCATGATTCCATGATCTTTCTGGCTGATTAATAGGACCTGGGGACTTCTGACATAGTTGCATTCCTTCTGTGATATTTTCTAATTATCTTTTGTTTTTCTCCTTTCCCCAAAAGAAATTAAAATCAGTATTTGGTTGGTAGCACTAGGAAGCATCTAAAATTAAGGGGAGGGAAATTTTGCTTACTTACTATTTTAGTTTTTTAAAAGGGTACATTAAAAATTACATATTGACCTGAAATGAGTAATGCATTTTCCCCTACTCACAATTTCTGAAGCTGGCTTAGAAGAATATCTAGGCTGATGGTATTGAAAGCCACTGAAAGATCCAGGATAGCAGGACAGTTGCATCATCTTTATCCTGAGCTTTCCAGAGGTTGTCTATCACCAGTGCAAGGACTATTGTTTTGGAACTATGCTCCGGTCTGAACCCAGAGTGAAAACATCCATATAAGTTACTTAGTTGAGTACCAGAATCTGCCATCACAGTGGGGTTGGATATTAATTTAGAATGCTTTTGGTTTCTTCCTAAGTTTAGAATCACCACTCTTTGCCAACATTTCTTTTCGCAGAGCAGGAACACAAGGATCTTGAATCTCTGTCATTGTTTAGATCACTGGCTTGTTTTTCACTGGCATCCCTTTGCCACTTTATGGATCCATTTTCTAACTGAAGAGATGCAGCATTTTCTGATTTTGATAAAAAGTAGCATATATGATCCCAAGTCAAAATATTTGCTTCATATCTCAGTTGCATTAATTTTTATCAAAACAGTTTTATTTGCAATGCTGTCATTTCCATTTTTGCCAACATTCTGGATCAGGAATCATCCCCCAAAATGCCTAGAGTCTTAGTCTCTCAGGGCTATAAGATAAGCTGGATATCTTTTTGGACTTCTGCTGACTTTGGGGCTATCTCTTTCTGGAGTTAGTAAATCACAGCTTTAGAAAGGATTGACAGAGTTGGGAGTCAATCGTCTGGCACTTCATATCAGCTTAAACATTAAGGTCTTGATCCCACATCACTTTAAATTTGGCTTGAAAATACCCCATGAGCCATTGATGATTGTCTTCCCATCCCCAGGCTTTGTTCAGGCTAAGTTGTTCAAGATAAAGTAGCATTTAGCTGTTCTAGTTTTAGAGTAATGATCTCACTTTTCTCCCAGTACAATTTTTGCTATGGACAAAATCTACATTGCCTCCCTCATTAGTGTGATTGGTGATGCAATCAGAAACTGTGATCTGTCCATTGCAGATAGCCACTCTAGGCTGGTGTAGGTATGCCCTTCTTTCTTGGCCATTTCAGCAGGGCCTTCAGGACAAACTCTCTAGACCCACGATGGTGAACCTATGATGGCATGCCAGAGGTGGCACGTAGAGCCCTCTCTGGGGGCACATGAGCCATCGCCCCAGCTCAGCTCTGCCATGTATGCATGCATGCCTCCCACCAGCCAGCTGGTCTTCAGGTCTCTGCCATACATTCGCAGTGGACAGGAGCATGTGGGGGGTGGGGCATATGTACAGGGGATGTGCATGCATGCATGGGGGCATGCACGCATGTGTGCAGCATGGGGCATGTGGGGGGGCATGGGGCATGTGCAGGGGACAAACGTGTATTGCATTTTGGGGATGCATGCATGCTTTGGACACTCAGTGCTGAAAAGGTTAGCCATCACTGTTCTAGATCATATAATGCCTAATAAACACCTTGAAAAGCACCAGTTACTCCTTAAAGAAACTATTTTTAAAAGAGAACTAGTTCTGTAGAGAGATTGGGAATCCTCTGCTGCACCAAAATCAAATTTAAACGAAGAGAAAGAGACTGGTTCTGTAATCAGTGTGTTACCCATTCTGCCACAAATGAATGCATTACTCAATTACCCATTTATTTTGCTCATGGGAAGTTTCCTAGGGCAAATTTTTGTTTTATTGCTTATCACTTTGGTGAACACCATTTGGCATATGCCTGCCCAATGTTGTATATCTATATGCTACTTCTAATTCTGTAGGCACCATCTACTAACAGCTAACCCTGCCATTCCCTTACAGCCTTCATAGATTTAAGGCAGGGTTTCACAAACTGAAATATAGCAAAAGCATCTAGGCCTCCCCATACAATTTACAGCACTCTCTCAAAAATTTACAATGTAAGCATTATTTGCATATTGCCCCCAACAATCTGGGTCTTCCTTTTGCTGACCTTAGAAGGAGGGAGGTAACCTGGGGCTCCATCAGGATCAAATTCCAAGCTGTGGACAGAGTTAGCTTGCAATATTGCATTTTAACCACTGAAAAGGTGCAGACAGAGTCTGAGGCAGGGGTGGAATTCTACCAGTTTGCACCTATTCCCTAGAACCGGTTGTTAACATTCTAAGCAGTTTGGAGAACCGGTTGTTAGAAGAAATTACTGGCCTAATCCTGTAAGGAAGGCAGGAAGGAAACATTCTGGTGTTGTTTACAGAAACTGCCTCTCCATTAACTCTTATTACATTCTTGGTAGGACTAGACTTCCTGTCTCAGGAACTTCTCTGGAGATTTTTCCCCTCCTTTGCTGGTACTTCGCTTGTGTGGAGTGACCATTCAAAGTTACAATGGCACTGAAAAAAGTGACTTATGACCATTTTTCACACTTATGACTGTTGCAGCATCCCCACAGTCATGAGAGGCCAGGTGAGGAGATGCATGCCTCAATGTGAGTGATATTGAGTCGGCCACGCCCAGCTAATAACATGACCACCAAGCCACGTCCACCCAGTCACATGACCACCAACGCCATGCCCACCAACTAAGCCATGCCCACAGAATCAGTTGTTAAAAAAGTTGAATCCAACCCCTGGTCTGAGGGGTGTGAAGGAGTGTTTAATTGTATTTTGTTACAATAAGTTCATCATTCCCAAAGTTCATTGTATTGTTTGTATCTGGCCATTGACCAAACTAAGTATTCTCCATTATTGCATTGTTTTCATTGTTCATCTGTGTTCATTTTGGTGTTTGGATTTTCAGGAGAGAATTATACATTAAGATTGTCCTAAAAGGAAGTTTATAAACCACTGATTTTGTTGCTTGTTTTATTATCATGTGGTAATAATGTATTACTCTGCTTCTCTTTCAAGCCTGATGCTTTGCACAACTATGTAATCATTCCAAGGCATGCAGAAGCCAGGTTCAAGATCCTGGGTTCTTCTTTAGCCCAATGGACTGATCACACTTTCAGTTTCTCCTTCAGCTTCACTCTGCATTCCTTCGATGTGCCTTTGACCCATCACCCAAGCTATTTTGAAGTAGTACTAAACCTATTTCTAAAAAGAGCTTGACAGGTTGGTTGGTTGCTTATTTATGTCCCTATGTTTTTATTCTATCTACTTTTGTGATTGTAAGTCCTACAAAGTATCATCACCACACTGGTGACCTGTTATTTGGACAACTTGAAAGATAGTGGCACCTCCGCTCCCTAGTAGTTACTACATTCACCTAACCCTGCCCTGCCTCCTTTAAAGAGGGCAACGGATGACTGTTTTTCCTGCTGATAGATGAGATTAGGTGGCGAAAGACATGAATCCATTGGAATCCATTATTTGCTGCCTATAAAGTGTCCTGCCTTGAAACTGTAACCACTTTCTTGTTTTACCACTAAGTCAGAAATTTTTTTTTCAGCTTTGGAGTCACACCAAATTATATCAGCATACTGTATTTTTCTGGTGATTTAAGTACTGGAGAAAAAACACATTTATACAGTAAATTTCAGGCAACAGAAATGTTTCCTTGCTTGTAATTGAAGGCTTCTTTTACCACAACACAATCTGGAGAAGAATTAGATAATATTCTTTTCCTAATGGCATTCACATATTTTTTAAAGAAAAACTATTTCTGTTTTGTGCATTAAGTATGGCTAGCTGCCTTAAGCACTTGTATGAGCAGAATAACAAGATAACAGGGAAATATATACCATATTTTTTGGACTATAAGATGCTCTGAAGTATAAGATACACCTAGGCTGTGCTGAAGCTGACCAGGCTGTTTTGGGGAGGAAAATAAGAAAAAAAAAATTCTGCCTCTGCCTCTGCCTCCAAGCAATTTTTCTCCTTGCAGCAAGCAGCAAGCACCCTGGTCAGCTTCAGCACATCCTGATTAGCACAAGCAGCTGATTGTTGGTTGGACTGGCCTCCCGATGATCAGCTGTTCCAAGCTGCAATGATTGCCATTGTCTATTGCCACCTCCATGTGCTCCATTTTTAGCTTCCGCATTCCAGGGATCAGAATGGGCCAAAAATGGGCCATGTGGAGGCTCAAAATGGGGCAGGCGGAAGCCGAAAATGGGAAGCAGAGACCGAAAATTGGGCATGCGGAGGTGGCAATAGGCAATGGCAATCCTTGCAGACTGAAACAGCTGATTGTCAGTAGGCCGATCCAACTGACAATCAGCTGCTTGTGTTAATCAGGCTGTGCTGAGGCTGAACAGGCTGTTTGCTGTTTGCTGCAAGAAGGCAAATTGCTGGGATGCAGAGGCAGAGGTGTGGGGGTGGTGGCAGCTGGGTGCGGCTTTGGAAACATTTGCTGTATAAGACATTTCCACTCACTTTTGGGGGGGAGTGCATCTTATACACCAAAAAATATGGTAAATAAATATGAAGAAAAGAATGAAAGAAGGAAAAGTGATACAGTAATTTAGATAAACAGGTGTTATTTCATTGTGAATTAAAATGGAGTAGGAACAATGTCAAAATATAAATAGCTACAAGGTAAATATTAAAAGAGTGTTTTCAGTTTTCAAAATGTGAATCCTTAAGCTATGATATGTAAGTATTATGTCCTTAAGCTACAATAGGACTTCTGAACTGCTTTTGATATTAAGGAAATGGAAATATCATTGACAAGAGAATAATACTTTTCACTAGGCTTCTCTTCAAAGCTCATATCATTAAATGGCAAAGTAATTTTCCTCTGTGAGTGGTTTTCTATTCTTAAAACACCAAACATCTTCTTCCTTCTCCCAAAAGACAGTGGAGAAATATTTGAGTAACATACCTTTGAACAATGGCAGAGAGGTTTTACTTCAATCAACTTTTAATCAATTCATTAAAGATGCTAAACTGATTAAAATATAGAATCTCATCAAGATAAATTCCTTAATTTCCTCTTGTGGTTTTATATCTGATATTTGGCAAGAATTCACTGTCTTGTAGCTAGACAGGAAATTATGATGAGATTTTATGAAGCAAGCTTGCTTTCACCTAAACCCCCACATTTTTACTAATGGATAATTCTAAAAAAGGAGACTCAATGGGGCCATAAGCATGATCGACAATGCTACAGCAAATGCTTTGATTTCTGATGCATATGGTGCATTTTGCTGCTGTAGACAATTAACCTCCCTTTTTATATTTTATTCTATCAAGTTTGCTTTGTGCTTGGTTAAAAAAAAAAGAAGAGATAGACTGTTACATGTGCATTCTTGAATAAACTACCCACAGGGAAAAAATGGGAACTGAAAACATTCATGCAAACTACTTTAAAAGTAAACAAATATGCATTCAGATGTTATTCAAATAAATACCTAAATATGCCCAGCAATAAAGGCAACAGAGTCTTTATTGCATTTGGTTGACTACAAACATATTCATTTGAAATAAACCAGTAGTTCTACAAGGAAGAATACTGAAATTTTAGTGGGGATCCAAATTCTGCTGCACACAAGTGAAAGATAGTAAGACGGAAAAATACATTCTGTATACATGATATTATAGTCCCGTAATTGATTAAACAGTATATACAAGGACTGATAGACAAATAGAATGCAATAGTATCATAGAATGAAAGATCCAGATATTCGTCCAAGGTTTATCATAGTTAAAAAACTTGAACAAGTCATATTCATCCATTTATCCACTTTAGGTAAATACAGACTGAATCAACAATTTCAGTGAACATTTTCATATATATTTAAGAAAGCTTAATTGATGATTCAATACCACCAGATTGGTGTTAACTCTTAGCAACCACATAGATAGGTTTTCCCTAAGATGATCTGGCCTTTTAGGTCTGTCAATAGTTTTCTATTTTTATTTATTTATTTTTATTTGTGACACAGCATAAAGAGATTGGTCAGTAATTTTCAACTAGGCTGAGGTCTCCCTTTTTGAAGATGGGGATGACTGTGGCTTGTGACCATAGTTTTGGCAAGGAGCTGGTCCTGAAAGATTTTTCAAAGATTATGCTTAGAGGTTCAGCTATGGCAGTGGATAGCTTTTTAAAGAAGTAGGCACATATTCTGTCTGGTCCAATAGATAGAGATGGTTTTAGATTGCGCAGTGTTTTTTCAACAATGTCTTCTGTAAAATTGATATGTATTAGATCATTGTAGTTGTCTGTGGTTCGATTAGGAAATACTGGGCATGATCCATTGCTGTTTACAAATACTGAGCCAAAGAATGTGTTAAAGATATTGGCTTTAATAGTGTCATCATTGCAGTCTTTACCATTAGGTCCTTTCAGGGGTGGGATGGACCTTGAGTCTTTTAGTTTGTTCTTTATAAAATTGTAGAAAGTGTGGGTGGAATTGGTCCATAGAAGGTTTTCTTCTTGTTTAATATGATAATTGGTGCATTCAGTTTTTATCTGGTGGCATAAATTTTTGTATCGGCTTTTAAAGTTGGCAACGTGAGCAGATTTGTTTTTTCCGCCAAAGTGATTTCTTTTTGGATTGAAGCTTCCTTATTGTTATGGGTAATTTGTTTTTTTCTGGTTTTGGGAGTTGTTAATGGTACATATAGTTTCATGACTCTTCTGACTTCAAGTAAAAATATGTTGTAATGGTCTTCTACAATATTATATCCAGAGAATAGAAATTGCCAATCAAGGGATGAGAGATCATTGTTTATAAGATCATAGTTGCCTTTTTTGAAGTTATAATTGGGGATTCTGTCATTGTGATGATTTTGGGGTGGATTATAGTGTATTCATTGCTGTTATAATTGAGTTTATCCTTGGGTTTTTTTCTGTTAGTTATCCCTTTTTCTCTATCTCCCATCTCTGCAACACTGTGGAGTTCTCCAGGAGTCAATGCATAATGTGTCCACATTATGATACCTTGAACCTGGTCCTTTGTGTATTGTGAAACTGCTGTATTGATATGTTCTATGACCCATTGTTTATTTTCCTACCTGTATTCTCTGAGTCTTCTCCAACACCAATGTTCAACAGTATGAACACTTTTTCTAGCCTGCTTTTTCAAATTCAACTTGGCTTCCACAAAGTGTCACTTTGACTTTCTTTCTTTCTTTCTTTCTTTCTTTCTTTCTTTCTTTCTTTCTTTCTTTCTTTCTTTCTTTCTTTCTTTCTTTCTTTCTTTCTTTCTTTCTTATTTGCCACCCTTCCTGAATACCTTAGGGTGTCTCTGGGCAATTTACAATCATAAAAAATATTTTTAAAAACCCTGTACAATTATAAAACATAAATAAAATACTGGGCATAACCAAATACAGTCATCCAATTAAAAGTTGGGGCAGGTGGGAGCAGGATGGGAGGGAGATGAGATATGTTGTTAATTGATCAACCACTTTCATTATGTGGCTCCTTCATTGGACCCCGTAACCTAACTGGCAGAGCCAGATCTTTAGGGGCTAATGGAAGATTGGGAGGGTTGGAGGGTTGACTCTGGGAGCAAGATGTTCCTGAGGGTAGATGCAATGGCAGTGAAGTCCTTTTCCTGGACCCTGGAATACTCAGGCCAATGGGCCTGCAACATGCCTCTTCTGTTGGCAGAGTGAGAAGGGCCAATCCCAGTGGGACGAAACACAGTGGGTCCCTCAAGTAGCCTGGACCTATGTCATGAAGAGCTTTAAAGTTCTTAATTGTTACCGTACTAAGTTATAGTTTGTACTATACTTCTTGACTGCTGATTCCTTTACTGCTGGTTATCAGTCATAAATGGTAGCAGCTATCTATCACTTTTGTGTCTTTATTATCAATTCTAAAGCTGTATGTTACCTCTGTAACAATTAGTTTGTTTACCTTTACATTTAATCATAGTCCCATCCAGGGGTGGGATTCAAATAATTTAACAACCAGTTCTCTGCCCTAATGATCAGCTGGGTAGGCGTGGCTGGGTGGGGGTGGCCAACTCAACCCCACTCACAGTGAGGGGTGCTTCACCTTGCCCAGCCTCTCATACTGTGGGGATGATGCAATGGTTGTAAGTGTGAAAAATGATCATAAGTCACTTTTTTCAATGCCACTCTAACTTTGAATGGTCACTAAATGAACTGTTGTAAGTCAAGGATTACCTGTAAAAATACAAAAAGGTTCTTTGCTTGCAAAAAGCTGCCATAAATACCAATCTCTAGATAAGAAATGAGGGAATACACACTGAAGACCAATGATAGCCACAGCCATCATGGAAACCTGAACCATTCTGTCTGAATACCTTCGTTTTCATCAGCAATACCTGCAAGCCAGAGTTCAGAATCAGGCAGGGTGCCAGAGCACTTGATGAATTAAAATAGTTAAAATGCAATGATAACTATCAGCAGCCAACTCTTGCTCATTAGCAGAGAGGTCGTTTCAGCACTCTAGAAAGTGGGTGGGTGCACTTGGGCTACAAAATGCCAAACTAAAAAGACAAATTAACGATACATATAGGGGACCCTGGTTCAAGCCTCCCAAGCTTGTCAGGATCGCAATAAAATTAGTACAGCCCAGTGCCATGTTACTAAGCCATATTATCATGAGAGAAAACTAAGACAAATTGGAGGAGCCACACCTCTATCTCCTTTTTTTAAAAATCTTACTATCAGTGAGCAATCATGTGTTTTAGCCACTCCAAAACAATGCAAGATACTCCTGTCCCAAAGGTGCTTTTTCAAAAGTCAACTGGACTTTCTGGAACTCAAGAATGTCCATTGCCTCTTGAAAAAAGCACCTAAATGACTGAAGAATTCTCATAGACAAGAGACTCCAGTGCTCAGAGAACTGACAAAGCACCCTTTCCCACCCAGGAGAAGCAATCCTTAGATCCATTTGCACCACTTAAAGATACCAGCTGGTTTCACACACCTCATAAGATATCCTTAGGAAATTATCATTATTTAAGGAAAGATCACATGCCCCCAGAAAAAAACAGTAAAAAAAAACAGTGCCAAGCTTGCATACTGACTATTGAAAGTACATCCCAAAACTATAAGTGAAAGGAACCACTAAAAAAATGGAAAAAGCTTAAAAAAAACTCTTCCCCTTTAAGAAAGTCAAGAGAAGCAGCTCAGATGGCAGAAAGTCTGGGCATACCGCAAAGAACCATTATGTGGCGTTCTGAAAAGACTGAGCTGAAGTCTTCACTCCGGTCCGTGTTTCCAGTGGGAACACGGACCGTTCCTATTGGCTGATGCCGTTTGACAGCCGGCTATAAAAGGGAGCTGTCAAACGGCATCAGCTGTTGTCCGCCAGCTGGCTGCCTTGTTAGCGCGGCAACCCTTTATTGTTACAATAAAGTAAAAGCTGAAGTTCGCTCCGTGTTTGCCTAAGGTTATTCCACCGCTCTGCAACACGTTAGATGTTACAATGTAACAAGGCTTAACTGAAAAGGCAGTTTCTGTGAGCAGGGCAATAAAAATAAGGATTACGCTAGAAACAAAACAGAGGAAGACCAGAATGTTGCCTTCCTGCCACCCTGATGAGATCAGTCCTGTAAAGTGTGGGGCAGAAGGCTGTTGGAAGGAGATATTTCCCCCAGAAATAGTTCTCAGAACTGCTCAAAAAGTGAACAAATGATTTTCCCAAATAGGGTAGAACCAGCTGAATTCCACGACTCGACCTAACCCTAACTTTAAGTGGATTTTCCGGCAATGGTATTTTTCATGTATTTTGAAAGAAAATGTAGATAAGGAAGGTCCGAAAAGTAAGCACCTTCCTAACAATACCCATAGGATCCAAATTCTTTGGCGATATTCATTTTGCTGTCCTAACCATACCAATGGAGTGTGTATTCATTGTAAGTCCTTTTTGCTCTCCAAATTCATGGAGACTCCACCCATCCATCTCTTTGTAGTTCTTTATGACATTAATGACTAGGACTTCCAGATCATTGAATATTCAGTGTAGTATCATCAGCATAGCAGATAGTATTGATGTTTCTTTCTCCATTCTTAAAAACACATTCAATCTTATTTCAATCAAATTTCCCACCAATCCAGCCTAAATAAATTAAGGGTGTTATGTCCCTGGAACTTGCCAAAGTCCCCACCCAGGTCCGTTCATGCTGCGGGGGCGTTTGCTGCCCCTCATTGGCTGGCCTCCCTCGCCAGCCGGTTATAAAAGCCAGCTGCAGGGTCCGGCCAGCCGCTGATCGCTGTGAGCCTGCTCCAGGCAGGGCTAACACGTTCAGTCCTTTATTGCTACAATAAAGTCTTGTTGCACCCAAGCCCTGGTCTAGCCTCTCATTGCTCAACTACAACACTGGCGACGAGGATGGGATGGCTACCAGAGGCAATTCGCAACAGCTGAAATCACTAAAACCGCTGAGCCGCAGCCGCGCCGCCGGAGAGCTCGGTCAGCAAGAGCGAAAGTAATAGCGTCTGTAGCCACTTGTTAGCAAGCTACAGAGGAAAGTGAAGCGCTGTGAGCCGCAGCCACTCAGCACAAAAAGAGCGCGAAATTCAAACGGCTGTCGTTTGGATTTCTTGCCGGAATACAGCGCGGTGCTGTTATTCCGGCTACTGACACTTACGCAGGCGCGAAATTCAAAGCGCTATCAGAGGCGGCAAGCCATCACCGCCTACGCTCTCCAGGAGTGCGAATTTCAAAATGCTGCCAACAGCCGTTGCAGCTTAGCCCCAATTGTAGCCCAGAGAGAGAGCAGAGAGGTCTGTGGAGCCTCCCCAGAGCTGTAGTCACTAACCTGACAAGAGCACAAGTGTCATTTTGTTGTCCCAGAGAGATTTCTCAACAGCATATCATGCAGGAGTCCTCATCATGAACTCCAACCCAGCCTTCCCACCGTTCAAGCCGGAAGAAGAAAAATGGGAGTCATACAAGAATCGTTTTAACCACTACATCGACGCTATCAGTCTAGCTGATGCTGGGGAGCACAGAAAAAAGTCATTCTTCCTCAGTTATTGCGGGGCCATCGTTTTTGATACCGCCACAGCACTCGTCGCTCCACGTGAGTTAAAGAATGTCCCCTGGGCAGAATTGCTAGAGATTCTCACCAACCATTACTCCCCCAGACCCTCACAAATTGCGAGGTGTTTCACCTTCCGGATGAGGAAGCAAGCGGAAAAAGAAACCGTCAATCAATATATGGCCGCCTTGAGGACTGCAGCCCTCCACTGTGGGTTCGGGAACTATCTTGATGACATGCTCCTCGACCAGCTCGTCTGCGGGGTCAAAGACCTTCACCTCCAGAGGCGACTACTCGCCAGGAAGGACCTCAACCTATCCCAGGCCGTCGAGGAAGCCTTGGCAGCAGAGCTGGCAACCCAGTCCGCCACTGAAATTCAAGGTCCCGTTCCCAAACAAAGCTGCGCCACCGTTCATTCAGAAGTGGTAGTCAACGAAGACGACCCTAACGATCAAACAGACATCCACCGCCTCACCCATGCCAAACAACCACAGGCAGGAGCCAGGCAAGAAACCAACAGCGCACCCAAACACATCATCCTGTGCCTATCCTGTGGCGGGCCTCACTCGAGAGCTACGTGCAAATTCAAGGGTGCCATCTGTAACCATTGCCACAAAAAAGGCCACTTCGCTAGAGTCTGCCAGGCCGCACACAACTCAGCACAAAAGGTTCCTTCTTTTTCCCATTCTGGGTCCCAAAGGCAAGTACTAAATTGTCACACTTGCTACCATGCTAACCACACCTGTCACTCTATTAGTAAAATAACACTCTCCATTTTATTAGAAGGTAAACCTTGTCGTATGGAGGTTGACACGGGGTCAGCGCTCTCAATCATCTCTTGGAGCACCCTCAAGAGAATCCAGCCCAGGCTATCCAGAAACCAGCTCCAGAAGTGTCAGATCTCCTTGAGGGATTATCAGGGAAAAGACATTCCAGTACTCGGCAAAGGCAAGTTCCTTGTTAATTTTAAAGCTTTCAAAGGCCACCTGCCTCTAGTGGTAGTTAACGGCAACCTCCCCAGTCTTCTGGGGCTTGATTGGTTCCCCTACCTCGGCCTAGGGTTAACAGGAGTCCATGCTGTCTCAGCTTCTGACACTGACTCCTTATTCAATGACTACTCAGACGTATTCAGCAATGAGTTAGGGTGTTATAATGGTACCCCCATATCATTTGCAGTTGACCCCCAAGCAGTTCCAGTCCGGCTGAAACCGCGCAGAGTCCCATTCGCCATTCGGCCTAAACTAGACGCAGAGCTCGATAAATTGTTAAAGCAAGGGGTCATTGAGCCGACAGACTTCGCCAAATGGGAGACGCCAATTGTCACACCCCTTAAAAAGGATGGCAGCCTGAGAATTTGTTCAGATTACAAAACAACAATCAACCGCTTTCTACAAGTTAGCGCGTACCCAGTACTGGTCATTCAACATTTATTACATACCTTTGAGCCTGGCAACATTTTTGCCAAATTGGACATGTCACAAGCGTATCAACAGTTCCCTGTTGACAACCAAACAGCCGAACTGCAGACCATTGTGACCCACAGGGGTGCATTCCGGTGCAAGCGTCTCCAGTTTGGCGTAAGTGTTGCCCCGGGCATCTTCCAATCCCTCATGGAGCGTATACTACAGGGCCTCCCTGGCGTAGTACCCTACTTCGATGACATATTGGTCTCGGCCAGGGACAGACCCCAACTCTTTCAGAGAGTCAGAGCAGTGTTAGACAGGTTCAGACAGCATGGCCTCAAATTAAAAAAGGAGAAATGTGCCATTGCCACTAGACAGGTGGACTTTCTGGGCTATAAAATTGACACCTCAGGCATTCACCCCCTAGAGTCCAAGGTCAAGGCAATTCATGAGGCACCCACGCCAACCACTAAAGCCGAGCTACAAGCCTTTTTGGGATTATTGAACTTTTATGCATCATTTCTACCTCACAAGGCATCAGTAGCAGAGCCTTTACACAGGCTCTTAGATAAAAAAGCACCTTGGCACTGGGGACACAAGGAAGACACCGCTTTTCGCGCAGTCAAATCACTGCTCACATCTGACGCAGTCCTTATTCAATTTGACCCACACCTCCCACTGGTACTAGCCGCGGATGCATCCCCTTTTGGGATTGGCGCCGTATTAAGCCATAGACTACCCAACGGCTCCGAGGCACCAATTGCCTTCTTTTCCAGAACGCTCTCAGCAACAGAGCGTAACTATAGTCAGATCGACAAGGAGGCTTTAGCCGCAGTGGCCGCGGTTAAGAAATTTCATGAATTCCTGTTTGGCCACAACTTTGAGCTAATCACGGACCACAAGCCTCTCCTGGGTCTTCTTTCCGGAGACAAGCAGACTCCCCAAGTGTTGTCTCCCAGAATGACGAGGTGGACCTTGTTCCTGGTGGCTTATTCGTACAAGCTCATCCACCGCCCAGGAAAAACGCTAAGCCACGCAGACGCCCTCAGCCGCTGCCCCCTGCCAGCTCCAGCAGAAGACCCAGCCCCGGTCCATGCCATCTTCGATGTCACCGAGCTCGACCTTCCTGTCACCGCCCTCGACATCGCCACCAAATCCAAGATGGACAAAACCATCGCCCAGCTACTGGACTAGGTGAGGAGGGGGTGGCCGGGTTCTAACCTCTCAGCCGAATTCACACCTTTTAAGACCCGTCAACAGGAGCTGTCTAGCATACAGGGCTGCCTGTTGTGGGGCACCCGGGTTGTTATTCCGGCCTCACTTCGCACACCAGTCTTAGAGGCACTACACGAGGGCCACCCGGGCATCGTCCGGATGAAGGCGTTGGCACGGAGCTACGTCTGGTGGCCTGGTTTGGACGACGACATCATCAAGTGGGTAAGCTCATGCCAACCCTGCCAGGAATCCAGACCATCCCCTCCAGTCACCACCCCCACAAAGTGGGAGAGCGCCAACGCGCCTTGGTCAAGGCTACACATTGACTTAGCGGGTCCAATACACGGCAAAACCTTCCTGGTGGTCGTTGATTCATACTCTAAATGGATCGATGTGGCCCAACTATCCACGACCACCACGCTAGCAGTTACCAAGGCTCTAACTCGCCTATTCGTAACACACGGGCTACCAGATACCATAGTTTCGGATAATGGCCCCCAGTTTGCCTCAACAGAATTTAGCCGTTTTGCCACAAATCTTGGTATCCGACATATCTTCACGGCTCCCTTCCATCCTGCCAGCAACGGACTGGCGGAGAGAGCCGTTAGATCCACAAAAGAAGTGTTAGCCAGATTCAGCAAAGAAGATTGGCATCACAGACTCTCCCGTTTCTTGCTAAGCCGACACTCGACCCCTTGCATGGTCACCAACAAATCCCCTGCTGAACTGCTGATGGGTAGATGCCTAAGAACTGTGTTGGATAGGCTCCACCCTCACTATTGCCCTGACACCCCTCTCGCTTCAATGACGGGGGTCAGAGATTTTGTCTTGCAGGAACATGTATTTGCAAGGAACTATGCCGGAGACCCGCTGTGGATTCCAGGAGTGATAGTAGCCATCACCGGTCCCCGGTCGTACTGAGTACAGCTGGAAGACGGCCGCATCTGGAGAAGACACCTGGACCAGCTAAGGAAGCGACAGGGTACCTTCGCCAGTGTCGGATCATGGGCTCAGGTTGACCCCCAGGTGCCACACCAAGCTCCCACCGAAGACCACGCCAGAATCGCTCCACCCCCACTGCCCGGACCAGGAGAGCAGGCAGTAGACCGGGACTGCCCAACGAGTCCGCCACCAGAACCAGTAGACGGGGCCACGACATCACCAAACACAAGCACAACACCGGTGCCTGTGCAACCCTCGGGGCGAGGCTGCACCCCATCACCAACCCCACCGGGTGCCTTGAACTCTGAGACACTTGGTAACTCACTGGAGTTACGGCGCTCGGGGCGCCAGCACAGACCGCCTGCTTATTTAAGTGACTATGTGTGTTCGCATCTGGGGGGAAGGGGTGTTATGTCCCTGGAACTTGCCAAAGTCCCCACCCAGGTCCGTTCATGCTGCGGGGGCGTTTGCTGCCCCTCATTGGCTGGCCTCCCTCGCCAGCCGGCTATAAAAGCCAGCTGCAGGGTCCGGCCAGCCGCTGATCGCTGTGAGCCTGCTCCAGGCAGGGCTAACACGTTCAGTCCTTTATTGCTACAATAAAGTCTTGTTGCACCCAAGCCCTGGTCTAGCCTCTCATTGCTCAACTACAACAAAGGGAGAGTTATAGCCTGGTCTCAATCCGTTTTGCCAACCTGAACCAATCAGTTTTGCTTTGTTGTCTTGGTAACGTGGCATCATGACATGTATATATGTGTCACAATCTGATTTTTTTAAAAATTGGATGTATATTGTTTTGCAAAGGTGGCAAATTGATATAGAAAGCAAGACAGTAGAGGCTTTTTTCTTGTTTACCACAGCACAGTAGTGGTGCTTACCTCAGTTCCCAAATGTCCTAGAGATAGCCCTCTCTAGTTCTTCTGTTTACTCCATCTTTCTAACCATTTCCTTTCCCCATTTCTGGCCTTAAGAGAGAGTGTGCCTGTATGAAAAGAAAGGAAGGGGCTGGAATTTAAAAGATAATAGAGTTGGGTGTGAGATTGGGGATCTTCTAGTCCAGAGGTGTCAAACTCAATTTCATTGAAGGCCAGGTCTGGATTGGGTTTGATCTTGGAGGGCCGGGGAGGGGGCGTGACACAGGACAGTACTTCCACAGACATGGTTTTGTAAACTTATAATAATAGGGAGGCATACATTTCTGTGATTTTGGTTTTTTATTACTTACTTGATCTAATTGATCACCTTATGAGAGAGAGGGACCAGATCAAGAAACTGACTCCATAGGAAGACTAGAACTACAAAATTGTTGACATAGGCTACAGTAGCAGAATCCTGCAAGGCTGAAAGGTAAAATATTTTATTTTTTCTTTCTTTTATAACCTTCTGAGTCCAGGACAGCGTCCTGGACCACCCCAGATGCTCCATTTTGGGACTGGAAGGCCTCCTGGAGGACTCCAAATGCTTGGTTTTGGGTCTGGAAGGCCTTCTGGAGGACTCCGGAGTTGAAAAACAGTTGCAGAGGGGGGCACCCTACCCATATATCATTTTTGCTAGCAGAGGCCCCACAGGCCAGTCCTTTGCTCAGTCTAGACCGGCCTTGCGGGCCAGATATAAGCACCCTATGGTCCAGATCTGGCCCATGGGCCTTGAGTTTGATACCCCTGTTCTAGCCCAACCCCCTTCCCAAGCAGGAAATCCTATGTTATTTCAGACAAATGGTTGGCCAATTTCTTCTTAAAAATCTCCAGTGATGGAGCACCCTCAACTTTGGAGGAAAGATGTTCCAATGATTAGTTGTTCTTATTGCCAGGAAATTTCTCACTAGTTCTAGGTTGGATCTCTCTTTGAAAAGTTTCCATCTGTTGCTTCTTGTCCTGCCTTCAGGTGTTTTGGAGAATAAGTTGACTTCCTCTTCTTTGTAGCAGTCTCTTATATATTTACAACTTACATTTTAGAATTTATTTACTGAGGTATGCTCAGCATAGCTTAAACTCCTTCTGGGATTGGTCAACAAACACCTTGTCTTTTTTCATAGGTGCAAGAGCCTCTATCAAGGTTTTCTGCTCAGTCTTCCATAGTAGCCAGGGATTGATCCCATTCTTCCCACCTGGGGTCTTGAAGGAAGCCACTGTCTGTAGTCACCTTCCTCCCTGTTCTTGGATGGTAGAACTCTCATTTCAGAGGTGGCTTCCCTCATTCAGGGAAGCCACCTTTGAACCTTTATTTGCCTTTTCTAACTAGTAACTTGTTCAATACTTAACATCTCACAACTTGGCTAGCACCAAGTCAGTTCATCAGTCCTCATGAATTGTCCTTCTTCTTCAAGGCCAGAAAGGAACTTCTTTTCCCATTGTACTCAATCCAATGGCTGGCTCATACCAGCAGAATGGTAACCATACCGGGCTTCTAAAAACCAATATGCCACAATATGTTTTGTAGGAGGGCAATGAGGTGTTCTGGAATTCCCATTTGCCTAAGCATATTCCATAGCTCCTCCTGTGGAACCAAAGGATCTCACTTTCTACTGCTTAGCAATCAAAGCCTTCTGTAACGATCCCATAGGATCCTGGTTTGAAGGAGTAGCAGAAATTGGAACTGGAACCTTCAGATGGGGATGGCACATCTCCCTTGGAATGTTTGGAGAGGCTGGGGGCTGAGGATGATGCTGTCCCAGGCCCCTCAGGCATTGGGGGAAGTGGTCAATCAGGTGGGAAGGATTTGGTCCAGATAGACAGTGGTGTTGAGAAGGAGACGATCCCTTCTGATAAGAAACAACTGCCTCCCACACACAATCCAAGAGTATGGAAAGTGGAGCAGAGGCAAACTCAAAGGAGTTCTGTAAGGTTGCTCTGGAGAAGATCGTCTGCCCCTCCTCACAAGAACACCTGGCTTGAATTGACTTAAGCAGAGACCTGGAAGGGTGTCTTTGTTGTGAACCATTTGTTTGCTTTGCCATGCATTTCCCTGGCCTTGGAAAAAATCTGCCTTGATTTGTATTTCTGCCTGTGGACTTCAACCCTTGTTTCTGGCCTTTTGACCTTGCCTGTGGACCTGGAATCTTGTGTACAACTTACAACTTTACCTTGTGGCCTAGCACCTTGTTTTTGGACTTCCTCTCTGCCTTTATGATACAGTTCTGGTGATTATTAGCTTTTGTTTGTAGAATTGTGGGTGGCTTCTGTTGAGGTAATTCCCCATTAGGAGAATGAGCGCATACAGAGAGACGTAGTGAGAGTGGTGAAGAATAACACACAACTAGCATACAGATACACTGTACAGTAAAATGTAGGTTTTTACTTCCAGTAAAACGGTTAAGCAAAGTCCAAACAAGCAGTCCAAGCCATTTACAGTTAAAGCAGTTAGTTTTCAGTCCAGGGATAATCCAATAACAAAGTCCAGTATCAAAAACAATTCAGTAACAGACTTACATCAAATCCAAGAATAACAGTCAATGGGGACTGCAACACTCTCCAGAACCGAATAGGAACAGGACTAAACAACCCTGGTTTCTGGCTCCATCTTATGGCCATTTGAGGAACCACACCCAATTACAGTTTTAGCATTCTCGTAAAGAAACAGTATTAAAATGTCTATCCTGGTTTATATATTTTCCAACCCAACTATTACATGACTTACATTCCTAACAGCTTCCTTCAGGGAAGTTTGGAGTGGAGCTTTGCTGGCTGTTGTAAGGTCATTTGTTGTAGATTTAGCAGACCAATAAAGGACTCTATAGAAATTTGCCACTGCCTAGGTGATCAGGGTCATAATAGCCTTTTTGTAATCACCAATTTGTGTTGGATGATCCTAAATTGATATTTGGCTTTCAATTAAATGCTGTGGACTTTACTTTTGGAGGAATTAGTTCTTGGTGCTTAAAAATTATTCAGAAATGTGGGTTTGAGGTTCACTTCTTTATGCATAATCCAGTGATTATGATAATCACAGAAGTTTTACTGATTATGAAAATCTCATATGTATAAAAAATCTAGACATGATTTTAATAAATTTAAGTGAATCAGAAAGCAGCACAGGTAATTTCAGGGATTTGGAAATGTTGGACTGGCTCTGAAGATAAGAAAGTTTAATTCCACTAGTGGGCACAAGAGCTCACTAAAGCCATCCTACTTAACAATACTGTTGGTGTGAGGAAAAAAAGGGGGTAAATTAATGCTAGGCATAGAACTCTCCAATATGAGTTCCCCTCCCCCCCCCCCCAAATGATGTGCTTCCCTTTTGGGGGGAATCCAGAGATAATTTACTTGAGAAACTAAACAGCAAAAAAGCTGATACTATAATAGTTTGGTTAATACCTTATATGGAAAAAGCCTTGATTGCCAAGGTGTTCTTCAATAACAAAATATGTACACATTCAAAAGAAAAATTCAGAGCCAGAGAGTTCCTTTCCTATTCCATTGATTCTCTCCATCATCATACCCAATTAAAACATAACCAGGTCATAGGAAGTGCAATAGAGTTTAGATGAATGATGAGTATAGGATGAAGAGTGGCAGACATCATTAATATTTAGCATTTTCCCAGTAAGCATTCAATGCTGCAACCTTCCAGGGTCCCTTTGCTCATGATCTTTGTCTCAACCCAACATCAATGCACTTTTGTGTTTCCATTACCCTTTAGATTGTCAAGCCAATTTCCTTCCAGCTAGAATGTGACATACCTCAAATTCTAAATTTTCTCTTTAGTGATTTGCAGTGCTAATACTCCATGGGGCTTAGATTAGGCAATTTCTCTATTGACAGGAACTCAATAGTCTCAACCAGCTTCCCATTTTTAGATTTAGATCTCTCCATAGATTTCACCATCAACCTTAGTACATTTGATCTTATCCTTCCAGTCAGTTCTGAACTAGATCCACAAACCCATTAAAAACTAACCCATATGGAGTTTCTCTTCTGCTGTCTCCCACCTCTAAGCTTCCTGTTTCAGTACATCATTACTCTCTCCTCAGACATATATACATAGAAGCTTTTGCAGACGTGATGGAGAGCACCTGGCTTAAAAAACTATTATTTTCTCTTATCATCTCAGTTTTTAGTGAGCATTTATATGAAAGAGGAATGCTGTCTGGAGGGTCAGGCAGCTTTCCTCACCTACAAACCACTCAGATTTCTCTTTCCCAAAATTTGTCAAACACAAATTGCATAAACCAAAAGAATGGGGAGGAAAGGTTTTAAATCAGGCTTGTCCAACCCGCGGCCCGTGAGCCGCATGCGGCCCAGGTCGCCTCGTAATGTGGCCCAGTGCCCACCCCAACCTTCATGCCAGAGCCAGCGAGGAGGAGGAGGAGAGGCAGGCGCGAGGCGGGGCGAGGCGAGTGCCAGGCCAAGCAGCAACAGAAAAGGCGGGCGCTGTCAGAGCGCCACCTCCTGCTGTTGCCGCTGCTGCCCCATGCCACCGCTTCTGCCCCCACCACCTCTGCTGCTTCTGCCCCCGCTGTCACTTCTGCCCCGCCGTCTCTGCCACTTCTTCCCCTGCCACCGCTGCTGCTTGCCCCCGCCGCGCTCCACCGCCACTTTTCCCGCCACCGCCGCTTCTTCCCCGCCACTGCCACTGCTTCTGCCCCCGCTGTCACTTCTGCCCCCCGCCGTCTCTGCCACTTCTTCCCCTGCCACCGCTGCTGCTTCTGCCCCCACCGCCGCTGCCTCCACTGCCACTTCTTCCCCCGCCACCGCCGTCGCCGCTTCTTCCCCTGCCACCGCCACTGCTTCTGCCTCCGCCACCGCTGCTGCTTCTGCCACCGCTGCCGCTTCTGCCCCCACCACCACTGCTGCTTCTGCCCCCACCACCGCTTCTGCCCCCGCCGCCCCAGTCACTTCTTCCCCCGCCACCGCTGCTGCTTCTGCCCCCGCCACCGCTGCTGCTTCTGCCTTCCAGTCCTGCCTCATCCAGCTGGGCCATTTGCAGGAGGAGAGCTAGGCGCTAGGCGCTAGGTGGGCGAGCTTTCTCTCTCCCCCGCCCCCGCAAAATTTGGCCGGAAAATAAACCGTGATAAAAAAACCGTGATAAAAAAACTGTGATAAAAAATAAATAATTTTTAATTAATAATTAATAATAAATAATAAAAACATCTCACTAACTTCATTTCCAAATAAATTTAATATGTTAACTACGTTTTCTATGGTTTTTTTGTATGATCAGATATCGTTACTGTTATTTTATTTTATGTGCGGCCCAAACCAAATTTTCATCTTCTAATGTGGCCCAGGGAAGGTGAAAGGTTGGACACCCCTGTTTTAAATAATTTATTTTCCTCTTCCCTAATAGAGTGGACAAGAGAAGAATTTTGTTTCCTCAGGTTCATCTGCAGACCAGGAAACCAAAATTTTGGTTAGATCATGATTTTTACATTCTCCTGTTGGTTTTTTGGAGAATGCTCATGGCTTCTGCATTCCTTTGTCTGAGTAGCTTCCTTCTGTTCGCAGCATTTCAAAGTCAACAGAAACAAAGACATTTGGGTGGCCAACTTCAAAACATTTTGATGGAATTAGGGTGATATGCCCCGTACCCCGTCTCCATTTTTTGCCTTTCTGGGCCCTGGGGAAGCCTTCTGGGAGCAAAAATGCCCCCGCAGGAGGCCCAGGAGGCCCAAAAATGGGAGGAGAGATGTTGCAAAAAAAGCCACACCCGCCCAGCCACATCACCATGCCCACCTAGACCCACTCACAGAACTGGTTGTTAAAAAATTTGAATCCCACCCCTGATTGTGAGAAATGCTGCATTGGAAGAAATAGAAATTGGAGTTGAAATAGCCAGGAAACTTCATATATCAATTAATCAATTTAATTGACAGGAATTAAAGGAAGATTTAAGAAATCCCTTGTTAAAAGTGAAAGGCAAAATCCAAGTCAATCTTTCAATATTTAAAAAAAAATACCTAAGATTATGTCAACAAGTCATGAAATTCCACTGAAAATATATGGAGAAGAACCTAAAGCATATTAGAATTTTATTTTCTAATAGCTATTCACGGGAATGGAAACTATGTCTATGAAATGACATTTGGGAAAAAGGGCCCTTCCTGACAGCCACATTAGTGTATGTGTCCCTGTCCATGAATTAAGAAGTATATCAACATCACTTGTGCTTCTCCCACAGTCTACTGTTATGGTGAATTTGCAGAGCTGTTTCAGGACAGCTATTAGTTCATTTCCACCAGTCCTTCCTTTCTTTCCCATCCAGCATGTTATACTAACAGAATAATCAGACATCTGTCATTGTCTTGAATATGTGGCAGGTTAGGATTTCAACCTTTATTATTATTATGGTTTGTCACAGAGTCAGTCAGATATTAGGCTGGATTTGGCATTTTTGTCCACCTATTGGGTCTTTCTCAAGGACCTTGGATAGGCAGATCATTTTATTATTTTAAAAGTGTCACTGCAGGATATAGTCTGGTCTGAGCATAGCTGCCTTTTACATTTGACTGATGATGATTTCATCAATGTCGACATTCAAGTGGTGCTCCAGTTGTTCTGGAATTACACCCAAGGTGCCTATTGCTGTTGGTACTACATTTGCTTTCTTTTGCCACAGTTGTTCTATTTCTATTTGCAGGTCTTTACATTTTGTCAACTCCAGTTTTTTTCTCTTGTATTTTGCTGTCTCCAGGTACTGCAACATCCACTATCCAGAGTTTTTTGGTCTTTCTTATTGACAATTGTTAAGTCTGCGGTGTTAAGCAGCAACTGCTTGTCTGTTTGAATTCTAAAGTCCCAGAGCACTTTAGCTTCTTCATTTTCTATCACTTTCTCTTTTGTATGGTTCCACCAGTTCCTGCTTGGAAGCAAATGGTATATACCATTTTGCTTCTTTGACATTATAAATGATAATGATAATGATAATGATAATGATAATGATAATGATGATGATAATAATAATAATAATAATAATAATAATAATAATAATAATAATAATAATAATAATAATAATAATAATTTAGTTACTGTGTGCCGCTTCTGGGATTGTTGAAGTACAAAAATATTTGTTTTAAAAGCAGGTGTGCCCTTATCCTCCATTGTAAAATGATAGCTTATGCTAGTAATACTTTCTCTATCTACGGTGTCCTTTCCTGAACTTTGCTACTTTGTTTTGACATAAGAAGCTGATTCTGTGGAGTGGGAGCTTGGAAAATGTTTAGATTTGGAGTGCATTTTCTTTTTTGCTCTCTCTTTCTCATTTCTAGGCATCTGCACTGAGGGTCCTTGCAGACAGAGACACAAATACCAAGAAGAACCTTTAAAGTAAAAATAAAGAAACAAACATTGCAGGTGTAGTTCCTTCTTATTGCTGGATACAACGTTTGCAAAAGTGTGGGATTGTGGTTTAGCTGGATATTTATGAGCAAATGAATGGGCAAATGTCTCTTTGGCACTGGGGAGAGGTTTGTCTCCCTTTCTTTTGTAGTATAAATGCTTCTTTGGCTTATGAAGAATAGATTTTAGTAGGGTTTATTCCTGAAGAAAAGTGAGTATAGTTGAGATATGGTTCAGTAACGAAGAATATGCCTGTACCAGCAGAAGTGCCATTGGGGAACATAATTGTGTATTTGTGGGTGTTTTATATTTGTATGCATTAAAATCCAGGTATTAACAATATGCAAAGGTTGAGATCAAGTCAATGGCCCGGCTCTGGAAAGATAATCTCCATAGCCTCTAGGTAAAAGCATCTATGAAATTATCTATGAAATCCAGATTGATAGTCCTGTCAGAGAAACAGAAGATCAATATACCTATTTCAAACTATCCTTCTCTGTAAAAATTCTGCTTGAGTGATCATACAAGCTGATGTGAAATATAAAACAGAGAAACTCACTCTCCCAGTGCTATTGTTACTTGGGACAGACTTTTCTGAAGCCAATTTCTGCCACAAATCATTTTGATCAGGCATTCCACACATTTGCTTTTGGTGTGTATGGGGGGGGAGGGAGGGAGGGGAATGACAGGATTTCTGGCTGATAAATATATCAGCCTCCTAATGATTTGAAAGTATAGGTATCTAAGCTTTCTCAAAATCAAATTTGAAATGACCACAGAGATATAGTAGCCAATGCCCAGGTAATCAAGGGGAATTTCTATGACTAATTTGCTATGACAGAATTGAGCTGAAGGCTGTCTCTGACCACATATCACATGCCAACTTGTTTCTGAAATACCCTAGATTGTCCACATGGGATACTGTGTGTCACAAGAAGAAGGGGGACATCACTTCCCAATTTTAACAATTTAAGGCAGGCTTGTCCAACCCGCGGCCCGTGGGCCACATGCGGCCCAGGTCGCCTCGTAATGTGGCCCAGTGCCCACCCCCACCTTTGTGCCAGAGCCAGCGAGGAGGAGGAGGAGAGGCAGGCGCGAGGCGGGGCGAGGCGAGTGCCAGGCCAAGCAGCAACAGAAAAGGCGGGTGCTGTCAGAGCGCCACCTCCTGCTGTTGCCGCCGCTGCCCCTGCCACCGCTTCTGCCCCCACCACTGCTGCTGCTTCTGCCCCCACTGCCACTTCTGCCCCCGCTGTCTCTGCCACTTCTTCCCCCTCCACCGCTGCTGCTTCTGCCCCCGCCGCCGCTGCCTCCACCACCATTTCTTCCCCCGCCGCCGCTTCTTCCACCGCCACCGCTGCCGCTTCTGCCCCCGCCACCGCTGCTGCTTCTGCCACCGCTGCTGCTTCTGCCCCGCCACCACTGCTGCTTCTGCCCCCGCCGCCGCTTCTGCTCCCGCTGCCCCACCACTTCTTCCCCTGCCACCGCTGCTGCTTCTGCCCCTGCCGCCGCTGCCTCTACCGCCACTTCTTGGCTGGGCCATTTGCAGGAGGAGAGCTAGGTGCTAGGCGGGCGAGCTTTCTCTCTCCCCCCGCAAAATTTGGCCGGAAAATAAACCATGATAAAAAAACCGTGATAAAAAACTGTGAAAAAAATAAATAATTTTTAATAAATAATTAATAATAAATAATAAAAACATCTCACTAACTTCATTTCCAAATAAATTTAATATGTTAACTACGTTTTCTATGGTTTTCTTGTATGATCAGATATCGTTACTGTTATTTTATTTTATGTGCGGCCCAAACCAAATTTTCATCTTCTAATGTGGCCCAGGGAAGGTGAAAGGTTGGATACCCCTGATTTAAGGCAACTCTAACCTGTGGAATCAGTAGCAAGCTAGGGACGAAATGGCAATAACATTATGAACAAGATGATTAGCAAAGTGTCTTTGTGCTGCGGGAAACAGTGAATGTGTATAAGCTTTCTCACAAATCTAACAAAATATTAAAGTGCAGACACATCACATATTGTAAAGGTTATTGTTTTCCCGGGTGTAACATATGGCTGGGAAAGCTGGATCATCAAAAAATAAAAATACAAAGAGTGAAAAAAAATGATGCTTTTGATTTGTTGGAGGCAATTGTTGAGAACACTTTGCACTGCAAATAATCCAATACTAAACAAAGTAAAGCCAGCCTGATCATTGAAATCACAAATACGGAAGCTGAAAGTGATCTCTATGAGCTCCAGGATATATAATCTAGTACCTTAAACCCAAATGGCATTTTAGGCTCTTGAAGCTTGGAAAACCACCTCTAAATATTTAAAAGTTTTATATGCAAACTTTGTATTTTAATTGAGGCACACATTTCAGTATGCTGTTAAATTATTTAGAGCTAAGACTCATGTCCAGTTATTATACAGGGCTGAATGAATATCATCTAGTAAGAGAGCAACATTAAAGAAAGTCCAGTCCAATATTTGAGAAATGTTTTTCCCAGGTTCCTTGCTGTGGCTCAAATAAGGAGCTTTACTGAGAAGCAGCAGCCACAAAAGTTAAATCTGGATTATTAACTTTTGTTTGCAATTATTGTGTAAGACCAACTGGATTGGTTCCTTTAACTATAGCATATGAAATTAGTTTCTATCTTGGAAAAGGGCCACTTCTTTGAGAGGACATTTTTATGATTTTCTCTCCTGAGATGTTCTTTTGCCAACTAAATTTTAGCAATTTTGTGCATGCCAACTCAATTTTGAAACAAAAGGTTCTAGATGAAGAAGGCCAAATGGATTGTGTAGCTGCCCTTGTGTAGCTGCTATATTCATTAACAACCAGTTTCCAAAATATAAATCAGCCAATTATCAGAATAAGAAGATTGTTGTAGAGCGATGGTAAGGAAGAGGCATGAGACCAGAGCGTACAACTAACAGGCTTTATTGCAAAGAATAAAGGGTTGTCGCGTCTGCTTGCTAACTTGCAGACCAGCGGGCGACAACGGCTGGCTCTGCTCGACAGCCGGCTTATATAGCCGACTGTCAAACGGAGCCAACCAATGGGAGCTGCTGGTGCTCCCGCTCAAACAGTGGACCTGGTTGGGGACCCCAACCAGTTCCACAGACATAACACCCCTTTCCCCCAGCTAGGGACATGCGTAGTCCTGTAGATACGAGGGTTGTCTTCGCTGGCAACCAGAATGTCGCAGTTCGGGTGAACTGTCGGCCGGTGTCAAGTCCTGGTCTTTGGAACGTGCCTCAGCGGTCGTCGGGGCGTGGGTTTGCCCCGGTGTAGTGTCCTGTGGTGCTGATGAAAACCCCTGCTCTGGTTGGCCCGGCTGAGTCTCGAGGTCCGGCTGGTCAACTGGGTCGCTCGGTGGCTGGAGTGGTGACTCTGGCCGGAAACTCGTGTTCTCCCGCCAGTCCTCTCACTCGTCAGGGAAGACCAGGTTCCGCAGGGGATCCGCATCAGGCACTGGTGAGGCGTCGTTGGCACTGGCAGGTTGGCATGGATTGGTATCTGTCGTGCCCTTCCGCCGCCTTCTGAGTTGATCTACGTGTCTCCGCCACAAACGTCCATCCTCTAGGAGGATCCTGTAGGACCTGGGACCTGTGACTGACACGACTTGTCCTGGCACCCACAACGGATCCCCCGTGTAGTTCCTGGCGTATACCAGGTCTTGTGGGGCGAAGTTTCTGACCAGACTGTCGGACCCTAAGGGGGTGTCTGGGCAGTAGTGGGGGTGTAGCCTGTCCAGGGTGGTTCTAAGGCGTCTCCCCATTAGAAGTTCGGCAGGAGATTTGTTGGTGGTGGTGCAGGGCGTTGTGTGCTGGCTGAGCAGGAAACAAGACAGTTTAGAGTGCCAATCCTCCTGGCCAAACCTGGCGAGTGCCTCCTTGGCTGACCTAACTACTCTCTCTGCCATCCCGTTGCTAGCGGGATGGAATGGTGCTGTAAGGACGTGTCTGATGCCCAAGTTAGCAGTGTACATGCTGAATTCACACGATGTGAATTGTGGGCCATTGTCTGAAACCAGCGTGTCAGGAAGCCCGTGGGTGACAAATAGACGGGTTAGGGCCTTAACTATCGCCTGGGTGGTGGTTGTGGGAAGTAAGGCTACATCAATCCACTTGGAGTATGAATCCACGACCACCAAGAAGGTCCTGCCATGTACAGGCCCAGCCAGGTCGACGTGCAAGCGGGACCAAGGGGCGTTTGCACTCTCCCATCTGGTGGGCGAGGCAGCTGGAGGGGCAGCCCTGGTTTGTTGGCAAGGCTGGCAAGAGCTTACCCAGTTGGCGATTTGCACGTCCATGCCGGGCCACCAGACATAGCTGCGGGCCAGGGCCTTCATTCTTACGATGCCTGGATGACCCTCGTGAAGCACCTTCAGGATGGGCACTCGAAGGGAGGCTGGGATGACCACTCTTGTTCCCCACAATAGACAACCTTGCAACTTCGACATTTCCTGCTGGCAGGTTTTAAAGGGGACAAAATCAGTTGTACATTGAGTTTCCGGCCACCCCCTTCCCACCCAGTCCAGAACCTGGGCGATGATTTTGTCCTTCTTTGAGTGCGCCGCGATGTCCTCGGCTGTCACTGGGAGCTTGAGTTCGTTGACCTCAAAAATGGCGTGGATAGGCGCTGGGTCTTCGACTGGGACTGGCAGGGGGCAGCGACTGAGGGCATCGGCGTGGCTCAAGTTCTTACCGGGACTATGTACTAACTTGAATGAGTAAGCGGCCAGAAACAGGGTCCATCTGGTCATTCTGGGTGAAAGTACCTGCGGGGTTTGCTTATCTCCAGACAGAAGTCCTAAAAGAGGTTTGTGGTCAGTCACTAACTCAAAGTGGTGGCCAAACAAGAATTCGTGGAACTTCTTAACTGCAGCCACTGCAGCCAAGGCCTCTTTATCGATTTGGCTGTAGTTCCTCTCAGTTGAAGAAAGGGTCCTAGAAAAGAAAGCAATTGGTGCCTCGGAACCGTTGGGGAGTCTGTGGCTCAGGACAGCCCCAATGCCAAAAGGGGATGCGTCAGCAGCCAGGACCAGGGGAAGACGTTGATCGAATTGAACTAGAACCGCTTCTGATGTGAGTAAGGATTTGACTGACTTGAAAGCATGGTTTTCCTTGGGTCCCCAGTGCCAGGGCGAGTCTTTATCTAGTAGCCTATGTAATGGTTCAGCGACCGATGCCTTGTGCAGGAGGAATGAGGCGTAAAAGTTCAGGAGTCCCAGGAAAGCTTGAAGTTCAGTCTTGTTGGTGGGTGTGGGTGCCTCATGGATGGCCTTCACCTTGGACTCAACGGGGTGGATGCCAGAGGCGTCTATTCTATAACCCAGAAAGTCCACCTGCCTAGTGGCAATGGCACACTTCTCCCTCTTAAGTTTAAGGCCATGCTGTCTAAACCTCTCCAGCACTGTCCTGACTCTCTGAATGAGCTGGGGTCGGTTCGTGGCTGAGACTAAGATGTCATCAAAGTAGGGGACCACTCCTGGGAGACCCTGGAGAATCCTCTCCATGAGTGACTGGAAAATGCCTGGGGCCACGCTGACCCCGAATTGGAGGCGCCCACACTTGAATGCCCCCCTGTGCGTGACTATGGTTTGTAATTCCGCTGTCTGCTCATCGACAGGGAACTGTTGGTATGCCTGTGACATGTCTAACTTGGCGAAAATGGTGCCGGGTTCGAAAGTGTGTAATAGATGCTGAATAACGGGGACAGGGTATGCGCTGACCTGCAGATAGCGGTTGAGCGTGGTTTTGTAATCCGCACAGATTCTCAAACTGCCATCTTTCTTAAGTGGGGTGACTATGGGGGTCTCCCATTTAGCGAAATCAGTGGGTTCTAGCACCCCTTGCTTAAGTAGTTTGTCTAGTTCTGCGTCCAATTTGGGACAGATGGCAAAAGGTACCCTACGTGGTTTTAAATGAAGAGGGATTGCCTGGGGGGTCTACTGAAAATGATATGGGGGTGCCGAATAGCAACCCAGCTCATTGCTAAATACATCGGAAAAATCAGAAAATAGTGTATCTACATCAGAAGTTGAGACAGCATGGATCCCGGTTACACTAAGGCCGAGAGAAGGAAACCAATCAAGTCCCAATAGACTAGGGAGGATACCATTAACAACCACTAGAGGCAGATGGCCCTTAAAGGCTTGGAATTGAACAAGGAACTTGCCTTTCCCGAGGACAGGAATGTTCTTGCCCTGGTAGTCCTGCAGCATCAAGTGGCATCTTTGTAGCTGTTTCCTTGACAGTCTGGGCTGGATCCTCTTCAGGGTATCCCAGGAGATGATTGAGAGCGCGGATCCCGTGTCTACCTCCATCCTGCAGGGTTTACCTTCTAGGAAAACAGAAATTTTAATTTTATCAGGGGTTTGGGAAGTATGGTTAGCGTGGTAGCAGGTATAGCAGTCCTCCACTTGCCTTTGGAAGTTAGGAGGTGGTGGAGGCCTTTGAGGTAAAGATCGCCCTGCTTGGCAGACTCTAGCGATGTGACCCTTCTTTTGGCAGTTCAGGCAGATGGCGTTTCTGAACCTGCAGGATGCCCTAGGGTGGGAGCCTCCACAGGTTAGGCACATGGGAGGTTGTTTGGGGGTGAAGCTGTTTCTTTGCCCCGCTCCTACCTGTGAAGGCTTCTGATGTTTAAGGCGGTTAATGTCAGATGCGTCTGTGGGGTCATCTTCGCTGATTACTTCTTCAGAATGGACAGTTGGCGTGCTGGGTTTAGATTGAGTGCCCTGAATTTCAGCTGCTGACTGGGCCGAGAGCTCAGCAACCAGGGCTTCCTCCATGGCTAAGGCTAGAGTCAAGTCCTTTTTTGCCAGTAAACGCCTCTGGAGTCTTAGGTCTCTCACCCCACAGACGATCTGGTCCAACAGCATGTCTTCCAAATGTTCTTTGAATCCGCACTGTAAAGCGGCTGTTCTCAGGGCGGCCATGTATTCGTTGATCGACTCCCCCTCTGCCTGTTTCCTGACCCTGAAGGCATACCTTCTGGCTATTTGGGATGGTTTGGGCGAATAGTGATTTGAAAGTATTTCCTGTAGCTCGTCCCATGGGACGCTTCTGATGGCGCGGGGTGCGACTAACGCTGTAGCGGTGTCGAAGACGGCGGCTCCGCAGTAACACAGGAAATAGGACTTCTTCCTATGCTCCGCAGCGTCGGCTAAACCGATGGCGTCAAGAAAATGGCTGAATCGATTTTTGTAGGAGTCCCATGTTTCCTCGTTAGGTTTGAATGGAGGGAATGCTGAATTAGTACTCATCGTGGAGAAAAGAACAGGTTCGTCTTCTTCAATCGCTATTTGAATTTCCGCTCTTAAAAGAACGCGGCTGCGGCTGTCTCTCTGGGCTGCATAGCTCTTTTTGAAAATCGCGCTCTTGGTGAGCGTGGGCGGCCTCGGCTGCGGCGCCTGTGGCTCGTTTCAGCAAATCAGCTCAAACAATATCAGTTTGAATTTCGCGCTCTTTGCGAGCGTGGGGCGGCTGCGGCTACAGCGCCCGTGGCTTCACTCTCCGTGACTTACAGCTCTTTGAATAAACGCATCTGGTTAGCCTTCAACCATCCCATCCTCGTCGCCAGTGTTGTAGAGCGATGGTAAGGAAGAGGCATGAGACCAGAGCGTACAACTAACAGGCTTTATTGCAAAGAATAAAGGGTTGTCACGTCTGCTTGCTAACTTGCAGACCAGCGGGCGACAACGGCTGGCTCTGCTCGACAGCCGGCTTATATAGCCGACTGTCAAACGGAGCCAACCAATGGGAGCTGCTGGTGCTCCCGCTCAAACAGCGGACCTGGTTGGGGACCCCAACCAGTACCACAGACATAACAAAGATGGTTTCAAAATTCAGAAAAGCTTTTATTCTTACTAGTTTCTTAAAACATAGAACATGGAATAATAGGATCAGAAGGTACCTCGGAGGCCTTCTAGTCCAATTCCCCCTCTTATGCAGGAGACCCTGTACCATTCTGTACAAATGGCCATTATTGAGCCACCCTCCCCTGTCCTAGTCTGTCCTTTATTTCTGTGTTTTGCAGCCCAGCTGATTCACGTGGCACAGTAGATTGCCATGCCTCAGCTGTTTCACTCAGTGGGGCTGTAGCAGAAGGTAAGTTTTAGAGCCCAAACTGGGTGGTTTTCAAACATTGCACACATGCGCACAAAGCATGCGCTCACCAAACCTGTTGTTGCACCAGTTGAATCCCATTCCTGACTCCAGCCAATCATGAAACTTCCATACCCAAACTTATTGGTCTGCAGTTCCAAGAATTCTTGAAATTGCCCTTCCAATATACAGGTGTTATAATTACAATAACCCAATACTTAGGAATCCATCTAGTTGTATAGTTGTATCATTTCCCATCTGTCTGGATAAATAAAATTGTTAAACAAGAATAATCAAACCATCAGATACTAAGCACCACAAGAAAGACAAAGAAGGAGCAAAAATGAAACAAACTGAAGAGATGGAGATGAAGCCATGCTGCTTTCATTTCCTTCCTCTTCTTTCATTGCAGAAATTGTTTATAAAGAGTCTTTTAACTTAGGACGGGGGTCCTCAATGCCCAGTCCATGGACTGGCACTGGACCTTGGCATATCAGAAACTGGGCTATGCAACAGGTGTAGCCCATTTGTGGGATGCAGGCAGCATGGGAAAACATGCCCTCTCTGGTTTGCGGAAAAAGCTCTCTCCATGGAACTGGACCCTGGTGCCCAAAACCTCTGTCTTAAGAGATTTTAGGTGAAAAACATTCTGGATGGGATTTGTATAATCTACAATTAGCAATGAGAAATTTATTGGCCAACTTGCATTTTCAATCAGTCATGGGCTAGGAGCAAGGGTGGGATTCTACCAGTTCGCACCTATTTGCTAGAACTGGTTGTTAACATTCTAAGCAGTATGGAGTTGTTAGAAGAAATTACTGGCCTAATCCTGTAAGGGAGGCAGGAAGGAAACATTCTGGTGTTGCTTGCAGAAATTGCCTCTCCATTAACCCTTATTACGTTCTTGCAGGACTGGACTTCCTGTCTTAGGAACTTCTCTGGAGTTTTTTCCCCCTCCATTGCTTTGCTGGTACTTTGCTTGTGTGGATTGACCATTTAAAGTTACAATGGTACTGAAAAAAGTGACTTATGACCATTTTTCACACTTACGACTGTTGTAGCTTCCTCACAGTCATGAGAGGCCAGGCGAGGAGATGAATGCCTCAATGTGATATTGAGTTGGCCACACGCAGCCAATAACATGACCACCAAGCCATGCCCATCACCGAAACCACACCCACAGAACCAGTTGTTAAAAATTTTGAATCCCACCCCTGGCTAGGAGTAAAGCTTACCTTTACATCTCAACTTATGATGGTGAGAATTCACTGATTCTTCTAAAAGTATTACATGGTGAATTCTCTGCAGAAATTCAGAGCTGGAATGCCCTGCTGGTAGCTAAATGTGCAGCAATTTAACTTGATAGATTCATCTTGTGGAGTATAAATGGGAATCATACAGTCTTTCCACTTGCAAAGCTAAAAGGTAATGTGTGAAGTTGGCTGCTAATGGAAGTTGATCACTAATAAAGTATGTGTAAACCTCAAATAAATTGATAAATTAAAAGTTTCCAGACACAATTACACAGTCAGACTCATGTTATTCTCTACTTGGGAATAAAGTTCCTCTAGATCAGTAGTTTCCAAACTTTTTCAGTCCACCATCCCCTTGGTGCTACAAACTCATCCTCAGTGCCCCTCACCCAGGGGTGGGATTCAAATTTCTGTGGGCATGACCTAATTTGAGGGCGTGGCTTGCTGGTCACATGACTGGGTAGGTGTGATTTGGTGGTCATGTGACTCGGTGGGTGTGGCCAGGTAACTGGCAAACCAAATACAAGTGTTCCTCACCTCCAACCACCTTTTAATGGCTGGTTGTTTAGCAAGTGTTCTAATTTATGACTGGCCTCCCCAGAGCTACTTGACATGTTTTTGGAGTTTTGACAGCTATGCACACACACATACACACTCCCTTCTAACCCTGCTGGAGCAGGTCATTACACTACAATCGGCAAAGCATTTGTGATTAGATTCTAGTAGTGAATGAATCTAATCAGAGATGCTTTGCTGATTCTTGTTCATTTGTTTTATTTGTATTTCTTTATTTTATGTCGCTGAACTGCATTGACATGTGTGTCCCTTCTTGCGCACAGCCCAGAAGCTTTTGTGATTATTTGCAGCAAAAATTACTGACCTCTGGCTTTGCTTTAGTTTTCAAACGTGCTGCCACTGCCATGTTCTAGGTGCTGGGCCCACAGGTCCATCCCACTGAGCCTGCTGCACCGGAGGGACCTGCCCAAGCAAGTCCGAGTGAAGCGGTGCACCAAGTCAATGGGGTGAGCCTGAGAGAGAGAAAAAGAGAGAGACAAAATAAAGAGAGAGAGAAAGAGAGAAGGAAGAAAAGAAAGAGAAAAGGGAAAGAATGATAAAGGGACAGAAAAAGAAAGGGGGGATGGAAGGAAGGGACAGAAAGAAAGAGAAATAAAGAAAGAGGGAGAAGAAAGGTAATGAAATGTCTATTCTAGTCCAATCACCTGCTCCAGCAGGGTTAGAAGGGAGTGTGTGTGTGTGTGTGTTCTTGTAATTTACCAGTACATTTTGGTTTTGCCTTTTTCAGAATTGGCACTTTAAAACATTGGGGAAAAGTAGTTTTTTAGGGTGGAGATCTGGTTCAATGGGTCCTGTTTAAAGCCTCAACAAAAAGTGAGAGCTTCCTGATAGTCTTGACCATGTTGTTTCAATATACTAGCATAGATGTTTCAATGTGGAAAAGGGACTCAATCTAAACTAGGCCTCATTTGATGCATCAGGTTTCTCTCTCACACACACCCTCCCTCCCTCCCTCCCTCCATCCCTGATTGGCTTTGCTC
This sequence comes from Pseudonaja textilis, assembly GCF_049901715.1. Classification (NCBI taxonomy): domain Eukaryota; kingdom Metazoa; phylum Chordata; class Lepidosauria; order Squamata; family Elapidae; genus Pseudonaja; species Pseudonaja textilis. Next base: position 259,235,729 of record NC_141990.1, on the reverse strand, counting down.
TACTTTCCCGATGTGCCTGAGGATAGATAGATAGGTAGATAGGTAGGAAGGTAGGTAGGCAGGCAGGAAGACAGACAGACAGACAGAGACCTTTTGGATGTATGTATGGATAGATATGTAGGTAGGTAGGTAGGTAGGTAAGTAGGCAGGAAGGCAGGCAGGCAGGCAGACAGACCTTTTGGATGGATAGACAGACAGACAGACAGACAGACAGACAGACAGACAGACAGACAGACAGAATGTGACAGCAGCGGCACTTTGGGAAAGTAGAGCAAAGCCAAAGTGACTTTCCCAATGTGCTGCTGCCACTGCATTCAACGCCATTGAGCCCCTTGCCCCGCTCCAGTGCAACAGTAAATGGGATGAGCCTGCGGTGCCAGTGCCTCGAATGCCCCCCTGCCGCCTCTTAGTGCCCCACTTCAGCAGCCACTTCCGAGCAGAGCCCATCCCACCTCCTGTAATCCCCAACATCGCTTTGCACAAACTTCTAGACCAGGGGTGTCCAACCTTTCACCTTCCCTGGGCCACATTAGAAGATGAAAATTTGGTTTGGGCCGCACATAAAATAAAATAACAGTAACAGTACCTGATCATCCCCAAAAACCATAGAAAACATAGTTAACATATTAAATTTATTTGGAAATGAAGTTAGTGAGGTGTTTTTATTATTTATTATTAATTATTTATTAAAAATTATTTATTTTTTATCACGGTTTTTTTATCACGGTTTTTTATCACGGTTTATTTTCTGGCCAAATTTTGTGGGGGGAGGGAGAAAGCTCTCCCACCTCACGCCTACTTCTCCTCCTGCAAATGGCCCTGCTGGAAGAGGCAGGACTGGAAGGCAGAAGCAGCAGTGGCGGCGAGGGCGGCAGCGGGGGCGGTGGCGGCGGTGGCGGCGGGGACAGAAGCAGCAGCGGTGGCGGGGGAAGAAGCAGCAGCAGTGGCGGGGGCGGGGGCAGAAGTGGCAGTGGGGGCAGAAGCGGCGGTGGGGCAGCGGCAGTGGGGGCAGAAGCGGCGGTGATGGTGGCGGAGGCAGAAGTGGTGGCGGGGGCGGGGGCAGAAGCAGTGGCAGAGGCAGAAGTGGCAGTGGGGCAGAAGCAGTGGCGGGGACAGAAGCGGCAGCGATGGCGGGGGCAGAAGCGGTGGCGGTGGCGGCAGCGGCAACAGTAGGAGGTGGCGCTCTGACGGCGCCTGCCTTTCTGTTGCTGCTTGGCCTGGCGCTTGCCTCGTCCCGCCTCACGCCTGCCTCTACTCCTCCTCCTCGCTGGCTCTGGCACGAAGGTTGGGGTGGGCACTGGGCCGCATTACGAGGCAACCTGGGCCGCATGCGGCCCATGGGCCGCGGGTTGGACAAGCCTGTTCTAGACTTTGGCCCACCAAGCAAAACCTCCCGACACTCAACTCCACCAAGAACACTCAACATGCTGAAAGGCCCACCCTACGTAATTCCTGCGACACAACTACAAGGTGGCGCATGCGCTTTTACCTCGCTTCTTTGGGAAGACCTTCCTCGCAGCTGGCTTGACCCAGCCCATCTGGGGACCTGTCGCGGCTCAGTATAGGCAAGACTTCTGGGATGGGAAGGGTGAATCCTGCCTGCAGTGCTGCACTGATCTCCTGTGCCTGTGAAAAATCTCCAGCTGCCGCATGTTTTTTTCAGCGTGGCTGGACTCCTCCAGCACCCTTCCTTGCCTCTTAGTGCCCCCTGCCAGCACCCTTGCCTCTTAGTGTCCCCGTGAGACATCCCCCCCCCAGGGGGCAGTACTGCCCATTTTTGGAACCACTGCTCTAGATGATCATTTGAGAGAGAGAAATCTTCAAAATATGCAAACTGAAGTTGATAGGCTATCTGTGACAAAGTTCTAAATTTTTGATGTTGTCCCTCAGGTAGAGGTGAGCAATAACAGTAAAAGACACATAATATATTGTCATCTGTCCCTATCCTGGAATTAAATCACCTCCAATCACACTATAGTCTAAAGAAAAAGAAGAGAGTAATTCCAAAACATCCAGGTGCCCTTGTCTGGGACTTACATTTTCTGGTGGACAAATAGATATTAATGGTGGTTTGCTGGGCATGCATAACCATAGAATAACATAGTTGGAAGGGGCCTTGGAGGTCTTCTAGCTCTATACCGTTTCAGACAAATGGTTGTCCTATATCTCTTTAAAAATCTCTAGTGATGAAACACCTATAACTTGTGAAGGCAATCTGTTTAGCTGCTTGATTGCTTTTACTGTTCTTTCCTTGAATAGTTTCCATCCTTTGCTTCTTGTTCTGCCTAGCATAATAACTGTAATGGAAAAGCTTTTCACTTACCACTTCTAAAATGATAGACATCAGCAGTGAAAGTTTTCCTTTGGGTCTGTCCATCAGAGGTGGGATTACAATTTATTGTGTGTAACCACTTATTCTAAGCCCTTGTCATGTCCATGTTTCCTGGACTAAAATTATTTCTTATTTAAATATTTAAGTGAAGATAAAGATATCTCTAGTATAGGATTACCACCTGTAACAGTATAGGTCAATAGAAATGTCCATGCTCATGTTCTACTCATCAGTAGAGATCAAAAGCCAATGTCTAGGCCAGAGGTGTCAAACTGGTGGCCCACAGGCCGGATGCATCATGTGCAGGCCATACCCACCCCAGCTCTGCAAATGGGAAAATATTGCAAAATGTCATGTGATAGCAATGTGATATCATGAGTTTGACACCCCTGGTCTAGGCAATCTCTGACACCTCTTGGGGTTCAACTATGGCATAAATTTAGCAACAAACTGAATTGAAGGGTCCAAATTTTGGTTGGGTATCAGCTGGGTTTCTCCTCTTCCCTCACCTGCGTAACTTATTATACCAGTAGAGATTATTGATGAACAGGTCTTATTCCTGTGGGTTTGTCATTGGTATTTATCTGGTGGCCATTTTGGCTTAGAAATGGCTATAGATAACCCCCCCCCCAAAATTATCCTGATCAAAAAATTATCCCCCACATGCAGGGATTTGACTTGCACAGAAGTAAAGTGAAAAAAAAGAACTCATTTGTATTACAATCAGTTGCCAAGTCAATCTGTAATGCCAGGTGTGTGTGTTTGTGAATTTTATTCATATTGTTTTGATCTTTAGTCAACAGGGAGATTTCTGTTTATTGCACATATTGCTTTAACTCTTAAAAGCATTCTCTTCCTTTGTGTACTTGTGAATTTCTTCAGCTGTGTTAACAGAAAAGGGGTTTGGGAAAATAATCACTTATATCTATGGATACCTTGTAGTCACTCAAATTCCTTCAGAGCCTAGTTTGATTTTTTTTAAAGTAATGAGAGTCCAATCATTAAATAATGAGAGTTTATAATCATATAAGACTGTGTTAACTCTCTGTTAATCGCATCTTCTAGCTGTGTAAGAGATATCTCCCTATCTTAATTAATTTAAGGAGCAAAGAAGAACATTTAAATGTAAGTAAAATTCTTGCTTATAGATGAAAAACTGAGTAGATTCTGAGTTTGGAGATATAACTTAAAATGGGTTGTTTTCCCTGCATTTGAGGCCTATGTAATCATTTTTTTAGTGTGACTATCTCCTTTCATTTAGCCCCTTCATCTCTATTTGAAATGCCACTATGAAAGCTATAAAATTCTTGAAACCTTAATGTCTGAATTAGAGGAGTTTCAGAGAACTGATTGGTATTAGCCATGATATATTACATCCTTTTCTCTTTTGCAGTGCGAAGTAACAAATTCTTCAATTACAGCCTGTGATAGAAAAAGAAAAATACTGTTTATAAAAAGTCTATACTTACTGCCTCTAAAAGATATGCCATTTTCAAATAGTTAGGAAAATACACTCTAGAGCAGGGCTATTAAACTCCCAGGCCATAGGCCAGATGCATCATGTGATAGCCACGCCTTTGTCTGGTTTAGCAAAGGGGAAAAAAGTTCCGATACATCATGTGACACTGCCATGACGACATGCATTCGACACCCCTGCTCTAGAGCAGGGCTGTCAACTCCTAGCATGCGGGCTGGATCACATTTAATTGAACAGTGTGATTAATGATTCATGTAATTAATTGGTTAGCGATTAGTGTAATTAATTGATTAAGCTGATTTTTGCTTTGCAAAATTATTTGACTGGAGAGATTATTGCAATTGATTGATTGGTGTGATATTGGCCACATTGATTACCCCAAATTGTTTCATTAAGTAATTTAATCAACTTACTATCTTAACAAACAAACCTACCATGCCAAGAAAAAAATCCAATGCCAAACCACAACCTAAAGAGAAAGTAATCCCCACCAAAGAACCAAAAGGCTCCTGCACATGCCTTAAATGCTATAAAACTCTAAAGGATAATGAAAATTCCATAAAATGTTGTCTATGTAACAAATACACTCATCATGACTGCTTGGGATTACCCAAGCAAATGATTCAATACCTAGAATCATCCAATGAGTTTCCATACCTCTGCAAATTATACAGACCCAAACTGGATTTGTTTGAAAGAGTTGATACCAAGAGTTGATAGAAACATGAATAACATCCCTTGACACCATAGTAGCATCCCTGCTTTAAAAGAAAGATTATCCAACCTTGAAAAAAAAAGACACAATGCAAAAACCTGAACATCCAAAAGTTACAAACCACATCTCTACCCAACACCCACAACCCAATCCACAACCCAATCCACAAAAAAACATAAATCAGACAAATAATGATATCCCAATCCTCATCAGAGAAGCTGTTGAGTGCGAATGGAAACGTCCAAATGCCATCTTATTTGATCTAGAGGACATCAATGACAATGATGACATCACAACTGTCCAAAACATCATCAGTGATTATCAAGCATCAACCATCTCCCCTGATGAAATACATTTGACACTTTCCACATTGGCTGAGAGCTCGAAATTTTTAATCGATCCTTGACACAAAGTGTGGTTCCTGTGTGTCTCAAGGCTTCCACCATCGTTCCACTGCCTAAAAAGTTGCCCACAAATGGTCCTAGCGACTATAGGCCGGTGGCACTAACTTCTATCTTAATGAAGTGCTTTGAGAAGCTAGTTCGAAATTATATTATCTCCTGCCTTCCTGATTCCTTTGATGGGCTTCAGTTTGCTTACAAAGAAAATAGATCAACCGAGGATGCAATTATTACTGTGCTTCACATGGCCTTATCCCATTTGGAAACACCGGGAATTATGTAAGAATGTTGTTCGCAGATTTTAGTTCTGCTTTCAATACCATCATACCGCACAGATTAATAGCCAAGCTCAAAGATCTAGATTTTCCAGATTCTATTTGTTTATGGATATTGGATTTTTTAACAAATCGTCCACAAAGAGTTAAACTGAATGATTATATTTCTACTGTCAAGACACTTAGCATTGGCACTCGCAAGGTTGTGTCCTTAGTCCACTACTGTTCTCCATTTATTCATCAGATTGCACAAATAAACATCCCAACAATAAGATAATAAAAATTTGCAGACGATATTACGCTTGTAGGACTTATTTCTGGGGATGATGAGTCTGCATATCGGGATGAGGTATTACAGCTATCCCACTGGTACAAAAATAATAATCTTCTATTTAACATTAAGAAGACCAAGGAGGTTATAGTGGACTATAGGAAAAAAAGAGCAGACATTCAGCCACTGTATATAGAGGGAGTTTGTGTGGAACAGGTGGTTGAATGTAAGTATCTCGGGACCATCATTACAAATGACCTGACCTGGAGTGCAAACACCGCTGCTTTAATTAAGAAGGCACAACAACGGTTGTATTTACTAAGGATTCTTAGGAAACAACAACTGGCTGAGAGTCTACTGACTACCTTCTATCGGAGTTCAATTGAGAGTATATTATCCTACTGTCTCTGTGTATGGTTCTCGAGCTGCACAGTGGCAGAGAAAAAGGCAATTCAGAGGGTGATTAAGATGGCCCAAAACATCATTGGCTGCTCACTCCCCTCTTTGGAAGAACGGTATAGGAATAGATGTAAGAGGAAGATATTTAATATATTGAATGACTCCTCTCATCCGGGACATCAGCTCTTTGAACTATTACCATCGAGAAGGAGATTCAGGGTATTAAGAACAAGGACGACTAGATTTAAGAACAGTTATTATCCAAGTGCAGTTTTGAGTTTGAATGCAGGGTCATAAGATTTTGTGGAATTTAATGGCTGAGAGTACTAAATATGGCTAAATTCAACATCATATTTGCCTGTGAAACATGGCTCAACGCATTTCTCCCTGACTCCATTACCATAGTAAGAGACTATCATGTTTACCTATCAGATCATGAAATTCGTAGAGGAGGTGTTGTTGCTATCTTCTATAAAAAGTCCCTACATCTAAAAAACATCCAAGTTACCCAGGAGCTTGCTCTTTCTGAGACCATTATCAATTAACTAGAGATACAAAATCAAGGTTAATCGCACCAACCTTGATTGCAGGAAATATGACTTCAGCAACAGAGTGTCTGGAATACTACCATCCCTGTCCTATTGTTTCTTCTCTTTTTATTTTTCTTATATGTATCCATGTATTCATAACTATGTTTTTACTTATACCTATTATCCTGTAAGCAATTGACAAACCAAATAAATAAAAATAAAATAAAATAATTGAAGTAATATTGCTATTGTTAAAGCTTAAAGGCATAAATCATATAAACCTTTCCTATAATTAATTAAGCAGTATTGCTACTCATTAGAAGTAAAACTCATAGTCAATAAAAACCCAGCAGTAAATATCAAATAATGTATTGTAAAGTGTATTGGGCCCTACTGTCAAAGTATAATTCTATTTCTTTGAAAAGTAAAGTGGGAAAAAATAAATATTTTTCTGATCCAGACATTCAGATGTTTTACATGTATTTGTATGTATTATATTTTATATGATAATATTTTATATGCTACAATGACACAACTGCTTGTAGATAAAAATCTGAATTTCATATCTAAGCAATACCATGAAATTAAATTTTTGACTTTTTTCTGCTTTAATATTATATGATTCCTCTGTGAAGAAAAATGTAGGATTACATTAAATATTTCTTTATAAATTAGCAATGTCATAATATCATAAAGTATATTGTAGTATAGCTGACTTTAAGTTTTGTTTTATTGTATTTTTCAGCTTGTAAAATGTCATCTCATTGCATTGAAATAATGTAAGTATAAAAGCTAAGCTACTTTAACATGGCTGTTTTTAGCTTGATATTCTCTAGATGTGTTTAGTTATAATTACTAGGAATTATAGAAAGATATAGATTATGCTGCTTCAACATTTTTTGCATTTAGTATTTTGTATTTAGTCTTAATATTTAAAAAGGATTCCATGATGGGAAATATTGCCTTACCACGTTACAAAGAAATTAAACTTTTCCCCCAGTTTCATTAAGCAAGAATTAATGTGAAGAAATGGAAATTATTTTTCACTGAAAAAGAAAAGAAAGGAAAGTATAAAATAGGTATCTGCAGTCTTCACAGATACATTTGGGATGTGGTTAACATTTGGGTTCCCCCACAAAATGGAAGAAAAAACCTGACCTAAATAGGAAAAAAAAACCAGTTACTAAACATTGATTCGTTAGAATTATTCCTCAACCTTCAGCCTTTGGAGGGAGAGAGGACTTGTGGTCAAAGCACTGGGCCACAGCCACCTATGATGCTTATGATGCTTCTATTTGCAACCTGTCATACTTTGAAAGAATGGTGATGTGTCCTATACAGTAAGGACATATGCCAAAGTCAAGAACATAAAGGACACCACAAGCAGAAGAGAGCACAGTCAATGCTCATTTAGGTTTTCAAAAGACTGGAGGAAAAAGATCCCTGCAGCAGCAGCAAGATGGCATTGTACTAAAAGCCTCTATGAGAAACTCCAGTACAAATTACTTCCATGCACATTGCAGCAGCTCCTACTGACTTACACCATCTGTCAAGTAGTGCACATATAACAAGTCCCAGAATGAATCCACGTACTCATTTGCATTGTTATACAAGGCTGGGAACCAATCAACTGTGGATTCCCTCTTAATCCCTGATGTGAATACCTTATTAGTTTTTACACAAAATAACAGATGGGAAGAAAGAAGAAAAGTTCAGATGTGGCTTCTCTGGGGACCCATAAAGGACAGAGCCCCGTCTGAGACTAAGATCAGGAAAGAGGGATCCAGTTGTTTGCAGGTGGTGGCTTCATCCAAGACCCAGAAAGGAAGAATGGGGTTGGCTGTCAGGGGAGAAGCCCTGGTCCTTGGGGAAAAACTAGGTAGAAGACCAAGGAAAATTTTCCCCCCAACAGAACAAAAACAAGAATAACACTAATATGCTGATCAATTCTTAGTGACTCTGAGATATTCTAAACAACTTGAGAACAGATGCAGAAATTTTTGATGAGAGAGAACCACAGCTCCAAATTTTCCCCATGTTGAGTACTCCAAATTAAGGACGGTGGGTGGAGAGAAAAAAGTTAAATCCCTGAAGGTCTTTGCATGCCCCTCTTTCTCTTAGAGCAGGGGTGTCAAACTCGTGTTATCATGACAGTGTCACATGATGTATTGGGCCTTTTTTCCCCTTTGCTAAACCGGGCGTGGGCGTGGCCAGCATGTTTTTTTGTTTTTTTAATTTGTCAATAGGTATAAGTATATACATAGTTATGAATACATGAAATGGGTACATAGAAGAAAAATAAAAGAAACAATAGGACAGGCACAGTAGGCACATTGGTGTGCTTATGCATGCCCCCTACGGACCTCTTAGGAAAGGGGTGAGGTCAATAGTAGAAAATCTAAGGTTAAAGTTTTTGGAGTTTGGGGAAGAAACCACAGACTCAGGTAGATTATTCCAGACATTGACCACTCTGTCACTGAAGTCGTATTTCTTGCAATCAAGTTTGGTGCTGTTATCCTTGAGTTTGTATCTATTGTGTGCTTTTGTGTTGTTATGGTTGAAGCTGAAGCATTCATTGACAGGTAAGTCATTGCAATGTATGATTTTATACACCATACTTAGATCAGACCGAAGATGGCGTAATTCAAGGTTTTCTAGGTCAAGAATTTCAAGTCTGGTGGCATAAGGTATTCTACAATGAGTAGCGGAGTGGAGAACTCTTCTTGTGAAATATTTCTGGACTTTCTCAACTGTGCTAATATCAGATACATAATGTAGGTTCCAGACTATTCAAGTATTGGTCTAGCAAATGTTTTCTATGCTTTAGTTAGTAGTGTGATATTACCAGAGAAAAAACTACGTAGGATTAGGTTAACAACTCTTAATGCCTTTTTGGCTATGTAGTTAGTGGGCTCTAGCACTTAGATTATTAGAGATCAGTATTCCAAGGTCCTTTACAGCAGGGGTCCCCAACCACTGGTCCCCGGACCGGTACCGGTCCGTGGAATAATTTCTACCGGGCCGCCGGTTTGCTGGGCGCCGCCATCTTGTTTTGATGAAAAAGTGCTCCCGGTGAGCTTTTCCAGGTAGAAAGCAGCATTTGGGTGCTGAAAGAATCCTTGCGCCTTAGTTTCATCGAGGGCGGGGCGGCTCCGAACAGAACTAAGGCACGAGGATTCTTTCAGCACGCATGGCAAGGCGAGCCGAGCAACCATCCCAAAGCTGTCGCGAAGCCCATCGACACAGGTACAAAGGAGGAGTTGAAGGTGGCGGGGAGAAGCGGAGGACGGATGGCTGGCCAGTCACTCGGCTTGCCTTGCCATGCGTGCTGATGCCGGTACCGGGCCGCAGATGATTTTGTGATGCACGTACTGGGCCACGGCACCGAAAAGGTTGGGGACCACTGCTTTACAGAGCTTGGATCATCAGCAAGGTCTTGACTATTCAGCTTGTATTTTATTTTCTGATTTTTCTTTTGCCAATATGCAAGACCGAGCATTTATTTGTTGAGATTTGAAGTTGCTATTTGCTTGACCATTCTGATACATAGTCAAGATCTTTTTGAAGGGTAGCAGTATTGTCTGTGGCATTGAACAGCTTTACATCATCAGTGAAGAGAACGCAGTTGTTCTTAATATGACCACAGAGGTCATTTATGTAGAATATGAAGAGAGTTGGTCCTAGAACACTGCCTTGGGGGACACCACTATTGACAGTTACAGAATTTGATAGGACACTCCCAATTTTGACCATTTGTTGTCTGTTTGACAGCAATGCTTCTATCCAGTTATGCAGTTGTCCAGAGATACCATAAGATTTTAGTTTTAGGAGTAGTTTGTCGTGTACCACTGAATCAAAGACTTTACAGAAGTCTATGTAGATTGCGTCTATTGTTTTGCCCTGATCGAATTGTGTAGTCCATATGTTTTTGCAGTGTAAGAGTTGTAGATTACAGGATAGTTTTTTTCTGAAACCAAATTGTTTATTAGAGAGTAGGTTGTTTGACTCTAAGTGGAGGATAATGGACTGGTTAATAATTGATTCCATGACTTTACAGGTGACGCAGCATAAGGAGATTGGTCTGTAATTTTCAATTAAGATGGGGTCTCCCTTTTTGAAGGTGGGGATGACTATGGCTTGTGACCATAGGTTAGGTAAGGAGCTGGTCCTGAAAGATTTTTCAAAGATTATGCTTAAAGGTTCAGTTAAGATATGAAGTGGATAGATTTTTTTAATAAGTAGGCACATATTCAGTCCAGTCCAATGGCTTTAGATTGCATAGTGCTTTTTCAACATTATCTTCTGTAAAATTGATATGTATTAGATCATTGTAGTTTTCTGTGGTTCAGCTAGGAAATACTGGGCATGACTAATTGCTGTTTACAAATACTGAGCCAAAGAATGTGTTAAAGATGTTGACTTTAATGGTGTCATTGTTGCAGTCTTTACCATTAGGTCCTATCAGGGGTGGGATGGACCTTGAGTCTTTAGTCTGCTGTTTATAAAATTGTAGAATGTGCAGGTGGAATTGATGCTTAGAAGGTTTTCCTCTTGTTTAATGTGATAATTGGTGCATTCAATCTTTATCTGGTGGCATAAATTTTTGTATCGGTTTTTGAAATTGGCAACGTGACCAGATTTGTTTTTCTGCCAGAATGATCTCTTTTTGGATTGAAGTTTCCTTATTGTTATGGGTAATCTGTTTTTTTTTTTTTTTTTTTGAGTTGTTATTGGTACATATAGTTTGATCACTCTTTTGACTTCAAGTAAAAATATGTTGTAATGGTCTTCAACAGTATTGTATCCAGTGAATAGAGATTGCCAATCAAGGGATGAGAGATTGTTGTCTTTAAGATCATAGTTGCCTTTTTTGAAGTTATAATTGGGGATTATGTCATTGTGGTGGTTTTTGTGTGGACATATGTTGAGACAAAAGTCAATCATATTGTGGTCACAGTTGGAAAACGGTTCTTTAATTTGTATTCCGTAAATTAAATTCAAACTATTGCAGAAGATGAGATCGAGGCAGTTGTTAAGTCTAGTATTGTTGGTTACTAGTTGTTCCAGTCCCAGATTTGTTACTGCATTGTAGATGGTTGCATGTGTGGGTTCAGTTTTACATTTGTTAAGGGTCCAGTTAATATGAGGTAGATTGAAGTCACCAAGAAAGATAAAAGCATGTGGGCAGGATGCTGCCCATGTTGGTAGTGTATTTAGCTTGTTTGCATGTTCGATGTCATAATCAGGGGCTCTGTAACATAGTAAGAATTGAAATGTGATATTTAAGGAAAGTTCACAGACAATGGTCTCAGGAAGAGTAAGCTCCTAGGTAACTTGGATGTTTTTTTAGATGTAGGGACTTTTCATAGAAGATAGCAACACCACCTCCTCTACGGATTTCACGATCTGATCAATAAACATGATAGTCTATTATTGAGGTAATGGAGTAAGGGAGAGATGTGATGAGCCATGTTTCACAGACAAATATGATGCCAAATTTAGCCGTGTTTAGGAAGAAGAGAAATTCAGGTATTTTATTTACAAGGCTTCTTGCATTGAGTGGCTTGCATTTAAGGCCAGTTGTGGTTGGAATAGAGGTAGTTAGGGGTGTGCGTGCCTAGTTTTGAGTGATGTTGGATTGGATGGGGTGGGGTCGGATGTGCAGTTGTGGGTTGTGTGACTTTCTTTTGATACAATCAGCTCTGTAGTCAATGTATAGATCCTTTTCTCCATTGTCCAGATGGTTTTTGAGTTCTGCATGGAGTTCATGGGAGTGGATTCTTTGCAGTATGGATATGTCTGGTCTTGAGTGAAGTATTTTATGGGTAGGATTGGATTTTGCAATGGCGTTTATTGTATGAATGAATATACATTTGCTGGACTCATTTTTGCAAACAACTTTAAAAAATCTTGGGGCTACAGAGCCGTCATTGTATTTGTACTCATGACTATCTCTGGTTATTTCAATGATATCTTTAGGAGAGATGTTTGTTGTATTTCAGTTGCTTATGATATCACGAACTTTGGTGATGTCATCAGATTTGTTGGTGTCTTTGAGACCAAATAAAATGGCATTTGGATGTTTCTGTTCACGTTCCATGATGGCTCTGATGAGTAAGGGGATATTATTTGTGGAATTATTGCTGTTAACATTAAATGTACTGATCTTCTCTCTTCTTGCCACCACTGTTTTGCTCCTCCAGTACTCTTCCAAGCAGAAAGGTAATGGTTCTATAAAAAATAAAACCAAAAATAGCAATAACAGCATTTCAAAAGCTTGTATCGTCCAAATGACCCATACACATTCAGACCAGAGAACCATTGCAATAATTTATATATCTAGTCAAAAGACTTTTCTTGCCTTTCTGACCAGAGGTGGTATTCAGCAGGTTCTGACCAGTTCTGGAGATCCAGTAGTGGAAATTCTGAGTAGTTTGAAATATCACCTCTGACTGGCCCTACCCCCATTTATTCTCTGCCTCCCAAGTCCCAGCTGATCAGCTGGGTCTTGTTTTGTTGCCCTGCACAGGAGAACAGAGCTAGAGAGCAGGTTAGTGGGGTGGGGAAGGAGTGGAGATTTTGCAGTAACCTTCCTCCAGGAGTGAGGTGGGAATGGAGATTTTGCAGAATCCTTCCCCTGCCATGCCCACCAAGCCATGCCCACCAAGCCATGCCCACCAAGCCACACCCACAGAACCAGTAATCATTTTTTTTGAATCCTACGAGTGTTTCTGACTATTTATAAATCAGAGCCAGCCAACTCAGGCATCTATGAGAGTAAGAATTCTAACTAGAATTCTAATTCTGGCAATTAGAAATGTGCCTAGTCATATAAATACTCTTTCTCTCCCCTAAAACAAGATGACATGCCAAAAAGACCCCCAACATTTAACATTGAGTTCTGTTAAAATAGATTGTTATTGGTGGGACACAATGCATTTCCACCCACCCCCTATCACATTCCAGTGAGAGGTATCTCTGCTCTTCAATCTAGGACAAAAGGATAAATGATTACTTATTACTTGCTCATAAGATGTTTTTGAAAATGAAAAAAAGATTTCATTCTTTGCATATTATTTGAGTGTGCTTAGGAATTAGTTAAAATTACATATACCCCCAGATCTATCTTCATTTTGTTGTGGAGAAAGAAAAAAACGATGAAATGAAATAGAGGTGGAATGAAATCCTTCTTATTTCTTTAATCAAGCCCTAATATATGTAGGCAACCTTGATTTTACAGAAGTCCCATTAATGTTATTAGATCCTTGCTACCAATATTATTCACTCAGAGCTTGGATTTTTGTTCAAATATAAGTTGTACAGACATTTGTTCCTATGAACCAAAAATAATTTGGTCGTGATTAAATTTTAATATTAAGGTGATTGGGTTTCCATATTGATGGATCAGCCAGCCTCCATTAGATCAGCAATACTGGGAATGGTTCCAAAGAAACCATCCACCTACAGAAGTGACAAGGACATTTATTAATAAGTCTGAGGCCCATATATCAAAGCAAAATAGAATTTTGGGACTGATGTATAAATACATTGTTACAGACATGTTAAAGCCAGATACAATTATAATTATACCCAGGGGTGGGATTCTACCAGTTCGCACCTATTTGCTTGAACCAGTTGTTAACATTCTACGCAGTTCGGAGAACCAGTTGTTAGAAGAAATTACTGGCCTAATCCTATAAGGAAGGCAGAAAGGAAACATTCTGGTGTTGCTTACAGAAACTGCCTCCTTAACCGTTATTACATTCTTGGCAGGATTAACAGATAAAAGATAATCAGAGTTGGAAGGGACCTTGTAGGTCATCTAGTCCAACCCACTGCTGCCCTACACCATTTCTGACAAATGGCAGTCCAATCTCTTCTTGAAAGTCTCAAGTGATGGCGCTCCCACAACTGCTGAGGGCAAGCTATTCCATTGGTTGATTGTTCTCACTGTCAGAAAGTTTCTCCTTATTTCCAGGTTAAATCTCTCCTTGTTCAGTTTCCATCCATTATTCCTTGTCTGGCCTACAGGCGGTTTAGAAAATAGCTTGACCCCTTCCTCCCTGTGGCAGCCCTCTCAAATATTGGAAGACCGCTGTCATGTCTCCTCTGGTCCTTCTCTTTACTAGACTAGCCAAACCTAGTTCCTGAAACCGTTCATTGTATGTTTTAGACTCCAGTCCCCTAATCATCCTGGTTGCTCTTCTCTGTACTTTTTCTAGAGTCTCAATGTCTTTTTTATAATGTGGTGACCAAAACTGGATGCAGTACTCTAGGTGTGGTCTTACTAAGGCTTTATAGAGTGGTATTAGTACTTCCCTTGATCTTGATTGTATCCCTCTGTTAATACAACTTAGGATTGCACTAGACTAGACTTCCTGTCTCAGGAACTTCTCTGGAGTTTTTTTCCCCTCCTTTGCTGGTACTTTGCTTGTGTGGAGGGACCATTCAAAGTTACAATGGCACTGAACAAAGTGACTTATAATCATTTTTCACACTTACTACTGTTGCAGCATCCCCTCAGTCATGAGAGCCCAGGCGAGGAGATGCATGCCTCGATGTGAGTGATATTGAGTTGGCCACACCCAGCCAATAGCATGACCACCAAGCCATATCCACCCAGTCACATGACCATCAAATCACGCCCACCACCTAAACCATGCCCACAGAACAGGTTGTTAAAAAATTGAATCCTACCCCTGGTTACACCATTTCTAGTTCTTAGTTGTAAACCACTTGTTTCTAGTTTCCTAGATCCAAACATGTTAAAGATAGATGCAATTATAATTACAACATTTCTAGTTCTTTGTTTTAAACTACTTATTTCTGGCAGATTTGAACAAACATGAAATCCTTACTTGGGTGTGTCAGTGGATTATATATTTGATGACATGTAGACATCTGAATTAGTAGATACTGCATTCAGGAAGCATACAAAAGTTTTCCAAGTCCAAATGAAGATCTGATTTCTAAGAGTCCATCTCTCGATAGCAAACTTAACTGAATGGAATATTCTGGCAGAATATACGGGATTTCCAGATCTGTTGAATAAACAAACAAACAAAACAGAAAACCATAAAGATTGGGATGGTGTTCCAAAGAGTGAGAGTTACAGCACTAAAGATTTGCCTCCTTGGTCTCATGAGATGATATTCCTTAACAGATGGGACATATGACATGCCCTTCCTACTCTTTTTTTTTTTTTTTTTTTGGTGAAGAGTATGGAAGTCAAAAGATAGTTTGTCATTACCTTCTTCCAATCTTCTTATTCCCCAGTCTAGTCTACAACAGTGAGGTTTTTCTGCTGGTCTTCCCTCCAAGTAGAAAACAGGCGCAACCCTGCTTAGTTTTTTTATTATTATGATTATCAGTGGTGAGCTGTTACCTGCTCAATACTGGCACATGGCTACTGATTCTCATCATTCAGAATCATTTCAGGTGACTATCTACAGGCTATAACTCTCCCCCACACAACACACATTCACTTTGACTATGGTGTTGGATCCAATGACATAAGAAATGCATTTTCAGGATTTCTTGAGCTGGTAACATTTCTAAAGAAAATGGCTCAACTAGAGGCATCAGAATCCTCCCCATGCTTTGAATCAGTGGAAGCAAATAACTCTAAATGAGAATGTGACAGTTTCACTGTGATTTGCACAGGAGACATAAAAAGCCAGAGTGTGGAAAGATTGTTGTGCAAATCAAACTGAAGGTAATTGGGCTTTATGATACACATCCCATCCTTGTAGCAGATGGTATGAACACTAGGAAAGAATAGTAGTGGAAATTGTGTCAGCATGAGCAGGATTTTAAAAAACTTTATCTAATTAGCAGATGCTCAGCCTACATGATGGGTGTGCAGCTTGAACAAAGCTATTGAACATTCCAAGACACAATTCCACTTTAGATCATATGAAAAATAAGTTTTTCCAGCAGAGAAGATTAAACCCAAGCTTGGCATGTGGCAGTGAGGAGAATTGTTAATAAAAGGTAGACATACTTTCCTTTGAACTTTGGTGATATTTTTAAACAAGAGAATTATCCTACATACTTTTTCGCTGCAGTCATTTTTTTTCTGCTAAATTATATTACATTTGACATTTCTCACCCTGATAAAAGTACATTTTAATATAAGATGTTCAAGTTGCATGGTCTTTGAAATACAGTATGGAAACTTGAAAGCCCAAACATTATTCTGGATACCAATTAGTCAGCTAACCTAAGAAAAAGAAGAACTAACTGCATAGTTTTCTTCATAGAGGACTTGGTCAATGAGGTAATGAGGGGAAAAATATTTCTATCATTACTCAAAAACAAAATATAAAATGTAATAATAATAATGGCTTTGAAGAATGCAACTGGGAATTAGGATAATTGCCAAAATTTGAAAGATACTGAATGTTTCTTTTTTATTTATGCTGTGACTGAAAAGTCTTAAAGCTAAAGTAGATTGTACACCATGATCATGAAATGCATGTATTTGTGTAGACTAGTATGTGTGAAACTCTTGATTAACCTAATCTCCCAGATTTCAAATGTGTAAATCATATGAATGGCCAAATTCATTCTATTTCATTTAAGTTTTCAGATGCTATGAAATATTGAAAACTATTGTATATAGTACACTACTATATTGTTCTATAGTAGAATATATTTAGACTACTGTATTGGAAAAAAAAAACAATATGTACCACTGGTGAGGTTCAAGACTTATTTTCAGACATCTTATAAAATACAAGCTACAACATTGACTTCACCTTTAGGTTATTGAATTTCTGTTTCCACCTGGCTTCATTCATCTTCTTCAGTTGTTGATCTGTACAATATTAACTGTTGTAAACTGTGAACTCAAAAATATTCACCACTGAAAGGCATAAAAAGTATTTAGAAAAAAAATAATGGACTTCAGCCCTAATTATACTATATTTAACATTCATACAAACACATATCCTTACCGTCTTTTGTTTTTAGCAATTTTGGAGGTCATGGGAATTAATAACAAAAGTTCTTAAAAAATAATCCAAATATTGGTTTCACCCAGATTGCATCCCTATCAAATAATCAAGTGGAAGATTGTTAGATGAAATGCTAAAATAACCATTTAGTTTTCTTGAAGCCTTGGTCTGTTCTGCTGAATACCAAGATATTACGTTTTAAAACTTTGATTTTCCCCTAAACCTATTCAGTAACTCCACTTCAAAACAAAGTAAAGTTTATCAACATCATAGTAGCTTCTGTCTACTAAAAGCACTTAAAATAAAAGTGTCTTAATTTTATTTGTTTATTGAAGGTCAAAGGGAAGATCCAATCATAGTGATAGTGGCAATATATTTTATAGTCCCGCCTCCCTCCCCACCGCCCCCAAAAAATCCAAATTCTTGCTTCCAGAAATTCTGCTATGTTATTAGGTATTGAATAATGCTAAAATATTGTCTCAACAGCTAAATTAAAAGTATGTGAAAAATCGTATTAGACCAGATGTCTTGATTGTTTTTAGGAATCCAATTAATTCAATTCCATCCCTTTCTCCCCCAGATGTTAAATCTAGATGGCTTAGATACTTTTCATTAAGTGGTTTAAGTATAAGTATATTTAATTTTTTTTGTTTCTACAATTAGTATAAAGCCACAAATGATTTGAGCTTCTCGTAGTTCTCCTGTCATCATGGTGGACTGAAAGATATAATGTGAAGTTTTATATTCTGTCCATACCATAATTTCAATCCAGATTGTATTCTTATGTATTATAATTTTAGTATTCAGGAAGAGGTAATTTCCTTTAAGGAAGATTTACATTTAGCATTTATGCAAAGCAAGTATGAATATATTATTTAGGATTATATATAATTTAGTTTTAGGGGCTACAGAGAAATTCCAGAGGAGCCTGAAAAATATATCCACTAGCTAGACCACACCTGGGTATTTTATCATCCCTGGGCCACACCTGACTCTTGGCCGTCCCTGTCTGGCCCTTGGGAGGTCAATCCAAAATTAGAAATCAAATGTAACTAAGTGTACACCATACATCCAATCCAACTGTGTTGCTTTTATTTTGAAGGCAACTCTATTTTTTTGCAATTTACACCTTCACAGTCCTATTGATTTGGCCCTCTACAACAATACCTGTTTTTCATGCAGCTTTTGGGGGAAATTAATTGCCCACCCCTGAGCTGAACAATGGGATTCTATAGTTATGTGTGATTCCTAATGAAAACACAGATCTCTTAGTTGAACAATGACAGCATTGGTCTGTCCCTTCATATCTCACTATCCATAAGTTAGATGTCAGGCATCTTTTCTATAATGAAGCTATTTGACAGAATTCAACTCACTTGTGTATGAGCTATGCTTACATCACATAACATTAGTTACCATTGGTTGTCTCATAATCCTTCCCTGAAAGCTGTGGTAGGAAAACATAGGCCCCACAGCAGATCACTTTAGAGAGACAACAAAGGCAAACTCACAGTATTAAAATACATACATATAGCTAGGGAATGCCTCCTTTGAGATCCATATCTGTCAGTTGTAGCATTTAAATTAAGCTGACATCTTCCCTGATTCACATGCTTATGAGCTTAAAAGTGCCCTTTAGAAAACTTTTTTTGAAAAACAGCATAAGGATTTGGTGTCAATCTACTACAAATATTCCTGATTTATAGCAGTTTATGAAGGGATAATGAAGAGACTGTATTCATGCACGCCAAGCTTGAAAAATGAGAAAAGAATGGCATACTCCTTAAATCTCAGCTTCTGTTATATCACTGTATCCATATCATCATCTGCTTCATGGTCCCAGAACTGGCCAACTATCTCAACTTTTTCTTTTCTGTAGCAAAGGCTAAATTTGGTAATAGTCACCTGACATGATTTTCTGCCACCACAAAGCAGCATGAGCAAAACAGAGGAAAGAAGAGGATAAAGACAATAAATGCAGTATATAAAACATTAATTACTTGAAAGATAAAAAGATTTTAAAAAGTTATCAATGGACATTAGTAGAAATTGACATGCCCTCCGCCTATACATTCAGTTCAGCTAGAAAGCCTCCCCTTGTTTCACTTGGATGCATTGAAAAATTAAACTGATTCTGCACTGACTACATTGACTTACAATGATTGTGGAGTCTCATGTAATGATTGACTTTAACTGGTTAGGAATCAATCATTTAATCTATATAAGGTCTACCACTTTTCCTGTCCATGTTATTCTATTTTTTTTTTCTTTTATTATTCTATGTCCAATTCTCAGAGACAAATTATTGGCAAGGGTTTTTTTTTAGAAATGGTTTACCATTTTTTTCTCTCTAGGGCTGAGAGAAAATAACTGGCCCAAAGTTATCCCATATGGCTTTGTGCCTAAGGCAGGTCTAGAATTCACAGATTCCTGGTTTGTAGCCTGATGCCTTAAAAACAATACCAAAGTGACTTTATTCTATTCTATTCTATTCTATTCTATTCTATTCTATTCTATTCTATTCTATTCTATTCTATTCCTATTCCTATTCCTATTCCTATTTCTATTTCTATTCCTATTCCTATTCCTATTCTATTATATTTCACCCCAAATGTCTTTCTTTCCAGAAAATGTATAGAAATGTATTTTCTGTTTTCTTAAGTTTTCACGGGTACTTACATGTATGGCATTCAGCTTTGTTCGGGTATTTTCCCACGTCATTGTAGTTGTGCTTTTAAAGTTGTAGCAACGTTTCGGCAGAATCTCATCTGCCATCATCAGGCTTCTGTATACTATACTACTATACTAGTACTATAAAGAAGCCTGATGATGGCAGATGAGATTCTGCCGAAACGTTGCTACAATTTTAAAAGCACAACTACAATGACATGGGAAAATACCCGAACAAAGCTGAATGCCATAAATGTATTTTCTATATGTATTTTGGACCTGAAATTAAGGGATTGCAAAAGTCAGACAACTGCAAATCTCAAGAGGTAACTGTTTTAAGTATTAGACTTAAAAGTCTAAAAATAGGTTAGAAGTGCAGACCAAATCATCATCATCATCTTTTAATGACCCCATAATCCCTTGCACAGTGAAGTCTGGGCAACTGAATGGAGCTGAATGATTACTGGCTGGATGCCCTTCCTGTCACCAATGTGGAGTTATATTCAGCAGATATATTCTCATCAAGCTCAGGGAAAGAAATATCTACCTAGGATTGAACTCACAGCCTCCTGATTGTTAGGCGAGAGCTCCACCTCTAGGCCACCTCACCACTCAAAAGCACAGAATAAATGTTAGCAATTATTTAGTTTTTTCATCATTTGCAAATTGCGAACATTAAAGATTAGCTCATATAAAGCTCAGCTTGCTTACATTTCTCAGACATAACACTGAATAGTAGGGCCATAGCTAGTGTGAGGAGGACATATTTTATGAGACCAATACATTCCCCTTTCATAACAACCCCACAGATAATTAATAATTTATCCTAAAAAGTCCAAAATATTTAATTTTTCAGGCATTTCCCTGAACTTATGTCAGGATCAATTTCCCTTTTTTATGCAGTTCTGTAGAGTGCATTATTTTAAATTAATATTCTTTGTTCTTTTACATTGTTTGGATTATTGATATTGTTTGAAAGTCTTTGAAAATAACCTAAAATTATATGACATAATTTATACATACATATATATATAAAACATCAAAAATTATGAAGATGCCAACTAGGTTTTTGCATGCATATATGAATATAGGAACCTGTAGGTTGGAAATAGATGCACATTATGATCCATTGAATGGTAACAATGGAAGAATCAGAGATGAGTTGGAAAATAAATTGTGCAACATTCTAACAAATACAATCTAAACAAAAATGTTCTGAGTTAATACAAATGAAGAGGTTGGAAGAATATAATATAGTAGAACAGTTTTGTTGGAAGGAAAAGAATTGGAAGCGGTTGAAAAAGACTAACAAAGTATCTTTAAGAAAGTGAATAAAAGCTTACAGTAAAAGAGATATTATTTGGGAATAAATATCACAATAGACTTTGCTTCACCAATTTTGCTTCACTCAATTAACTGTAAAATCTCCTTCTCTTCATAACCTTTCAATAGATATGGGGAGGCAACATACACATAGATGTCATAATGTACAGAGAACTGCATTATTTTATTTAGTTAGCCTGATAAAATTATATTTGGGCTTTGCCTTTTGACAACATCTGTTCATTTTTCATGATAAATACCTGAACAAAGTTCTTCACAATAGGTTCAATTCATACCTTCATTGAAACAGATGAAGAGATGAATGTAGGGAGGGAAAGGTTTCTCTGGTTTTACTCTATCTTTCATATATTCAGGGCCCAAGAACTGAAAGGGGGTTGAACCTGAATGCAAGGACAATGGCATCTGGAACCAGCTGTACTTGAATTTAAGAACACACTTAGAACTCTCTTCCATCTCTCTCACAAGTAACTTCTCTTCAGTTCTCTGACTTAAAGAAACAGAGTTTGGAGAATAGGGCAGGATTGCCTCTAAAGTTCAGTGTTCTCACCACTTTGCACTTTTCACATATTCAGGAAAAGGTCTACTAGAAAAAAAAAAGACTACTGGAGCCGATAATCAAAGAACTGCAACATCTAGAAATGGTTTTCCTTCCATGTTGTCCTGTGTTGCCCTCATTTATAAGCACAAACAGCAAAAGACAGGCAATTGATGAATAAAGACGACAGGTTTCAATTCCCCAGTGTGAAACATTCTCCTCATCCCTCCACCTTTGCTGCTAATGTATGATTTATTAGCTATAAATCTCCTCTCTGCCAGCAGCCATCAGAGAAAGAGAAAGTGTATAAGGCTGTTGCACACCTAATGATTTTTTAAAAATTAAAACCAATTAATCAGATTTTGAAAAAAACATAATCACACAAAGCACTCATTATGATATGCTTCGCCACCCCCATAGTCTTTCTGTGACAGCAAATTTGGTGTAGTGGTAAGGCACCAGATTGAAAACCAGGTGACTATGAGTTCTAGTCCCATCTTAGGCAAAAACCCAACTTGGTGACCCTGGACCAGTCATCCCATTTCACCTCTAGGAAAGAAGAGATGGCAAACCATTTTTGAAAGCTTTGCCAAAAAAACTGCAGGAACTAATCAACTAGTGAACACTGGCTTGAAAGTGTATACACATACACACTTCTGTGTTATTGCACTATTTTTCACACATTTTTTCTAGTTTTTCTACAAACCTTTTGCTGTTCCTTTAATGTTTCATTTCAGTCTTTGCACCTCACAGAGATTGATTGCACAATAGACTGGAAACATCACTGGCCTCCACATTAATTTTGGAAAGTAGCACAGAAGAAACCACCAACATTCCTTTCCTACATTTCCTACATTTTCAACTTTGCTAATTTATTCTATTGTCTGACTTCTTATTAAACAACGCATCAACTGTTAGGAATTGATATTTCCTTATCTTAATATTATTTTAACAGAACAAGCCTGCCCTTAATCAGGTAAACATTTACTTTAACTTCCCCATTCTTCCAAAGAAAAGTATAATAAAGGCATATGCCCCATCCTTCACACCTGTGAGGAAGGAAGGAAGGAAGGAAGGAAGGAAGTCAACTCATTCAGCCATAATGTTTTGTGTAATAGCATTTTATAATGACGAGTAAATAGTAATCAGATTGATTTTGTCCAGTTGGGTCTGTACAGTAGGGACTGTCCATGGGACAGTTGGGTCTGTCCATGGAATGATGCATATACCTCTCTTTTTAAAAGGGATGTTTAGTAAGCCTTTAGCAAGAAAAAAATCAGAAAACTCTTCAGCAGGGAGCATCTACTAAACTCTTTCTCTCTTTCTTTGTGCATTTAATGGCAGCATTAAAAGAAGAAAAAGGAGGAGAAGAAGAAAACAACAGTGAAGTCCAGTTTACACCATTCACCCTACCAGCTTTACAAGCATGAAGCTGATGAATTGTGAAGTGAGCTGATTACAGATGTTTGCTATTCACCACAGCACCTGGGGGAATAAACATGCTGGTGCATTGCCAAGGTGGTCATTGGACCTTGAAAAAGGGTAGCTCAGGAAATGGAATCAACTGGGATAAGCAAATGGAACAGAGTGGCAGAATAAACAGAAATAAATGCCAATGCCATAAGAGTTAAAGATTGTGAATCAATTGCAGGGAATCTTTTCTGCTAGGGGAAAAAATGGGAGCTATAATTCTATGCAACCATTACTTTCTTCTCTCCAAACACATCATTACTTTCTTACAAATTCACTCAGTCCCAGACTTGAGTAAATGAAGATATGAAGGAAA
This sequence comes from Pseudonaja textilis, assembly GCF_049901715.1. Lineage (NCBI taxonomy): Eukaryota > Metazoa > Chordata > Lepidosauria > Squamata > Elapidae > Pseudonaja > Pseudonaja textilis. The sequence continues at coordinate 259,212,036 of NC_141990.1, read as the reverse complement.
GCGCCAGGCAGTATATCAGTAACAGTTCTTATCTTGCATTGTTATTGCAGTTATGAAAAAAAAACAGGATTTTGTGTGTACACTCATGAATGACAGTTCCATTACATTGTAGCCTTATTAAAGGCATTAATCTAACTATTCAGAGGCTTTCAAACTTGAATAAAGAATTGAATTACACACATAGTATAGTCTTTTACTTGAAAGTTGTTATTTTGTGTGTGTGTGTATGTGTACAAGACAGGTTCAATTTAAGGAAACCCTCAATAAATTTCTTGGAGGTTAAAAACTTGCATTTCCACATTCTCAGAACACTCACTTCATCTTTAACACTGCTTCACATTATAATTCCAAAACTGTAAAACAAACAAACCCTGAGCATAGACTACAGTCCTTCTGAAAATACAAAAACATATTTCTGTAATGCGTTGTTAATTGCTCAGAGTCTTATGCTATCTTCTTGCAGCCACTAGAATAGAAAGATTACTTTCTTTTCTTTCTTTCTTCCTGAAAATGAAGAAAACTAGGATAAAACTCTGAAATAAAGCAAAGCCTCTCAGAGTCCCCTTATAGAGGAGATGAATGGCATAAGAGAGAGGGGGGAGAGAGAGAGAGAGAGAGAGAGAGAGAGAGAGAGAGAGAGGACTACATTCAGAATTTGCATAGACCACATGGAAAGAAATAGCATTGACAAAATAGGGAAATCCTTCTGAGAATCCTTGGTATACATTCTTCTTTTTTAACAATAAAATTAGAGGCCACATACCTGGGTTTTCAAGATAATCTTATTTAGCCACTTGGCCTATGGCTGTGATCCTTAGAGAACTTGAACTCTATGCTTTCAGGGGGGACCTTTAAAGATATAGTTCAAAACATTTATTTTCTATACTAAGTACCAGTTCTTTTCTCTCCAGTAGAGTTAGGTTATATTGGTGCTAACTAAACATTTAAATTCCCCTGTGAATTCTGCAAGGTGGCTGAACTCCGATAAAGCAAGACATTATTAGCATTAAAGCATACCATATTTCCAATGTAATCCAGTTGAGTTCATTTATACCCACACTTCTATTATATCTAGAGTTAAATATATATTATGAATTCAATATGAAGTGTGTATGGTCAGCTGTCTTTCAAAAGCAAATTGCAGCATTGCACATTAGCATGGAGATATTATACATGATTTATTTGAAGAAACATAGGACATGCATTATTTTGTGTATAAGTACTATGATAGAGTATTTTAAGTAGTACCATTTTGTATGCACCAAGATGTTCTAAGTGCTTATAATTTTATGTTAAAAAATCAATTTATAAACTCAGCCATAACTCCCAACAGCTTCCAGCTCTGGATAAATTTATGTTACAATTACATACCATTTGACATCCTGCTGCCAATATTGGGCTACAAAAGAACTAAACCCAAATTTACAACAAGCCCCTGCTATAACAATCCTTGGGAAAGTAACATTGCAACTCATTACCTTACTGATACTATAAACTGAACTGCTTTGTTGCTAATATGCCAAAGTCAAAGTCAGACAGAGTGAACAGATGGGCTTTGCACCATACAACAGAAGTTGACAATATTTTAGTGTGGTTTTGTGGGACTAGAGTTAAAAATATAGGAAACATGTGTTTGAACTGAAAGACTGAACAAGCTTTGCTACCTGTCTGAAGCTCTGTTAAACTGGAAGAGGTAGACTCTGCTCATATAAGCATGACAGTTCTGTTTAGCTATTTGGTTAATGCTAATATCTAAGAAAGATTGAGCATCACCGTGGTTCTGTTCTATTATCCTTATCTGAGCCCGTCATAGATTTGAAACCTCTCTATTACATTCTCATGGCCTCTGTTCCTTCAAGTAATCTTCTCAGAGCATACAATTGTCCCCAATGGTGCAGGCTTTTAAGTTGGTAATTATGCTCTGGTTCTTCCTCCAGATTTTGGATTGTAGGAGTTTTCAGTTTTGTTTCAATTTTATTGTTTAGTATAGTTTAATAAACTATGATATTGTGGATCATTTAATTGTGGTTTCTTTTTTAAAACATTTATTTATTTATTGGTTTTTTGCATGCAGTTTGAGCCAGGCAGTGATATAAGTGCATAAAGAAATAAAAATGTCTACTCAGCTCCTGCTCTAACGTCATGAATGGCAAGACTTGAAAGGGCTGGGCTTGTTCTATTTTTAGACAGAGTGTAAATGCTGCCTCAGGTAATAGACCTTGGCTATTATGGAGGAAGGAATTGCAACAGCAGTCCTTCCCTGGCTGTTTACCTCTCTTGGAGGACAAAGCTACAGTTCATCCTATGTCTATAAACCAGAAGGACAATACTGAATCCTTTTGTCTACCCAATTTTTAGAGTTCCCCCAACTTTAGTGATCCAAATTGTAATGTTTAATGTAACATGATGGCTAAATATATGTTGAGTAAATAGCCATTTAAATGTAGTTGAATTGAATTTAAATTCAATTTCAGGCAAAATTATTTTTTGCTTTGGCTCCACTACTTTTCAGAATATGGTTTCCAACATCCCACTCAAAGACCACTTGGACCATTTGCAGCTCCACCGGAGACATCACAAGACATTAGATTGGCCCTCGCTTTGATACTCTTTCACAAAGTCTTGAAGACCTGCTTTTGCCAAAGGGACTAGGGAACCTAGTGGGTTGGAGTCCATCAAGTGGCTTATCTGATTGATCGCTATCACCAAGGGTTGGGGGAGTTATTTTTTAAATTGTTTATGTATTGGGTTTTTATTTTTGTAAGCCATTCAGAGTCACTGAGCGTGAGTGGGGTGGCCATATACATTTTTGTTAAATAAATTCTTCAGTAAATAAATGGTTGCTAAAAGAATGGCTTTAAGTCAAGGACTACCTATATGTATCTCTCTATTATGAGAACTAAAGGAAAGATGGAATATGTATGCCATTCTGCTACATTCTTCTATGAATGCAATACTTAATTCTTTCCAGATTTACCCTGGAAAGATTAGAGTAGGAAATATGATAGTAAAGTAAAGAATAAAAACGTAATCCAAGCAACCTAGTTCAATTAACTCTAGTCCCAAATTAATTACAGCAGCAAAATCACATTCAAAAATAGTAATGGTTTTGGAAGAGATGGAAACAAAAATATCTAGCAAAATATTCTAGATATCTAAATCAGAGAAATAAGCATGAAAATGTGATGCAGATTTCTCTCTCTCTCTCTCTCTCTCTCTCTCTCTCTCTTTCCTTTCTTCAAATTAAAACAAAACCTGCAAGTGCATGTGGAAGTGGGATAAAATAAGATGGACAAAACGGTAAGGAATAATATTGTTTTTGACAGTTTTGTCCATTCTTATAGATTTCTAGCATTCCTTCTTCACAAAAAAAAAAAAATGCCCTGTAAATCTTCATATAGACCTTCCTACTGCTTGGGGAATGCCAAATACTTTCTTCTGAATAGTCTTTGATAATCTTAACCAAGCAGTTCTTCCATTTCACATAACCTACTCTTCTCTCCCAACTGAAACTAAAGTTGAACTGGAGATTAATCTGAAAGAAAGGAGGGGTACCAATGCCAACATACCCAATCGATCACTTCTTTTTCTATTTGGTCTGCAGCCTCTTGCCCCCTGTTTTTCTGGAATTTTAATTGTCAAACTTTAGGCTGTGAGTTGCATAAGAATCGATCCATTTATAGGTAAGAAAGAGAAAAAAAATCCCTAACTACAAATCTCACATTCTTAATGGATAATGCTGGAAAGAAGAGGAGGGAAGGTGAAGCAAAATTTGATCTGGGTTAAAACAACCAGCTTTTTTCTCCATAGAGCTATACTTGCTTGCAGTTGCTTATATTTGGAGCTAAAGATTTAAATTAACTGGTTTGAAAAAGAACTAAACTGTGATACAAAATGCTTTTCTTGACTTTAGCAAGCACATTTTGGATTACAGAAGTTTTTGAATTAAACAATGCCCTTTATAAGAATTTAGCAAATTTGTAATAAAATTATTTACATGCACATTCTCTACAAGTAGGGCATATAAGTTCTCTCCTCTCCTGACAAAAATTCTGTTAGCTTTCAGTCACATCTTCTTCAGCTTCTTCTTTTTACTTCCCGCAGCTATGTATTGTGACACAATAATGCTGCCACTGGTGAACTTCCATTTTAAAAGGTGAAGTCACTTCACCTTGTCTGTTCTTTTCACATTTAATGAGAAGATGCTCTGGAGAAAAAAATCTAGCACAATTCTCTGTGGATCTATCTAGTCTGGGAATTATTTTCACCCTTCTCGCATGACAAGCAATGAGATGGTGCCTTGCTGGCCACTTGCTGTAAATTGACTAGTGTATTAGAATACAGACAAAGGCCACACTTTCTTCTGCATTACAGTGTCTTCTTCAGTTTGGTATTTTGGGATATACCAAAATTCCTCTTTTTTGCAACTGACCACTCAAAGGGTATGTGAAACTGTCATGGAGGTGGCACTTCTTTTAACTTATTTATATCTACCTCTAAATTGTTTAAGCAATCTAGTTTTGAATCTGGCTTGCTGATCCCAAAAGTAAAGCTGGCAGTGATACAGCTCCTAAGGAAAATAAATGGACATGTATAAATAAAGTCATGGAATCAATCATTAACCAATTCATCACCTTCCACTTAGAGTCAAACAACCTACTCTCCCAAAAACAATTTGGTTTCAGGAAAAAATTGTCCTGCAACCTACAACTCCTACACTGCAAATACATATGGACTACTCTACTCGACCAGGGTAAAGCAATAGATGCAATTTACATAGACTTCTGCAAAGCCTTTGATTCAGTGGTACATAACAAACTACTGTTAAAACTAAACTCTTATGGCTTCTCCGGATCCTTTCATAAGTGGATTACTGCATTCCTGTCAAACAGGCAACAAATAGTAAAAATTGGGAGCACTATATCAAACCCTGCTGCAGTCAACAGTGGTGTCCCACAAGGCAGCATTTTAGGACCCACACTCCTTATACTCTATATATAAATGACCTTTGTGATCACCTTATAAACAACTGCGTCCTCTTTGCGGATGATGTAAAACTATTCAACACCACTGACAATGCTACTGCACTTCAAAGTGACCTTGATTATATGTCTGAATGGTCAAACATTTGGCAACTCCAAATCTCAACCAACAAATGTTCTGTCCTACACATTGGTAAAAAAAAAAATCAGTTCACCAAATATAAGCTAGGTGGATATGACCTCATTGATGATCCTCACTCTGTCAAGGACCTCAGTAAGGTGGCCTTTTGCAGCTGACCAATGGTGATTTTGTCAGTGCCAACTGTTTTTAAGTGCTTGCCTAGGTCTTTAGGCACAGCACCCAGTGTGCCGAGTAGCACTGGAACCACCTGCACTGGTTTATGCCAGAGTTTCTGCAGTTCAATTTTCAAGTCCTGATATCTGGTGATATTTTTCAAGTTGTTTCTCATCAATTCTGCTGTTACCAGGTATTACAATGTCAATGATTCACACTTATTTTCTTCTCCACAATCGTGATATCCGGGGTATTATGTTCCAAAACTTTAGCAGTCTGTATTTGGAAGTCCCACAGTAGTTTTGCATGCTCATTTTTTACCACTTTTTCAGGCTTATGATCCCACTAGTTGTTGTTGTTGCTGCTGTTATTGTTGCTGTTATTGTTGTTGTTATTGTTATTGTTGTTGTTATTGTTATTATCCTTACCAAGGACCTGGAATATGATGATAGTGGTGGTGGTGGTGGTGGTGGTGATGCTAGTTCTGCAGTCAGTCAAATGTTTAGATTGTATGTCACAGTTGATGTTGGCCAATGTGAAGGATGAGATTTATGGAGGGGAAAGCAGCGTAATACTATACTGAAGTTGGGCACTTTCCCAGAAGGAAGTCACACAGTCCAAGAAAGGGGCAACACAGCCCAGGGCTGGAAAGGAGGAAAAGTGTTATGATAGCCAATCCCTAGAATCTCCCATGGTATATCCATTATGGTGAGAATAGTAAAGATTTAATCTGGCAAGATTCTGTCTATTTGGTGTGAGCAAATAAAGAACTGATCTTCAGTCAACTGTTCTATGTCATTCTTGGGCTGCACCTGACAGCCAGTTTCCTTCTTCATGATTTGAAGTTTAGGAATCATAACAAAGCATGTAATAATTTATGTGACACCCAGCAATGGTGCTGTTTATAGCTGGGGTGTCTTAAATTGTGCCTTTATTTAAAAAACTATTTTTTTTTACTAAAGATTATAGTTACAGTAGTAAAAACTAATACAAGCTAAAAGAAAGAATAAAAATAAAGAGTAGAAGGTACAGAAAAGAAAACAATGAAAAACATACAAAGACAAATGAAAAAGAATTAAAAAAGAAATAAAAAACACAAGAAATATTGTATGTAAAGTGACTTCATCAGAATAAGCATAAATATTTTTTTTGTAACTTATTGCCTCTTCTTTAAATACATTAAATGATCAGTTCTTCTCATATCCCATATCTTATCCATAAACAAATCCATAAAGCATCATCATCTTGAGACTCTAGAAAGAGTGCAGAGAAGAGCAACAAAGATGATTAGGGGACTGGAGGCTAAAACATATGAAGAACTGGGTATGTCTAGTTTAATGAAAGAAGGACTAGGAGAGACATGACAGCAGGGATCCAATATCTCAGGGGCTGCCACAAACAAGAAAGAGTCAAACTATTCCCCAAAGCACCTGAGAGCAGGACAAAAAGCAATGGGTAGAAACTATCAAGGAGAGAAGCAACTTAGAACTAAGGATAAATTTCCTGACAGAACAATTAATCAGTGGAACAACTTGCCTCCAGAAGTTGTGAATACTCCAACACTGGAAGTTTTTAAAAAGATGTTGGATAACCATTTGTCTGAAGTGGTGTAGGTTTTCCTGCCTAGGTAGGGGATTGGACTAGAAGACCTCCAAGGTCCCTTCCAACTCTGTTATTCTATGAAAATAATTTCAGTCCCTAAGTCCATTAAGGGTTACCAGAAATAACAATATATCTGTTTTGGCCTTGATGAAATAAACCAACTTACTTTTTTTTTCTTTTTAATCTTTACTTTTAATCTTTAATTTTAATCTTTACTCCATTCAAATATTATAAAGAGCTTGATTACTTGTCATATTTTCTTCATTCATTGTCATGAGGTTTTTTTCACATCTTTAACAGGCCTCTTTTGTAAATCCAATATAGGAAAAATATTCACATTGCTTTCTTGGTTTATTGTTTGTATTTGACTTTTAATTATTAAAACAGCATCTAGTTTATTTTGCATGTCCACGGTAACAACGTTTCCATTCTTGCAGCCTGGCATTTGTAAATCCATGTTTAACTCAGTCCTGATCTTTTCAGATAAAACTTGTTCCTCTTCTTTAATATATTTTAGGCATGTCTCTTCAAAGAGATAAAAGTCTCTATTGACATTATTAATATTAACTACTGAGTCAATTTTTCAAAAATATCTTTCAATATGCCCAATGTTAGAATATTTGCTCCATTCTATAATTGTACATTGTGTTTATGTGTTCTTCTTTAATTATAGTCTTTAGTTCTCTCTAGCGTCCAATTCTTAAAATCTTATACTATTGAATATTTTTACAAAATTCAAAACAAAAGTATTTTACCACTGGAAGGATTCTTTATGAATAATTCCAAAATCTTATTTCAAAATTATATGGACCCTTAACTTGTTTGTAATTTTCTAAATTCAAAGTTATAATCACCCTTCCAAAAAAAATAAACTTGTAATTAAAAATGGGTGGGGTTTTTTTTGCAAAGGATTAAAGGGAAACTCACCCTGGGCTGCAAAACCTCAAAGGTTTTTAATAGCTGAAAGAAACATTATCAACATTTTTCAAAAGTGACTAGAAAAAAGAAGCATATGAACTTAGTGGCCTTTCATTGGTGTGACCATGTTTTGAGACTGCAGTCTTTCTATCTTGCCAGTCAGCAGCTATCTGGAGCACTTGTATGGGTGAATTAAGCCTCTCCATGTCTGGAGATGTTCAAAGTGCTGATCTATTTGTTTGCTCTTCATTTTTCACATATTCAACTGCTCTACTTTTTGCAGATCCAACTTTAATCTGCCATTTCTTCCTCTAAAAGTAGCTGTCATAAATTGTTCCAAATGTAGTACTCGAAAAACAAACAACTTCCAAATTATTTCACTAAATATTTGCAAATTTTGATATTTAATAACTTTCTCCAGTTCTATGTCATCTCAGAATGGCCACATCAATTAAGGAAACATGGTTCTTTTCAATGACAATGTATGATTTGTTGCCTTTCAAGTAGCAATAAATCTGAATTTTAAAATCTGTTTTTTGCTCTCTTATTGATAATTTTAACATAAATAATACCTTCCCAATTTAATAATGCTTTGTTTTGCTTTCCTTTGTAATCAGCCGGTCTGATTTTGTTACATCCAGTTATTATGCTGCATAGTCAGTTCTTTCATATTTATCCCAGCAAAATTCAAATTTACTTTCCAAACTGGTCTTCTATTTTTTTTTCTTTAAGATATTTGTACATAACACTTGTTCCTGGATATCAACAATTATTCTTTCTGTTGCTGTTATTGTTATGGTTGTGATAGTTACTGTCCTGTTCCCCCCCACACACATGTCACAAGTGGGGTAAAGGTTTTATGTGAGGCTTTCCACCAGTGGTGGGATTCAATTTTTTTTTACTACTGGTGGCTTGGTGGGTGTGGCAGGGGAAGGATACTGTAAAATTTCCAGTCAGAGGTGGTATTTGACGGTTCTCCAAACTACTCAAAATTTCAGCTGCCGGTTCTCCAGAACTGGTCAGAACCTGCTGAATACCACCTCTGCTTTCCACACCAAATAGTATTCCCCAAAAATCTCCAGATCTACAACCATATAACCCTCCCCACCAAGAGATCACAGTTCCCTCCAGGAACAAACCCAATACAAGTCCACAAGGCAAGACAAGGCCACAAGGCAAAGGCAAGTCTGTAAGTTTAAAACAAAATGCAGGCACAGGCAAAATGCAGTCTTTGTAAACACTTTTTCCACAATATATGTCCATAAAAATTATTAATATTCATTCTATGACTCTAAAAATCAGAAGAAATCTGGTAGCACTTTTACAAACTAACACATTTAATTGTAAGTTTTTGTTCATCACTTTTTTCTCTACTCCTCTCCCTGCCACTTCTTCCCAATTTAAATTCTACATTACTATAGCCACACTATTCATCAGATGAAGTGATCTATATCTGTATATGGCTTTTAATAAAATGAATTAGTCTGAAAAGATGCTGCTAGATTCCTTCTAATTTTTGGCTACCACAGACTAACAATGTTTCAACTTATAATTTCTATGAATCCTACTGGATGTATTCAAATTCTTCTTCAATAAGCTGCTCTGATTTTCAATTCCAAATAGCTAATTAGAGCAAAAGCGTGAAGTACAGAGTCATGATTAATAAAGAAAAAGGAGTCCTTTTACAATCTATCTCTTTTACATAATAAGATCTCTCTGCTGGATTGTTGAGTAGTATTAATGAATCAATCAATTAATCAATCAATGTGGTGGAGGGGGATTTTATTTTATTTATTTACTTTGCCTCTGCTGCTCTTGAAGCTGCCAAAAAATCTAGGAAGGGACTTCATTAATCTTAGATTTAAAAGTAAATGCAAACAGACAAGAAAAAATAATAGCTGTTACTTTTTTGAAAAAGAAATCTTACATAAAGTCTCTTTAAAAGAATCAGTGAACACAGTTTGGAGAAGAAACAAAAAAGGTCTTTAGATTTCAAGTACACTAGAAGAAAATAAGGTAGTGGTACCTTGACATAACATAGCATGTGCTAAAGGAAGAAGACTTACAGAGCTTTACATCAAAATTGGAACAAAGCACTTAGAGATGTGTGAACCAGGCTGGGCTGATATTTTCTCTTTGTGAAAACTGCTTACAGAATTGCAGTCCTTTTCCAACTGCCAGTTTACCAACTCTTCCTTCTTGTAGATTTCTTAAACAAAAGGGGGAAAACATTTTGGTGGTGCTTTAAAAGAGCTAAGGCTCTATTTAAGTAATTAAACTCTGCACAAAAGTTTAATTGATTTGTGAATAATATATTAAGTCTGGGTTCTCTTAATCTTGCAGTAGCATATTTCCATCCAGAGGCATTACTTTGTATTTATCTTTAATGAATAATAAATGGAGGAATGATATTCACTGATTAAATATTCCATCAGTAACAGACCATAGAAATCATGTTCAATTATTAATAAGCTACACATTTTGCTTGTCAAGCTCAATTGTTTTTTGACATGAATGGCTTCTGTTCTATACCATTTTTTTTAACAGCAGATGGATTCTGTTAGTTAGGCCTTATGCTACATCTACTTCATCAGATTTCCATTATTCTGGTTTATTCTTTTTTACATTTATTTTGATACAGAAAATAAAACTCTTTATAATTCAAATGTCATGGAGATGACCAAACATGACATCAAGCTTTAAGTCAACTTCACCAAACTACTAATTTGTAAGATTCATGTGCAATGCTGTGAACTAAAAATTGTATTAGTGCATGGTTTTGTGTTTATTATTTGTGTGTGTGTGTGTCTTTATATTTTTATTTGAGATCCAGTTTGATTTAGTGGCTAAAGACTCAGGCTAGAACAAGACCATGAATTCTACCCCCACTTTAAGAATATAGCCAGTCATTCTCTCTAAATCCTAGGCATAATAGTAATGGCAAACCACTGATATAGTCTAGGTGTGGGGTGTGTTAGTGTGTGTGTGTGTGTGTGTGTGTATGTGTGTGTGTATGGTATTTAGCTTTGTTCAGGTATTTTCCCACATCATTATAGTTGTGCTTTTAAAGTTGTAGCAACGTTTTGGCAGAATCTCATCTGCCATCATCAGGCTTCTGTATTGTGTTCGTCTGTGAGTCAGACTTTCACAGCCGTTTCTGTTTTAAATTTGGTGCTAGCCTACAGCTGTGCCAGAATGGTTTTTTCTTCATCCTAATTGGTTGGGAGTCTTGGTCTGTGTTTATTGGTCTTGGAGTTTTCTGTGTTCTGCTTGATTGATGTTTCTAATATCTTCTGTCTGTTTTGTAGCTTTTTTTCCCCCTTACTGAAAGCATGAATAGAAGAGATGACTCCACCAGACTGTCAATTATTTGGAAGCCTGCACTCACAAAGAAAAAAAATCTCCTCACCACAAGCCAGGCAAATCTGGGCACAAACAGACCGTCCCCCCATACCTCCAGCTCAAACACACCCCAACCAGACACCCAGATGAAACCTAACTTCCTAATAAATGATAGCCATCCGTTTACTCAGAGCCAAGCTGCACTAAAAGCCTCCAATACAGGAAACACAACGTTTCCAGCCAATCAAGACAAAAAAAGCTACAAACATTTTATTAATGTAGTTGCATTCCAAAATGGTATATAAACTAGTTGCTTCTAGAATTAAATCATTGCAGTAAATTGCACTTTCCTTATCTAGTGTTTTGCTTGGTGCAAAAGACTGCTTTTCACTGGAAACTACAAAGTATCTCCAGCAGTCACAGCATTTTCTCTAGCTATCAATTTTGTCTAGTATAAGTCAAGGAGAAAACAACAGATTTTTAACATGTATAAAAAGCCCATAAACTGTTAGCCGATTAATTCATCTACCAGTGCTTATCTTCTGCAAATTAGAGTTTCTTCTCCATTATCCTTAGAGATTCTGCATGTATTAATTGTTTTCTGCTCTTTATTGCTAGTTCAGGTTCAAAGATAACCAAAATGACAATGGAAAAAGGAGCCTTTTAATTTAGGAAATTCATTTGTGAAAGAAGGGGGAAGTAAAAGGGAAAAATGCACACAAAGGCTTTAAATGTTAAGGAAGATCATGAAACTCATGACTGGAACATACAACCAGAAGAATTTAAATTGTTTAAAAGAAACAGATTGAATAAAAGAGGAGGTGGAGTTGCATAGCTACATGCTAGGTAATTATTATTTTTTATCTATTCCACAAAGTAGTGTTTGCTTTTCTAAACTACACAGCTTGCTACTCATTCAACCTGTATATTTCTCAGCAAATAATTTATTTTAAAAGGTATATTTATTTTTTCAGACCAAAGAGAGTCAGTTTGATCTAGAGGTTAAGGCACCAGACTAAAAGCCAGGAGACGTATGTGTTCTAGTCCTGCCTTAGCCATGAAACCGTACAGGGTAACTCTCTTCCAGCACATGATATTAGCTTCTGGTGACAAACTAGTTGGTCAATTCCCACAACTAAATGGATGAACATTTGATTGATATGAAAAAAATAAATAAATGCTGCATTTATGGAAAAATGTTAGGAAGAAAACAATATTTTCAGAACAATATTCCATGGACTTTAAAAGCTTCTGAAAGGCTCAATGTCAGATGTTCACAAAGGGTGTTCATATACACTCTTACATAAAAACAAACACAGCTGTACAGTTCTTATTTCATTGCATGCCAATGCAGTATTTTCTCCATTGTTTTTTGTCAACTGAAGTCAAGACCCCATAAGAAACCAAGGTTACAAAATAACATTGTTTTACTACTTTGAATTGTGGGTATCAAATTGATTTAAAATTTCAGTTATGGAATAATGTTAACAGGGATTGTATTCATATGGATCTATGGGTAAACAACCTTATTGCCCCTTGAAGGATTTTTTTTCTTACTATAAATGTAAGGGTTATTTTGTAGTAATTGTTCTTTCTTATGACAATTCAAAGGATGTAACACAATCTCTGAAAGATGTTTGCTCTTGAAAAATGGAAAATGTATTATGATTGTTTATAAATTAAGCAGTTGCATTGTTTAGAGTAGTGGTTTAAAGGCACTAAGCTAGCAATTATGAGCTATATATTCCTACCTTAGGTACAAAGTCAAATGCTTGACCTTGGGGTAGTCAGTCAGTCTGTCTCAGCCCTAGAAAGCAGACAAATGGTAAACCTGAGCCAATCTCATTGTACACATGTTGTACTCTGACAATAAAGGTAATAATAAACCTCTTCAGAAAAACCTTGTCAAAAAACGTGCAGAACTAATCAAAGACTGATGCACTGAAAACAAATCAAATAACCTCTAAAGTATATACAATGAAATGGATCAGTAATAATGAACAAATAAGCAAAAAAAATATTAGAATGTATTATTAAGCTTATGCACTAATTCACTTCTATTTTGATTCATAGCAGCCATTATAATAAGAAGTAAACCCTTCCAACATGGCACTTTTTATTATGGTATTCCAATGTGCATATTTATTAAGTCTTGGCATTAGTAATATGCAAATAATATTTTATCTATAGGATGTACCCGTTATTCTAGACAATCCTTTTATGTTTCTAACTGTCTGACACAAATATTTAGATAGTCTGGGTCAGGGGTGTCAAACTCAATTTCATTGAAGGCTGCATCAGTGTTGTGTTTGACTTCAGGTTTGTGTGGCTGGGGTGGGCATGGCTGTGGTGAGCATGGCCATCTCAACATCACTCATGTTGGGGGTGACTGTGGTGGCCTGGGCTTTTGGCTGTGATGGCCTCCTGCAACCCTCTGCCAGTGAAAACAGAGCTTGGGAGGGCTATGTATGGCTCTCCCAAGCTCCATTTTTGCTGGCAGAGGCACTGTGGGCTGGTCCTTCACTGTTTCCAGAGTGACCCTGTGGGCCAGATCTAAGTATCCTGCCACCAGAACCAGCCCTCAGGTCTTGAGTTTGACACATCTGGTCTAGGTGGTTTTACTTAAAAGCTTGCCTTCTCAATACCAGCTAAGGTGTGGAAGATCAGCTTAAGCATGGATTTTCTCTCCTCATAGTCCAGAGGTGATAAAGCCCCAACCTAGCTAAAGACATCTGACCTTACTCTGTTATTCTGACCTATACCATTATCAAATGAGGCATTGGCCACCAGTGATCTTTGTAGTTTCCTCTTCTTCTCTCTTTCAGTCATAAGGTTCTTTAGCAGCCATGTTGCTTAGCGACCATTTTGCCAGATCCATTTTGTGGTTACTAAAGAAGGACTGTCTACATAAATGTATTTTTGCAGCTTTGTCCCCACCCCACCCTCCCAAAAAAGGGTGGAGGCAAAAATTAAAGATGGAGACATACCACTGGAGAAGCCAGAAGACATTTCTGAAGAAAAAGTTGTTTATAAGAACATAAAGATATACGTATCTAAGAATAATAGTAGCAAGGACATAATGGCTAGGAACCCATTCTGTTCCTTAGATGATTACAGTTGTTAAATTGGTAATACGGTTGTTAAGTGCTTCTTTGTTGACTTTGCTTGTCAGGAGGTCGCAAAAGGTGATCACATGACCCTGGGACACTGCAACTGTCCTAAATATGAGTCAGTTACCAAGTGCTTGAATTTTGATCATGTGACCACAGGAAGGCTGAAATGGTCGTAAGTGTGAAAAACAGTCATAAGTCACTTTTTTCAGTGCAGTTCTCACTCAAAATGGTCACTAAATGTTGTAAATCGAGGACTACCTATGCATGATTCCTTTAAGTAAGAGTCAATACATTGATAATACCAACATTGGTGATGGAATAGAGAAAAAAACCCTTTTAAATCTCCACATAGCTAAGAGATGCATTAATAGTTACTCTAAGAATTGTCCTCTTATTAGAGACAAATAAATCAACCCAACAATACTTCTTTGATTTGTTTTACTATGCAGTAAAACAAATAATTTAATCAAATAAAACTACCCAGAGGAACAACGATGATGTTATTGTTGATGCCATCATGGCTGAATTTATTTTTATCACTTTTTCTCCTGAAAGTGCCCTAAAATAATATAATTATCAACAAAAGAAACATCTGTCATTAAAAGAAAACCTGTGAGAATGCTACTAAAGTTCATTTTAAAGTGTAACCTAAAAAGGCTGTGATGTTGGAATGCTTGTTAACTCTGAAAATAGGCAAACATGTCTTCAAACTTTGCTTATAGGGCTTCCTGCTGGAGCAGGGGGATGGACTAGAAGACCGCCAAGGTCCCTTCCAACTCTGTTATTCTGTTATTCTATTAATTCAAATATACAAAGTATGCTACTGAACAATGGCCCAAAATACCCAATAATATTAATAAAGTCAATAAGCTATATTTAGGAATTGCTATTATTACTTTAAATAGTATAATACTTGCATATATGATTAGGAAAGGTGTCCTAATGAGGGAAGTTCTGGAAAACATATTGTTCATAGATACATTCCAAAGTGTGAGACCTGAAATCCATCTCATACCATATATTAAGGAAAAAAGCAGATAAAAATGGAACTTGGGAAATTAAATCCAGTTAAAAGAGCTTCTATTGGCAGATATTTAAATACATAAATCCTAGTACTCATATGATTTATTGGAGGAACTAGGAAAATTACAAGAAAATCTTAAAGCTCAAAAACATTGTGAAACAAAACGAAAAATTAATATGCAAAATACTTGTTTGTTTGTTTGTTTAGAAAAGTTGTAGCAAAGGAGAAAACTACCCAGAAAGTTTTTTATTAATGAAATTTTGCTAGAAGTAGATGCTAAACTGGTAGATTTGAACAGAACTGTCGCTGCAGGTTTCTCATTACTTCAGTTTTCTATGACCATAAAGCACATGAGTTGTCTGAGAACGACTAGTTATAGGATGCGGGGAAGGGAAAAAGTTTAGAAATTGTGATAAAGTAGAGAAATAAGTCCAAAAGAAGAGGATCTTAGAGACCCTATATAGAGATTTGTCTCCTATTGTTAAGTACTATGGAAATACAGAAAAAGAAACAGATGAATATAGAGAATAATGCCATACCTCAAAGTGATAAGAGTGAAAATGAGGAAACTTCTAAAAGAGGATAAGAATTCTCCACACTGAAAAAAAAGATGGATGAAAAGATTAATTTTATTAAAAGTCTCATTGGGCCAATCTAGAGAACAGCGGGATTAGTTTAGGCCTATGCCACAAAGTAATAAAGGAGTTAAAAATGGAATTGCCACAGCACTGCAAAACTCTGGCATCACTTGTTTTATTTTCCTTGGTTGTGACCTTGCAGATATAATATGCCCTTGCAACTATTGCCTTTGAGAAGCTTCCAGAAACCTTTTTTTCTAGACTAACACAGAGCAACAGTTGAAACCTACCTGGACTGGTGGTGGTTGTACCCAAAAAAGTAATGCCTCTGGTACTTAGACCTCTGTGAGGCTCCAAAAATCAAGAGAGACATGTTGTGATTCTTCCAAACAGTTTCCTTTATCATTCCTTACCTATAGGCAGAAATATTGGCAAAGTAAAGCAGATTACTGGCACCATAAAGAATAGTCTCGGGGGACTATAAGAGGAGTCATCTTAACATTCTTTCTCCCACACAAACTATCTAAACTGCAAGGTGTCTTTTGTTCTTCTGAAATGCACTCCCTTCATCCCTGGAATCCAGAAAACTTTCCACCACAATCCCCTTATTGCAACTGCTTTGATTTAACAGAATTGATGGCAGGAGTGTCTTTCTCATTGAATGAAGGCCATCAAAGCCCAGTGAAATATACACTGCTCAAAAAAATAAAGGGAACACAAAAATAAGACATCCTAGATCTGAATGAATGAAATATTCTTATTAAATACTTCGTTCGTTACATAGCTGAATGTGCTGACAACAAAATCACAGAAAAATTATCAATGGAAATCAAATTTAGCAACCCATGGAGGTCTGGATTTGGAGTTACACTCAAAATTAAAGTGGAAAACAACACTACAGGCTGATCCAACTTTGAGGTAATGTCCTTAAAACAAGTCAAAATGAGGCTCAGTAGTGTATGTGGCCTCCACGTGCCTGTATAACCTCCCTACAATGCCTGGGCATGCTCCCGATGAGGTGGTGGATGCTCTCCAGAGGGTTCTCCTCCCACACCTGGACTAAAGCATCCCCCAACTCCTGGACAGTCTGTGGTGCAATGTGGCATTGATGGATGGAGCAAGACATGATGTCCTAGATGTGCTCAATTGGATTCAGGTCTGGGGAATGGGCGGGCCAGTCCATAGCATCAATGCCTTCGTCCTGCAGGAACTGCTAACACACTCCGCCCACATGAGGTCTAGCATTGTCTTGCATTAGGGGGAACCAAGGGCCAACCGCACCAGCATATGGTCTCACAAGGGGTCTGAGGATCTCATCTTGGTACCTAATGGCAGTCAGGCTACTCTGCCAAACACATGGAGGGCTGTGCGGCCCCCTAAAGAAATGCCACCCCACACCATTACTGACCCACTGCCAAACTGGTCATGCTGGAGGATGTTGCAGGCAGCAGAACGTTCTCCACAGCGTCTCCAGACCCTGTCACATCTGTCACATGTGCTCAGTGTGAACCTGCTTTCATCTGTGAAGAGCACAGGGCGCCAGTGGCAAATTTGCCAATCTTGGTGTTCTCTGGCAAATGCCAAACATCCTGCATGGTGTTGGGCTATAAGCACAACCCCCACCTGTGGACATCGGGCCCTCATACCCCCCTCATGGAGTCTGTTTCTGACCGTTTAAGTAGCCACATGCACATTTGTGGCCTGCTGGAGGTCGTTTTGCAGGGCTCTGGCAGTGCTCCTCCTGTCCCTCCTTGCACAAAGGCGGAGGTAGTGGTCCTGATGCTGGGTCGTTGCCCTCCTACAGCCTCCTCCATGTCTCTTGATGTACTGGCCTGTCTCCTGGTAGCACCTCCATGCTCTGGACACTATGCTGACAGACACAGCAAACCTTCTTGCCACAGTTTGCATTGATGTGCCATCCGGGATAAGCTGCACTACTTGAGCCACTTGTGTGGGTTGTAGACTCTGTCTCATGCTACCACTAGAGTGAAAGCACCGCCAGCATTCAAAAGTGACCAAACCATCAGCCAAAAAGCATAGGAACTGAGAAGTGGTCTGTGATCACCATCTGCAGACCCACTCCTTTATTGGGGATGTCTTGCTTACTGCCTATGCTTTCCACCTGTTGTCTATTCCATTTGCACAACAGCATGTGAAATTGATTGTCAATCAGTGTTGCTACCTAAGTGGACAGTTTGATTTCACAGAAGTGTGATTGACTTGGAGTTACATTGTATTGTTTAAGTGTTCCCTTTATTTTTTCTGAGCAGTGTATTACAGTTGTTGAGCTGCTTTGAAAGGTCACATTAAAAGAAGCAAAGAGAGCCTTGTCACACAACACTAGCATTTGTTCTTCCAGTGAAAAGGAGAGAATTTAGACTTTTGGAACAGGAGGCAGTTACAACTCTATTTATGAAAATCAGAAACTTTATTTTTTACAGAAGTCTTGTTCCACTGGAACCATCAAGACTTCCATGTAAGGAGCAGTCCATGTGATGTGTTTAATCTCTCTGAATTTCTTTGGAAAAGCTAGTGGAAAATAAAGCTTTTGATACTGAAACATTTACTTTTGTTTTCAAAGAAGAATGTGAGTTGTCCAAAGACAATAGGTGGATGAATTCCAAATTGCTGAACTTAGAAAACTGCCAGCTTAGAATATTAACAGAGGCACTTCTAATGAGACTGGCAGTAAATAGAACTGAATCCAAGTAATTTGCACATCTCTATATCTAATTAACAAAGAATATCACACACAAGGAATATCTTATTTCTGATGCAGTGCATTCTCACAACCCTTTCTATAAAACAGCATCTGTTTCTTGTAAGCAGCCAAATCTACTGTTTATATTGAAATAACTTTTTGGTGGGGAGCCATGTATTTCAACATAATTTTCTTCTTTTTTTGTTTTCTGTTGGTGGGCTATCTCCCTACCAGACACCCCCCCCCCCATCCCCACCCCAGTCTCACATTCTATCAGCAGATTTAAAAGCTGAAGCTGAGACATTGACTTTAAGGATCAGTCAGTCAGTTGGGTTTGTTTTCCATAGACGAGGATTTTTGAACCCAATAAACTGAAGTGTGATAGAGGCCATATCTGAATGTACATTTCAGTTCCTTTAACTTTTATTAAAATAGTATGATAAATACATTTATTTTTCAACATTTTATGTTGTGATTTAATCATGTGTAATGAGAATACCAGCAACTTGGCTGATATGACAACCGGTGTGATTGTACACAGAATTAAACGTGTCTTTGATAGCTGGAAAATTTTCAGGCTTGGAATGAATTAGACATAAGCAGTTATTGAAGATCAAGGTACATACTTCCTATTTAAGTTACTGCTGAATTACCTATTCTTTGAAAAGTTAGAACCAATTATTCAGAACCTGAAACAAATTGCTACCTCAGTCTGTTTTCCAGGATATACAGAGCTGAAAGTAAATATCACAGAGATGTAGTTAAGAAGATCTGGAAAACAAAGACCTGACTGTAGCATTTTAACAAGATGACAAATGAAGTGTTTATGTTAAAACTGCATATAAGTGTGTTTTGAGAAAATCTATTTACATGGTCACTAAGAGCTTACATTGCCTTTATAGAATACAGTCAGTCAGTCAGTCAATCAATCAATCAATCAATCAATCAATTCTTTAAACATTATTTGGGGGTACTTTGGAGCAGTGGTGGGATTCAAATAATTTAACAACCAGTTCTCTGCCCTAATGATTTCTTCCAACAATCAGTTTACCAAACTGCTCAGAAATTTAACAACCAGTTCTCCCAAAGTGGTGCAAATTGGCTGAATCCCACCACTGCTTTGGACCCTATATGAACAAAAAACTTCTGTGCTATTGATTAACTTCTGCTATTGATTAAATCAGAGGCATATTTTTCCAGCTTTCATGGAAACCTGAGAGAAAGTGTGTTTCTTTTAAGAATAATACTAAAGATGCTGTTGCTTTACTTGTTTAATTCATTAAAGCAACTGCACTGTTTTTTTCCAGGCTCATATGAAAGATTGAAAAATATGTCTTAATTAATAGTATAGAGATACTATGTTTTTATTTGCACGAGGTCCAAACTTTTATTTATCCTTTTATGTATTATTCAGATATCTTTGTCTCCAATCATGAGACCCCCACCTAAGGATTTTTCAGCACAATATAGGCTTCCACAACATTCATTCCAGGGTAATAAACATCAATCTCATTTCCAAAGGCCCTCTGAGAGAATAAAGTTCAAAGCACTTCAGAAATTCAATAGAGAAGAGACAATTCTTATACCTGGGAGATAATATTCCAGAAGAGAGAAGAATCACAAAGAAGTTTTAACATCAGGATCCCTGGAGGTGCTCCATTTGGGAAATGAATCTTCAACATCCTTCTTTTCCTGATCTCATTGTATAGGCAGGTACTCAGAGCAGGTAGTCTTAAAAATAGCCTAGATGTAAGCCACGTAGGGCTTTAAAAATAACCCACCTTGAAGCACCTTGAATTTTACCTAGAAGCTAGCTGTAGATCCTGTAGTAGAGGTGTGATGTGAACAACCCAAGATATAATATACGTTGACTTCTGCAAACTAAATCAACTTGAAAATGGTCCTCAAGGGCAGCTTCATGTAAAGCAGATGCAATGCATGTAAAATAACAAGGGCAAAAATGATTTCCCCCCCCCCCCAAAAGAAAAGGTTGGTTGGTTGAGGGACCAGTTTTCAATTATCTCTAGCCATTCTATTAGGTCTGGCAGAATGGGTATATTGTGGCTTCTATTTATAAAAGAGTGCTACCTGACAGAACCCAGGAGGTAAGCATTTTCTGTGACAGCACCCATCCGACAGAACATCAATTTCTGCAACATCAAATTGACCTTGATGGCCTTCTGGAAATACCAGAATATGTGGTTTTGACATCTAGTCTGGAGATTAGGTAATGGTAATGAAAATGGGGAGCCATAGAATGGTTCTATTGTTCCTGAATTAATTGTCCTTTCCTGTTATTTCTATAGTATGGCTTTAATTGTTTTTAACTGTTTTAATGCTTGCATGATTTTTACTTTTTTATTGTTTGTGTATTAACCTTGCAAACTTGCTGGAGTTGGTGACTATATGAAAGAAAGAAAGAAAGAAAGAAAGAAAGAAAGAAAGAAAGAAAGAAAGAAAGAAAGAAAGAAAGAAAGAAAGAAAGAAAGAAAGAAAGAAAGAAAGAAACCTTTGCTCACAGCTCCCTGGTTCAACAAAGCCAGGGGTGGGATTCTACCATTTCTGTCCACTTCTGTAGAACCAGTTGCTCTGAAGAGCAGCAAACAGAGAGCATACATGTGCGCATGACACAGAGCAACAGAACTGGTAGTTATACCGGTTGGATCCCATCACTGAACAAAGCTATAAGTCCCAGGGACCCCCAGAATGCTAGCTTGCACATCTGGAGATTTCAACTATATTCAGAATTAAATATGGACTTTCTCTTTTGGGCATACTAATGTGTTTAAGTGTCCTCTGAGATTATCCAGACTCCACAACAAAACATCAGGCAAAATGCTGCCAGATAACCTTACAAACCAAGGTCTCTATCATCTCAGTTAGACTTGCCAAGTCAATTCTGAGTGAAAATGTATAATGTTATTCTCTAACTGCTAGGAAAATGAATCACAATGGTTAGCAGCTAATTTAGCTACCATGTTTCTCAGAAAATAAGGCTGGGCCTTATTTTCTTTTGACCCCCACAAAAAGTGTCTAGGCTGTCTTTTTGGGGGTGACTTAATTTCTCCCCCCTGTGCACCCTTGCCTAGAGCACCCTGCAGGCAGCCACGCCTCACCACCAGCCGCTCCTAACGGCCGATCCTGGTGGAGCGTGGAGAGCTCCCTACCCCCACCAAGCGCCTTTGCTGCAGACCCAGGTATGATGCTGGGTGCAGGCTGGGTCAGCGGGCAAGTGGCAGCAGTGTGGATGTTGGCCTCACTGGTGGTGGGGCACTTTGCATCGCGCCCATTGCTGTTGCTTCCTCCACCATTGTTGCTTTCCCTTCTGCCTGTGCGCTGCTGCGTTTGGAGTGCTGTACATTCCTCCACTGGCAGCATTTCAGCCTCTTCTCAGGCAGGGAAGCCATAGCTTCCACGGTTCCCACCGGCGCTGGTGCCTCTCTCGCCAGCACCATCTCCAATGGTAGCAGCAGTGAGACAGACCGCGCTGCCAATGAGAATCGCCTGCCCTCCCGCAGGGGCATCGCTTTGATTGACAGCAGCTGCATTGACAAGGTCCTGAAAGTTGGTGAGTCTTTTGGGTTTGGGTGGGTGGAAGCAGTGGCAGGAGGGTGATGCCATCGTTTCTCTCCTCCCCACTCCTTGTTTTGCTTCCTGCCCCAGAGCTTTGGGTCATGGTCTCATCCCTTGTACAGTCGGGTGCTCTCCTCTTGCTCCAGTTGCCTGAAACCCCCATGGACCTTCCCCCCCATTTAAGTTTTCTTTACTCTCATTTCCTCCATCAGTTCCCTAAGAATACAGACTGGCCAGCAACTTCCTCCCCACCCCTGCCGGTAGTTTTAAAAAGGGAACCATCTATCCACTTTGCCCTTTGAGCACAGGCAAACCTTCCAATCCAAACAGAAGAGAAAAGAAATCATCCTACAGACCCTTAGCACCAAGCTTCCCAGAGGATTCTTCCAAAGATCCACCCCAAAGGAGGATTCACCCCCTTAAATGCACTCCCCTCCTTTGGGGTGAATCCTCTGATGAATCCTCCTGTGGGGTTCTCCCAAAGGATCCACCCCAAAGGAAGATTCATCAGAGGATTAAGGCATTTGGCAGGGGTAGGGAGCTCTCCACACTCTGTGCTCCACCATGATCGGCCATTAGGACTGGCTGGTGGGGAGGCATAGCTGCCCGCGGGGTGCTACTAACGGCAAATTCCCCCCACCCCCCAATTTCGCATGTTTTAAATGAGGCCTAAATTTGGGGGGAGGGGCTTAATTTCACCTTATGCCTAGAAAACATGCTGGGTCTTCCTATTGTGCGGGGGGCGTATTGTTGGAGAAACATGGTAGTTTAGTAGTTTTAAACACTGCCATTGAATATTTGCCTCTGAATGTGATATGTACTTCATTATTCTTACTCCCATATGTTTGGTCATATTAGTTCTTTGTTGTTTCAGGTGTCTAATTTGCTGCTGTATTTCTCACTATGGCTGCCAGTGAAGCCTTTGAGAAAATCTCTAAGCATCTTCTGGAAACCCATAGGAAGCACCTGAGGCAAAAGAATGGATCATCTGTAGTGTCAGATCTGAGATAACTTGTTTTGTATACTTTTATATTATACACATATTCACTGCTTGTGTTCATTGTTCCTGCAATGCAAAATGAAATTGGTGATATAAAGCTTTTATTTCTTCTATTACTGAATGAGCACTTGGGGCATCTTGCAATTTTATTTTGTTAATTAATTCTGGAGAAAAATACCCTATTACATTTTGAAAATATTGCATAATTCTTTTCTTTACCTCAAGACAATAGATATTTCAAAGCAGTGAAAAGGACCTAATGATAAAATATGCATTTCTGAATTGCTGTTATTTATGACATTGAATGTATAAAAGTCCTGTACAAGTGTTTGGAAAACTTAATATGTAGATCAGTCTATATTGATTATGTGTCAATATCACAAGTATTCACCTAGTAGTCCAACCTTCTCCAATACGTGGGACTCAGCTTCTAAAATTTACTTCTGTTACACAAATGCCAGAATGATTGTGATAGCTGGGAATTCTAGAAGATGAATTTCATATATGTGGAGAATGCCCAAACTGGAGTAGACTATTTGAAGCCCTTGTGAAAAAGTTCCGATTATTCTTTCAACAGTCATTTATTTCCATCCACCTCAGGTGTCCTTATATTGTGCATTGTGTATGCATATGTGGTTTTTTAAAAAAAACTTATCTTGCAATTTTAGTGCAGGATTTTATCAAGGATATATAATTTGTATAGTTTCCCCAAATAAAATTTGATGTGCATCCTCCATGTCTATATAATTTTAGACACAAAGGTTGAATGGGAAATGCAGATCAAATTTAACAAAATGATTCCAGACTATCATCATGTGGGACAACAGAAATAAGTTAATGTTTGCTAGCCATATTTCCCCAGAGCCAATTAAAATTAGTAAACTTTCAAACAATTTAAATAGGGAGAAAGGTTATCAGTTGTCATCTACTGGTGGATAGTAATTGGTTGTGGGCATTCTGCTCCATTGAACACAGGCAATATATAAAGGCCTGTCATTTATTGCCAACTCCAGTTTCAGATCTACTCTGCAATGTGGCTAATGAAACGTCAGCACATATTCATGGTCTCACATGGCATTAGCTGGAATTCATTTCAAACATAAATAGTAGCTGTGAAAAGCTACATTTCTAGGTCAAATTTCTCTGACTTCCTTTATAGAACAACCCTACTTAAAAAGAATTTCTCACTGGAATATTGATTTAATAATAATCAAGTGTGCAGTAGTGATATATTATTTAATCTATTTGCTGGTAGGAATACTGTGTAGCTATTTAACATTTCAAGAAAATACCGTTAGCTTCAGCTCTTTTCATCTCTCTCAGATGTAGTGACCAGTAGTGTTAGATCTGGGAGGATGGTTCAAGAACGGAGGCAAGTCTCAGATAACAACAACAGTTCTTTATTAGTGACTTCAGATCTGAGCGAACTATCCCAGCAGCAGCAGCCCCTCATATAGGGCTGGCTGCGGCTAGGCAGCCAATGAAGGCGATTTGAGTATGCCGCTCTTGGCTGGGCCAATCGCAGCAGCCCGTTTACTAGCTAATCAGATCAGTCTGCGGTGACCAATCACGGTCTGCTATTTGCGGGCCAATCAGAGTTGCAGGCTTTCGAGCCTGCTAGTCCGGAACAAGTAGGAATGTGTTATTCCCATTCTGCTGTTAATTTAATACAAATTATTTATATTTAAAATATATGATTTACAGAGGATTAAAACAGAAATATAGTCATTTTACTTTACATTTGCTGTCTTCTGTTCTTTCCTCTCATTCTCCCTTAGATCATAGATTAAGAAGTCTATTCATTTTCACCAAAACCCGCTTCAACCACCTGGACTGTATAATAACTTCAGGATTCTGTCTCAGTTTCTATTCTCTCTTACTGCTTCCTCTTTATTAATTACTACAGCACATTAGATCTTAAACAAAAGGCCAAAAAGTGATTTTATACATTTGGTATGGTCAGATGACTAAATCAACGAAGATTCTGTACTACTTTGTTCCATTGTTTACTAATTAGTCTTCTTATCTTTAGAACACACAACACACACATACACACAGAGAGAGAGAGAGCCACCCCAATTTGGAAATTTTAATGAAATTGTCCCAAAGGTGCTTTTTCAATACATTCTAATGAAATTAAAAACTACTATCACAAATCTGTATTTAAAATTTAGAAGATTAGAAAAGTTGGACATAACATCTACCCATCTCCCAGATCTTGTTCTCCTCCATTTTAATATGTAGAACAAATGTGATCAGTTCAACGAATAGAAAGGCAGACGATTTCACAGGATTAGAGACCACTGATTATTGGTGATAAGTCTATCCATCTCAAAATTAGACTTATGTAGATTAACCTGAGGAAAGTGAAGCATCTTGTTGATAAAATATGTACTGCTATATCCTGAAGTTAGAGGCCCATCCAGTCCTCCTTGATGAGATGCTTTGCTTTGATGTGAAGAACTTTTATTTCTACAGTTTGCTACACATACTTAGAAACATATTATCCACCGAAGTGAAGCTATGTGGGCCTCATCTGTGAGAAATGAGATTGCACTCTGTTTTATACTACTTACTTGAACTTTATGAGCCAACTGAATACTTTTTATGAGCTATAATTCACAAAATATTTATTTAAGTAAGTTTTCAAGAATTTATTATAAAACGGAAGGGCTGCACAAAGAAGAGGGGGTCAACTTATTTTCCAAAGCACCAGAAGTCAAGACAAGAAGTAATGGACAGAAACTAAACAAGGAGAGAAACAACCTGGAATTAAGGAGAAACGTTCTAACAGTGAGAACAATTAACCAGTGGAACAACTTGCCATCAGAAGTTGTGGGCGCTTCACCGCTGGAAGTTTTTAAGAGACTGGACAGCCACTTGTCTGAAATGATATAGAGCGGTGATGGCTAACCTTTTCCAGACTGAGTGCCCAAAGTGTGCATGTATACGAATGAGCACGTGCATGTCCAAACCCCCAAAATGCAATGCATGCACCCCATGCAAGCACCCCATGCACATACATGCCTGACCCTCCCACACACACTGCCCCTGCATGCATGTGTAACCTCTGTGCATGTGTCCCAACCCCCACACATGCACCCTGCCCCCACACATGTACATGCGCCCCCATGTTCCCTGCCCCCGTGCATGCGCAGTAGAGACTCGAAGGCCAGCTGGCCAGCAGGAGGTGTGTGCACATGCATGTCAGAGCTAAACTGGGGCAATGGCTCGCTTGCCCTCAGAGAGGGCACTGCATGCCATCTCTGGCACACATACCATAGGTTTGCCATCATGGATATAGGGTCTCCTGTTTGAGCAGTGGATTGGACTAGAAGACCTCCAAAGTCCCTTCCAGCTCTATTCTAATTATTTGATTCTTCGTCTTTAAAAACTAAAAACAAGCGATCCTCAAATTACAACCACAATGAACCAATTTTTTTATTGCTAAGTGAGCCATTTGGTAAGTGAATTTTGCCCCATTTTATGACCTTTCTTACCACAGTTGTTAAGTGAATCACTGCAGTTGTTGTTAATAACATGGTTGTTAAGTGGTCCAGGCTTCCCCATTGACCTTGCTTGTCAGAAGGTCATGACAGATGTTCGCATCACCCTAGGAACACAGCGACCATCATAAATATGAGTCAGTTCCCAAGTGTCTGAATTTTGATCACATGATCATGCAGATGCTGCAATGATCTTTAGTGTGAAAAAGATTATAAATCACTTTTTTCAATGTTGTAATTTTGAACAGTCACTAAATGAACAGTTGTAGGTCAAGCACTTCCAGTATTTGTATATTAGAGTTTCTCACCCACCACCCTTTATAGTAACAGTGTCTATTTAGTTTTGGTTGCAAGTGAGAAAAAATGAGAAAAAAATTGCATAACAACCCTTGGTAATTAAATCCAGTATGGCTTTATTGTCCATTTTCCTCACAATCCAACATAAGAAATTATTTTTAAGTGTATTTTTATGATCTTTCATTTTTACGTAGAAAAACACTGGGAAATAAATAATATCTATTTTTTATTTTTATTATTTCAATTGTTTTTACAAGAGAAGCAACACTGGTTGAAAAATTACTGGAACTGTAAAGGGTCTTGAAGAATCTTTTCGTTAAAGGTGCTATTTCCTCTCTTTGCAAGGCACGTTCTGAAATGTGAACTGGAGTGACGTTCAAGGTTTCTGAGTCTTTCTTTATGTCACTGGAGGCCCTTCCTTTGATCCAAAACTTTGACTTTCACCCTCAAAAAAATGTTCTCATATCTTTCTATATCCCTTACTGTGAGCTGTTAATCCTGCCATATGAGTGTTCACCTCCTTTGCCTTGTTTCCTATAGGTGAGGAAGCTCCTTGAGCTCCTTTTCTGACATTTTCTATGAAATCTTTGATTTAAGCCTAAGGATATAAACCTGAACAAGAGCACACATTCATCATTCTCTTATTGGAAAGGTTTGACCCCCATATTCTTCACTCTTTATTGCCTAATATGGGCTAAATACGGCTAGATTCATTCTCCTCACTCCTCCCAAGAAATATGGATACCATGTGAAAAATAATGGAGATGTGGCATGAGATTGATGGTAACATATAAGTCATACTTCATCACTTCATCTTTTTATACAACTTTGAGATTATTCACAGAGTAAAAAAGGATAATAATTAAATACCATCAGCAGTGTGAGACAGCTTTTAGAAAGAATAACACACTTTGAATGCTTTAGAAATATTTTATGAAAAGTATGTGAAGACATTATAGGTAGTCCTCATCTTACAACAGTTCACTTCGTGACCTTTCAAAGTCACAACAGCACCGAAAAAAATTGGCTTATGACCTTTTCCCACACTTATGACCATTGCAGCATCCTCATGGTCATGTGATCAAAATTCAGATGCATAGCAGCTGGTTCATATTTATGATGGTTGCCAATGTCTCAAGCTCATGTTTTGTGACCTTCTGACAAGCAAAGTCAATGGGGAAGCCAGATTCACTTAACTATTATGTTACTAACTTAATAACTACAGTGATTCACTTAACAACTGTGGCAAGGATGTATCGTGAAATGGGGCAAAACTCACTTCACAAATGTCTCATTTAGCAACATAAATTTTGGATTCAGTTGTGGTCTCATGACGAGGACTAGCTGTATTCCTTGACACTAGTGAGACTGAGTACTATGCAAAATTCCAGCCAACATTTCTCTAGAAGGATATTATAGGTTATGAAGGATTCATAGTAGGACAAGTCAGGGACTTGAAGAATGCCATATGAAGATAGGCTGAAAGAACTTTGAATGAAGAAAAGAAGACTTAGGGAAGCTCTGTATACTATATTCAAGTACATAAAAGGAAGCTATGGAAAAGATGCTAAAGAATTATTCTCATGGCAACTGAAACTATGATCAGATATAAGTTGCAGATAGATAATTTTTGTTTAAATATACACAAGGAAAACGATTCTGAAGGACCAGGGGTATTCCAGTATTTGAGGGGCTGCCACAAAGAAGAGGGGGTCAACTTATTTTCCAAAGCACCAGAGGGCAAGACAAGAAACAATGGATGGAAAGTAATCAAGGTGAAAATTAAGGAGAAACTTCCTAACAGTGAGAACAATTAACTTGTGGAATAGCTTGTCTCCAGAAGTTGTGGGTGCTCTATCACTGGAGGTTTTTAAGAAGAGATTGGACAATCACTTGTCTGAAATGGTATAGGGTCTCCTGCTTGAGCAAGGGGTTGGACTAGAATATCTCCAACTATTCCAATCTATTCTGATTGATATTTGCATATCAATGGAACAATGAAAAATTGAATTCCCCATCTCTGGAATTTGTTAAGAAGAGGCTGGATGGCATTTTTCATGGATGGCTTAATTGTTTTCCTGCATACAGCAGAAATTTGGACTACGGTGTCCCAGATGCCCATTTTAACCCTACAATTCTGTGATAAACAATATGCTTGTCAAGGTAAAGCAATGTAGTAGACAGTAGTGGTATTCAGCCGGTTCTCACCGGATCGGGTGAACCAGTAGCAAGAATTTGACATGGGTTGCCGAACTGGTAGTAAGTTCTGGCTGGCCACGCCCCACACCCGGTCACCCTCCCACCCGATGCTTGGTCACCCTACCCGCCTGCTTGACATTTGCCTAAGGTATTTCTTTCCCCCCCCCCTCCCGACAATCAGCTGTGGATATGATCAGCTGTGGTGGGATGGCCCTTGCTGAGGCCCAGGAAGGCAAAAAATGGAGGGAGGAGCTCATCCCCCCTCCATTTTTTGCCTTCCAGAGCCCCAGAGAAGCCTTAGGGGAGCAAAAACGCACCCCCCGAGGCTTCTCTGTGGCTAGGAAGCTCCCCAAAATGGGTGGGGGGTGCAAAAAACCCCACAGCCATGGAATCACATGGCCACATCCACCAAGCCACACCCACAGAACTGGTAGTAAAAGTTTTGAATCCCACCACTGGTGGTAGATTACAAAGAGGGGTTTCTTCTTCAGTCTTAAATGTTTTAGTCATATCATAGTCAATCTAATACTGCATTTGATAGCTTTCTTCTGTTTGCACTTTCTGATTACTTATGTTTACTATCATACAAAAGCAAGACTTAAATGCTATCATATTTTTAATTTTACTAAAAGGAAGGATATAGTAGCTAGCAGATTGATTGATTGATTGATTTGTCAAGCAAGTATTAGATAACAGGTATAAGTATAAACATGGCTATGAATACATGAAATGGATATGAATAAAAAGAACATTAGGACAGTGACAGTAGGCACATTGGTGCGCTTATGCACACCCCCTACAGACCTCTTAGGAAAGGGGTGAGGTCAATAGTAGACAGTCTGATTCCAGATTTCATATTTCTCCTTGTACAGTTAGTCCTCATTTACTGGGATCAGCAATTCCACCACTAGGAAACATGATTACACAAGTGAAATGTAGGAGTAGATTGGATATGATGAAGAGAAATGATCCTTACAGACTGTCACAAAAAGATATCGTTTGTTTTTAATTGTACTTTCTACCCTATTCTCCCTCCCCTTCCCTTCCCCTTTCTCCCTCTATATCTTTTCTCTTCCCTCCAACCGGCCTTTATCTGGTGTGTTAGGCCAGGTGTTTTCTTTCTTTCCCCCTAGCCATTTTCTTTCTATTTTGTAAATGTATAGTCAATGTGTTTTTAAATTGTAAATTCAATAAAATCTATTTAAAAAAAACCAAAGTGAAATGTCATGTGAGTGTACCCAACATATGATATCAGTTCTAGTTGTAGTTGTTAAATGAATCACACAGGAAACATCTTGCCCTTCTGGCTGGTTTCCCCATTGACTTTGCTTGTCAAAGTCACAGAGCATCACAAATAGTGATCATGTGCTTCCAAGATGCTTCACCTGTCATAAATGCATGATGATTGTCAAGCACTGGAATTGTGATTTCATGGCCACAGGGACAATTTGATAGTCACAACTTTGATGATGTGTTGCAAATCTTCATTTCTGTCCATCAAAACTTAAAATGGTCACTGAATGAGTGGTTTACTGTGATAGTTTATGTAAGAAATCCATGAATATTTTACTGGGAACTATGACAGAATGGAGAAGGTAAATACTGTTCAGCAGTTGGTCAAGAGATCTCTCAAAAAATGCATTTGGCGGACTACTGACCAAAGTGTGGGACTGCTGTGGAATAAGCCCTGCTACAAAGCTCAAGGTCTACCAAGCAGTAGTGCTAACTACCGTGATGTATGCCAATGAGTCTTGGACTGTATACAGGAGGCACGCTAGGCAATTGAATCACTTCCACATGATCTGCCTCCACAGACTTATGAGGATCCGATGGCAGGACAAGGTTCCAGACACAGAAGTTCTCTCCAGAGTAGGCCTGCCATCAGTTCACACCCTGCTGATGAAAGCCCAGACATGCTGGGCAGGCCATGTTGCAAGAATGCCAGACCACCCTAAACATCTCCTCTATGGTGAGCTGTCTCAAGGAAAGGGGGACAAAGGAAGTGATACAAAGGAGGGGGATGAAGGAAGCAATACAAAGACATGTTGAAATCTTCTTTCAAGTCCCTGGATATTGACACCACCTCCTGGGAAACCATGACACAAGATTGATTGACATGGCACACATTGATCCACCAGGGCTGCCAGACATTTGAAGACAGAAGAACAACCATAGCACAAGAGAAGCGAGCTCTCCACTAAGCCAGAGATGCAAATGCTGCAACAATGATGTCCACACATGTCTGCTTAACATGTGGCAGAACATTTTGTGCCCATATAGGCCTTACCAGGCACCTGCAGACACACCGTGGACAGCCCACAATCTGTTAGATGTCAAGGTCCTCTTCATCCATTCACATGATGGATGGAACACCATTTAAGAAATCCATGAACATTTTACTGGGAACTGTGATAGAATGGAGAAGGTAAATATTGTTCAGCAGTTTGTCAAGAGATCTCTCCAAACTATAAACCACATTGCAATGATAATCTGAGGCTGGAAAAAGCTAGAAGTTTAGACTTCAGTCTCACACAGTCTCTTATAAGAGAAGAATGTGAATGGAACTAAGAAGTTCATAGAAGGTTGACTTGAAGTTGGACACAGAGCAAAAAAACAAAGGATGCTCAAGGAGCTACAGAAGCTGATGTGGATAATTAAAACTTAGCAAGCATATGGAAAGAAAAAACAACAGCATAAAAAGTAAAAAGAGAAGTCATCAAGAAAAAAAATACTCAAAGTGAGTGTCAGAAAGGCTAAAGTTCAGCATAAGCAGAGCTAGGTAAAAAAATAAAAGCTAGGAAAAATACTAATTAGGGCTTCTTCAAATGTATTCAAAAGCATGACCAGTACATAAGCTGCTTGGTGAAAATCTGTCTAGCATCAGGCAACTGAGATCAGCAAGTAAAGGGCAGGTCTGAAGTTTGACATTAATAAAAACAAGTTTAAAGGAATGTTGATTGGCTATGAAAGAGTTTTAATTTATCTTAGCCTTCATTTGGTAAGGCAAGACATGGAACCAATTTGGCAAGATCAAATTGTAGAAATATTATAAAGCCATAACAACAGAATTCCAAAAGCTACAGGATTTCAAGTACAAATTCATGTATAGATTCAACTTCCCAACACATTTGCAACCCTTTTTCATTTGCCCATCTGGGGGTTATTTTTTTTTCTCCATCTCTCCCTTGTTTAGAAAATGGTCTGATCTATAATTATGTTGTTGTTCACCAACTCTCACAATTACTAGGTCAGATAAATTGCATCCAGTATTGAAGAAACCTTGCTGATAATCTACCTTAAATTGTATTTACTTGCTTTGAGAAACCCCAGAGAAAGGGGCTTGTTTGGATTTGCATAGTGCAAGTCTTAACTAATATAGCACAGGACATAGAAAAGAGACCATATAATTCAATTCACTATTTTTGTGTGGAGCTTAGATCCAAATGTTCTGAATAAAACCTTCATCTCAGCTTTGGAATAAAGGACTGTTATTGTACAGTCCTTTACCTATTTCTGATTTTGTTTCTATTAATTGAAGCATGGAAAACTAAGTAGATTACAGGCTGCAGGAGAGATGGCTATCTAATGAAAAGCAAAGTATATAGACACTCAGTTCCCCAACTATCTCTTTGTTAAGAACAGTGTAAGAATCCTATAGCTTTGCCTACCTGCCTGTCTGTGACAGAAATCATCAGACAGATATCTGTGTGCAGATGGTGTCTCTAGGTGCAGAATATACATTCCAGGTACATGTTGCATGTACTCTTTCAAATGTGCTCATCCTTGCAAAATTCCAATATGTAATTGATTTCCCATGGCAGAATTACCAAATGAGATGCCATTCTTTCTTTATGCTCTTGTCATCTCCAGACATTGCCTGCATCAGCATCAACTTGCTGAAAGAGAGGCACGTTCAATATCACAAGTACCTGGAGATAGCTGACAGGTTCTGGCACTGATAACTTTTGCTTTGTTCTGTTTTATCAGTGTTTTGTTGTTTGGTGGGTTTGTTTAATTACTCATCTTCATGCCAGGTATGAATTTAACCAATGGAATTTTCCTGATCTTATGTTATTTGACAACACTAAGCAACATTACATTAAAAAAGTGGTTAACCAGTGTAAGAAAGCAGAAGGCATAGCTTGCTATCATCACTGCTGGGCTCATAAGTCATACAAAAGGGCACTCTACCCCTGTTAAAATATGAAGCTCATTCTTCCAGAAGTGGATGTTCACCAATTTCTTGAGTAGCTGCTATATGGATTCTAAGGGGCAAATTACACCAATGCTGTGCTGTTCAAGAAAGGGATCTAATAGAGCCTTAACTCAGGCAGGAATTCTTTGCTCTTTGGCTTTTTTGCTATTGCCCTTCTTTTTATTTGCTATTTTTGTTATTGTTTCCAAAGGCCCAGTGCTTTTAAAATTGTTTTTATACACACTTATAATTGAGGAGTCTTTTTTTTAAAGCATAAGCTCATGAATCAAAACGTCTGATTTCAAATATATACATATCATGCATATCAGAGAAGTGTATATATCAACAGAAGACTGAGAGAGAAAGATTTCCTTTCCTCATTTGTTCACTGTACAAAGAGTTGTAATGCTGCTGAGTAGTGCATTGTGGGAGATAATGAACAACCCTCTCAAATATTTGCTACCTGCTATGATCAGCAGTTTAAATGATTAATTTTACTGGCAAATAGCCAGCATTTAAAGCTATGAGATCAGTCTAAGGTATTTTCAAACTATGGGTAAGGCCCACTTAGGGGTTATGAGCTATTAAGATGAGAGTAACATGTTTTATAAAAACACAACTTATTCAGATCAAACTGGAGCACTATTAAAATATACTGTAAGCTTTGTTCCTCATTTTGTCCACAGAAGCCTAAAAGTAGAGAGTTGAGATATTACAAAGTCTGAACACACTTGTTGGGTATAACATTGATACACCAACTAAGTTTGGGTGAATAAATATATAAAACCAAGGTTTGGGTGTTTGTAACTTGTAGCTTTAAGCACCAAACTGCTTGTAATTAACTAATTAAGGGTGCGGTTACAAACGGCAATAAAAGGCAGTAAGAGAAACGTAACCTCTCTCTGCTTGTTTTATCTGCTTGCTACTGTTTGTTTGCTACTGTTTTGCTACAACTGTTTGAATACCTGAACGAAAGGACTATTTCATTGATGTGCTGATATCCTGTGAATACTCAGCGTTGTCTTCAAAAGGAAAGGTATCAGAGGAGAAGATATCTTTACAAGCAGATAAGGATATAGAACTGACTAGTGAATGAACTAAGTTACTGAATGGATATATTTGTGAATGACATATGGACTGATTGACAATGTTTAAACTCTAATTGGATTAAACAACTATTTAAACTACAAAAACAGTGTTTGTCATCAGTGTGTGTAAACTCTAGGGCCCTTCCTCTCTCATTTGGCTGCCTGGCTTGACTGCTGCTGCACATTCTGTTTGGGGGTTTGTCCCCAATCACTAACATTGGTTATGGGCCCAGTGCGCACAGTCTAACTAACGAGGATATAGCAGTGAGAGTTGGTGTGAGTTGCACATTACTGTAAAAACAAACTGTTTTTTTTTTTCAGTAGTTTTTAAATAGCTACATATCTGAAGAGCAATGGCACAAGTAAATTTGCCAAATCTGTCCATGATATCCAGACTAGATGGAACGAACTATGTTTCATCATAGTTTCATCATCGTCAATGAAATGTAGTTTACTTCTACGAAGAGAAGGTTTGTGGGACATAATAACAAACCCACCAGATGTGACTAACTTAGATCCTAATGTTGAAGAGGATGACAAAAAGATACAAGACTATAAACGAAAGAATGAGCAGGCTTTATGCATCATAGGACTGACTCTCTCTGACCAGCAACTTATCCATATCCGTGGAGAGGAAAATGCTGCAAACTGCTGGGAGAACCTCAGGAAGATATATGTTCGGGACAGTGTAGGAGCTCATATATATCTTACACGCAAACTATTTCGAACACATCTTCAGAAGAATGGAGACATGTTAACTCATTTAAATTGTATGAAGAGCATTTTTCAGGAATTACAAGAAAAAGAGCTTATATTTAATGAGTTGCAACAAGTATACATCATACTGTCTTCATTAGATCAAAGCTATGATGATTATGTGACTGCTTTAGAAGTATTGCCAAAAGATAGTTTATCATTAACCGAGATTACCGGCAGGCTATTAGAAGAAGCCAGAAGAAGGTGTGAACGTGACCAGCTGAGAGAAGATAAACCTAATAAAGAAGAGAAATTATCTTCAAAGCTTGAAAGAAACCAACTAAGTAAATTAAAGCACCCGGAAGAAGAGAATTTATCTTCGACGGCATACACAATTAAAAAGTATTTTAATTGTGGAGGCAGAGGACATTTGGCAAGATTCTGCAGAAAAGAAAAAAACCAGAATGTAAAAAAGCCAAAGAAATCTTTTGAACTAGCCACGTTTAGCAACTGTGATGTGAAGAATGATTTATGGGTGGTGGACAGTGGTGCATCCCACTGCATCACGAGAGATAAGAAAAAATTTATAAAACTGTCTACAAGCTCTCAACATATATCACTTGCTAATGGCTGGAACCTCAAGGCCAAGGGAGAAGGTATTGCATACTGTCCATGCTTAAACCAGGATATAAAAATGTTGTATGTACCACAGTTAAAGGTGAACTTGCTTTCTGTAAGGGTATTAGACAAACTAGGTTATGTAATTACATTTAAGGATAATAATTGCATAATTGAAAAAGATAACAAAAGAGTAACTGCAGCTTTAAATGAAACATTGTATGTATTACATGATAGTAAGAAAGGGGAGGCACAGACTGTATTTAACAATATAAAGCCTCATAATGAATGTATCCATTTATTGCATAGGCGTTTGGGGCATGTAAATTTTAAAATGCTAAAACGTACAGTAGAGTTATCTGATGGAATAAGGTTAAAACCTTGTGATAAATATTTGCGTTGTAATGTCTGCTGTGAAGATAAGAGTAAAATATTGCCTGCAAATAGGCTAAATGGTTTCAAAACTAAAGAACCTTTAGAAGTAGTATTTGCAGACATTATAGGTCCAAAGAAACCCAGTATGGGGCGTGCTCAATATATACTGAGCATTATGGACCATTATTCTAGATATGGGTTTTGCTACCTAATGAAAAGCAAAACTGAAACATATCAACATTTCTTCAACTGGTTAAAATTTGCAGAAAGAAAGACTAAACGGCAACTGATAACCCTGGTGACAGATAATGGTACGGAATTTGTTAACAGCAAATTCCAGAATAGATTAAAGGTAGCTGGAATAGAGCACAAGAAATCTGCACCATACAGACCACAACACAACGCATTTATTGAGAGAAGAGGCCAAACACTACAGGCAATGGTTAGAACAATGTTAACTGATTCTGGATTACCTGATTCTTTGTGGGGGGAGGCCACAATGTGTGCTAATAACATATTAAACAACGTTGTTAATACAACTACTGGTGAAATACCATTCACCATGTGGCATGGCAGGAAGCCTGATCTGAGTTACCTGCACACATTTGGTGCACCAGCATGGGTGCATATCCCTACACAACTCATGCGTAAAGGGCAACACAGAGCTAAACAATTATTCTTCGTTGGTTACCAAGCAAACCATAGGGCATATAGATTTTGGGAGAAAGGCACGTCTAAGGTGTTATGTAGTGCCAATGCCCAATTTCTAGAGCACGTAGGATGGGATAAGGATAACAATAAAGAAGTAATTATTGAATCCTATAGAAATCCCATTAATTATCCCTGTAACTTTAAGAATAAAGTAAAGAGACAAATACAGGCAGAGATAGAGCCCATAAAGGAAGAAATAGTACCAATAGCTGAGCAAGCTGAGGAACATGAACAGGTAGTAATTCAAAAAAGTCCTCATACTAGCCCAGCAATTCCCAGAAGAACTACACGAATATCTAGACCGCCTGATAGATACCAGGCTAACACAGTGTGCCAGATTAATAAAGTTCCATATACTGTAGATGAAATAAACATGTATCCTACTAAAGATAAGGAAAGTTGGTATGCAGCAATGAATAAGGAATTGAAATCCTTAAAGGATATGAAAGTATATGAAAATGCGAGATTACCTGTTGATATAAAACCCATTGGCTGCAAATGGATTTTTAAGATAAAAACTGAAAAAGATGGTAATATAATCCATAAGGCACGATTAGTAGCCCAAGGTTTTAGACAAGATGCCAATGACTATGATGAGGTATTTGCACCTAGCCTTAAAGCAGCAACATTAAGGGCAGCTTTAGTGTGGGCAGCAAGTAAGAAATATATAGTCAACCATCTAGATGTAGAAACTGCTTACTTGCACGCTCCACTAAGACATACTGTATACATGAAAAAACCTATTGGATTTAAAGGTGAAAATAATAATGATTATTGGTTGTTAAAAAGAGCCTCTATGGTCTTAAACAATCAGGCTATGAATGGAACCAGTATATTGTAAAGGAACTAAACAATATAGGGTTTAAAGCTGGTTTAGCCGATCCATGTCTATTTAAAAGGGAGACAAATGGGAAAATATCATTATTACTATTATTCACAGATGATATTGCTTTGATTACAGAAACTAATGATGAAGCCAACAAAATAATAGCATCATTAGCTAAGAAAATAAAAATCAAGCAATTAGGGAGATAAAGAAATATCTAGGTGTGAATATACTGAAAACACAGAAAGGTTTTAAGATATCTCAGGAGGATAAGATATCTAAATTGCTAATAGATTATAAGATGGAACTTTGTAAGACTGCAAAGACTCCAATGAGTCAGGATATTTGCAAAATGGATACTCAAAGTCCCAAGTTTGATAAGGTAATATATCAATCTTTGATTGGTAGCTTATCATACATTAGCAATTGGTCAAGGCCAGATATTGCTTATGGTGTTAATCAACTGGCACGACATAATAATGATCCACTTCAATGTCATTGGAAGGCATTAAAGAGAATTTTAAGGTATCTTAAAGGAACATTACACCATGCACTGTATCTAGAACCAAAAGGTGATCTAATACTGAGTGCTTATGCAGATGCTAGTTTTGCATCAGAAAGAGACACAAGAAAGTCGACTTCAGGAACAGCCATAATGCTGGGTAAGACATTAATAGGTTGGAAGTCAATAAGACAACAGCATATAAGTTTGTCTACTATGGAAGCAGAATTCTCCTGTTTGTCGTTATTATATACTGAATTAATCATGTATAAGCAGATGATGAATGACATGGGATTAACTGTAAATTATTCTATAATTGTACATGAAGATAATCAGGCAGCAATTCAAATGGCCACAAATATTGCAGTAAAAACTAGGAGCAAGCATACAGATTTAAGGTATTTAAATGTTAGACAATCTGTAAAGAGTAAAATGATACAGCTGGAGTACTGCATGTCGGAGGACAATATAGCTGATAACTTTACTAAAGCCCAAGGTGCCATTAAGCACCAAGAGAGTTGTGTAAAGTATGGTTTTAGATTGTAAGGGTATTGTATATTTATATCACCCAAAAGGGGAGAATGTTGGGTATAACATTGATACACCAACTAAGTTTGGGTGAATAAATATATAAAACCAAGGTTTGGGTGTTTGTAACTTGTAGCTTTAAGCACCAAACTGCTTGTAATTAACTAATTAAGGTTGCGGTTACAAACGGCAATAAAAGGCAGTAAGAGAAACGTAACCTCTCTCTGCTTGTTTTATCTGCTTGCTACTGTTTGTTTGCTACTGTTTTGCTACAACTGTTTGAATACCTGAACGAAAGGACTATTTCATTGATGTGCTGATATCCTGTGAATACTCAGCGTTGTCTTCAAAAGGAAAGGTATCAGAGGAGAAGATATCTTTACAAGCAGATAAGGATATAGAACTGACTAGTGAATGAACTAAGTTACTGAATGGATATATTTGTGAATGACATATGGACTGATTGACAATGTTTAAACTCTAATTGGATTAAACAACTATTTAAACTACAAAAACAGTGTTTGTCATCAGTGTGTGTAAACTCTAGGGCCCTTCCTCTCTCATTTGGCTGCCTGGCTTGACTGCTGCTGCACATTCTGTTTGGGGGTTTGTCCCCAATCACTAACAACACTCATGAAAACCAGTTTGAAATTGTAGTGATTAAAAGAAAATGATGTACTTATTTCTTGCCCTAACTCCCTAAACATGTCATTCTCAAACAAGTTGATTTATCATTTTAGGAGTCGTAATACCATGAACTTTGGGAAGCCTGTTGTAAGCTTTTGGAGTTTTAGTTGTTAAATAGCAACCATTTTATTATAAATTGCTCTGTATAATAAGATCTGTAGGAGCAGTCTACTTCACACACCTTTTATAAACTCTTGTCTATGCTGGTCTTAGTGATAGTTGCCAAAAGGAAATATAGAAATAACATCAAGTAAGAAAAATGTGACCAGAAACAGTTTTTTTTTTCACTTTTTTCACTTTTTTTCTCTTATTTCTCACCATTATTCTAAACCCTAGAAGCTGCAGAGCTTTTTAATTTAGATTTAATGCAGAGATGAGTAATCTAAGATGTTCCAAATGTTGTCACTCTAAAAGCTGACATGCCATTGTTGCTGAACTACAACCCCCAATATCCATGGGAAGCATAATCATGGTTAAGCAGTGGCAGATTAAGGCTCACTGGTGCCCTAAGCACTGACAAACCTTGGCGCCCCCTCCTTTGTACATACTCTACAAACAAAGCCAAACTTAGGCTACATAAAAGTTTTTGTGGTGCCCCCTTTGGGACTGGTGCCCTAAGCATGTGCTTAGTCTGCTTAATGGTTAATACACCACTGTGGCTAAGAAGCGTGATTCCACACTATCTGAAGTGCCAAAAATTACCTCACTGTGGTCTGAAATAACTGCTTAAAATAGCATTTAGCATAATCTCAAAATTAGGATGCAGTCTTTATGCTACAGATTTTCCAGTTCTGATGAAGATTTTGGACTTTATGTGAACATAGTATATATTGAGAAGTTTTCAAAGTGAGTGAAGAACTCATTCCATCGTGACATTTATGTGGAAATTTGCCCACATTTTCTCTTTCAAAATGCATGTCTCCAACTTGTTACATAATTCTCAAATAAATGAATGAATAAATAAATATGTCAACAATTCATTATATTTGGAAATTTACTTGTATAACTTTTCATCTTATGAGGTAATCTTAGGATAGGGCAAATATTCAGGTAATGCTTATAACATCACATATTTATTTTATTTATGTCCTACCTTCATTATTTTTATAAATAATTCAAATTGGCAAACATATCTCCATTTTTCTATTTTCCTAATAACCTGTAAAGTGAGTTGGCCTGAGAGAGAGTGACTTGTACAAAGTTATTCAGCTAGCTTTCACAGCTAAGGTTAGACCAGAATTCACAGTCTGCCTGTTTGTAGCCTGTACCACTAGACCAAACTTGCTTGGTGGAATTCTGGCACTGAAATATTTCAGGAGAAAACTATTTCATTAACATGGAAGCAGATATTGACTTACAATTACACTTGACAATATTCTTAAAATTCTAAAACTGAGACCAACCTCATTACCTTTCCTAATATAATATTGACTGTTAGCCAATTTAAAAACTAAACTTCAGCTTCTTTGTTTTTTTTTTTGTTATCATGAACTTAACTGCTCAGAACATTTTTGTCTTATAAAAATTAGTCAAATACTATATAGTTCCTGGCTTGGAGCCATACCTGTTCTTATGTAAACTTAGAGAAAATCCTTTGATTTGAGGGAGGCTCTACCTGATGGAGAAGAGAGGGAAGGACAACCTATCTTTCTCCTTACCCCCCTTCACATCCATCAACTGGACTCCAGGTCAACCTTGCTAAAAAACCTCTTTGTTTACTTGCTATTTGAAGGAACAATGGTGTTAAAAAAGTAATTTTACAACCTACACATTGCAGGATCCAGTCTGGATCAATCCCCAGGACCAGAAATTTAGTCTTCCGAGCTTTTGGACTTGTGCTGCAGACTACCCTCAGTCTTCTAATTAATCCAGTCTAGAGGTTTAGTGGGACAAGAGCTTTTGAACTCATATCTCACATTCTGATGAGAGAGAAGTTCCCTAAGGATGGGTTCCAGCATGAGTCCAAAAGCTCAGAAGCAGAGATAGTATTCAGCAGGTTCTGACCAGTTCCGGAAAACCAGTAGCGGAAATTTTGAGTAGTTTGGAATACCACATCTGACTGGCCCTGCTCCCATCTATCCTCTGCCTCCTGAGTCCCAGCAGATTGGCTGAGTCTTCTTTTGTTGCACAGGAAAACAAAGCTGGAAATCAGGTTAGTGGGGTGGGGAGAGAATGGGGATTTTGCAATATCCTTTCCCTGAAGTGGGAATGGAGATGTTACATTTCTGACAGAAATGACCAAAAAGGCAAAGTTAATTAAGAATTTTATTTTGGCTGGAGTAGTTAAACTTTATGGTTCATAGTGTTATATGTATTAGATTTCATGAGCACAACGTCATACAACAGCCCTGAAGCTCATTATAATTGCTGTATAGTCAAAAGAGCTGATTCTAATGGACAATAAATATGTATCTATATGAAACCATATAGAATAAAATTAAACTGTAAAGAATTATAGCTTTTAAATAATTTGGAAATAGTCAAAGTTGAATTTCTCAAAACTGGCAACATTTATGAACTTTAAGAATATATTGCATAATAAATAGAAATTGTCACTGTTGGATTCATGAGAATGGATAGGAAGGAAAATAAAATATCTGAGTAATAGTTTTTGCTTCATGTCAGCAAAAGACATTGTAAAAATTTGGGGAAATCACTAAATGTGCAAAACAACAACCCAGTTTTCAGTTTCTTCTTTGCTGCCAGCTAATGACCATCCATGATTTTGCAACCAACTTCTGATTGCTCATATCATTTCAGTGTTTTATAGAAGAAACATTGAAATTGACAGCCCTACAAGGTTCATCTTCTTTACTATCTACAGAAATATAAAAGCAAAGATAAAAGTTTCTCCTTTTCAGTCATGCCCAACTCTAGAAGATAGTGTTTATCTCAGTTTCTTAGCCAAGCGAGCCAGCAATGTCCAAAATCACTTCCATAGTCATGTGGCCAGCATGACTATATGTTAAGGCATACAGAACACACTTACCTTCCCACTGAAATGGTACCTATTTATCTACTTACATTTTGCATGCTTTTGAATATCTGATTTTGCTAATTTTCTTTGAGTGTTGTACACTTTTCAGTTAAGCATGACACCTTGTCTGTGCCTTCTGGGCCTCAGATAAGCCTCCTGGGGGGTGTTTTTGCTCCCAGAAAGTTCCCCTGGAGCCCCAAAAGGCAAAATACCAGTAACCCTAACTCTAACCCACCCCTGCATTCCCCGCATCCCTCCCCCATGTACATTTTTGCCTCCTGGGCCTCATGGAAGCCTCCTTGGCGAAGCAGTAAGACAGCGAGGAGGACCCTGGCACAGCTGATCATGAGAACAGCTGATCGTCAGGAGTGGATAAAAAGACATATCTTAAGGAGTGACTGGGCTGGGGAGAATGCAATTAGTGATGTTGGGCATGCACGTGATGTCACGCATGTGCGATAAGGACTGACTGGCCAGGGAAGGGTAGGGCAGGAGGAGCGGGGTGGGGCCAGCTAGGGGCACAATTTGCTGGTTCTCCAAACTGCGCAGAATCATAACAATTGGTTCTGTAAAACTGGTCCAAATTGGTAGAATCCCATCCCTGTTCACACTTCACTCTACATATAACTTAAAATAGAGAATTCATACTATAATAAGTATGGCACGCTCATTCTCCAATTTAGTTGTTCACTATGTACCCCACATTCCATTCTACTTGGTGCTTTATAGATATACAAATTCTTCAATAATTGGATGAGGTTGTTTGGTACATTGATGTTCTAAGGGCTATCTATGTTCATTGTTGCTTACAAAATATTTCTAAAATTAATAAAGCAAAAATACATAACTTTTTGAAATGTTTCACTTTAATATTATCCACTGGATTTTACCAATGTGAAACTTGGTGCTTGTGCCTCTTCTGAATCCAGCTTGTATATTTTGCAGCTCTTATTCCATTTATAACTGTAGTAACACATTCAAAATCTTGAGCATTAATTTGCTAGCATATGAGATAAGTGCAATTGTTCAGTATTTTGAGCATCCTCTGGAACTGCCTTTTCGTTGGCTGATTATGTGCCACCAATTTCTAGGATGATCCTTTTTGGTATAAGAATTCATAAGTATCATTTATTCAGGAATCTTTTCTACAGTTTTGTATAATTCTTCTATAGTATATTTACATCATTATTGTTTTTTTATCTTTTTTCCTCAAGTAAATTTTTTCCTTATTTATATTTTAGTGTGCTCATTTTTGCACACTTTGATTTCTGTAATTGTCCCATTTAATTGTTATGCTCCATACCACAACATTTCATTTTAGGAATAATTTGTCTCTTCTCAGTCTTCTCTTGAAGTTGGTATTAAGTTGGAGAAAGGTTTGAATTTTTTTCAATATTAACAGACATCCATTTGCTTTTGTTTACTTTTTGTAGTTTGAAATATTTTAGTTTACTTCATCTATATTGTTGGAAGGAGATATTAGTTGTAGACTTACGGTGGCAAAATTCTACAAATTTTTTGTTCATTTTGTAAACCAAGGCCAAACATTTATTTGTTTGTTTATTTGTTT
This sequence comes from Pseudonaja textilis, assembly GCF_049901715.1. NCBI lineage: Eukaryota > Metazoa > Chordata > Lepidosauria > Squamata > Elapidae > Pseudonaja > Pseudonaja textilis. The sequence goes on along the minus strand of NC_141990.1, from coordinate 259,168,133 downwards.
AACACATTTATATATTACAAATACAATTTGTATTTGAGATAAATATAAGTGCATCTCACAGAAACGTGACTCGGAGGAAAATACAACAGTGACTTAGAATGCAAAACCAATAAATCTATAAAAGCAGTCATTATCCCATTACTCCAGCATATTCCAATTAATATATATGTTTTTTTACTAGCTTCTATGATTTTGATATTGCATCAACAAAAAATGTTGATAGTCACCATAGAACTGTTTTATTTTTGCATCTGTAGTTGGAATACAAATGTGGATCACCACAGTATGCATTGATTTCTAAAATATAATCCAAACATAGTTAAAAGTGATATAGCTAGAAGGTTTATAATGCAGAGTAGAACATAGGCTATACTTCTTTGCAGAGGTCCCTTCTTCAGACCCTGGCATCTCCAGACAGAGCTGAAATATTCTGCTTGGATTTTTTGGAAATGCTGCATGAATCAATAATATTGAGCTTAAAGTCTTAATTATTTGATTTAGCATGACAGCTTTCAATGTTTTGGGCTCTTGTGAGTATGTGAGTGAATTATTCTGAAATGAATTTCAGTAGCTCTAATTCAGCCCATGAGATGAATTAATAGACAACCAAGGATTAGTTCAAAGAGCTACTATAAGTAGAAAAGCAATCTTTATCCAAACCACCAACCACTATTTCACAATATCTTCATAGATCTTCTTTCTTCTTCATTGTCATTCTGTAGGAGGAGGATATTTAACTGTAACAAAGTTTACAGAGTGAATATTCCAAAACATATGGTTTACGCATATGCATATAAAACTAGACACGAAGTGAAAGCTGCTAACTCTTCCCCGGGTCTATTTTTTTTCTATCCAAAGGCTCATGTATAATATAATAGAATAACAAAATTGGAAGGAGGACTTCTAGTCCAGCCTCCTGCTCAAATAGGAAACCCTAAACTATCTCAGACAAATGGTTGTCCAATCTCTTCTTTAAAACTTCCAGTGTTGAAGCACCTCTAGTTTCTGGAGGCAAATCATTTCACCGGTCAATTGTTCTAACTGTCAGAAAATTTCTCCTTAGCTCTAGGTTGGTTCTCTCTTTGATTAGTTTCCATCCATTTCTTCTGCTCATGCTTTCAGCTGCTTCAGAGAATAGGTGGATCCCCTCTTCTTTGTGGCAGCCTTTTAGATATTGGTACACTACTATCATATTGCCCCTAGTCATCCTTTTCATTAAAGTAGACATATCCAATTCCTGCAACCATTCATATGTTTTAATCCACATAGTCATTTTTTACCTACCTTAATCTTATTTAAGTGATGATGGAGAACTTTTTGACTTAATTTGAGAAAGATTTCAAGACTTCTGAGATATATTCTGTCTAAAATAAGAAACAAGAAACCAATAAATAATCACATTCTGTGGTTTCTATCATTGTAAGCAAAATTTTGCTTTAAATTTGCCCTTGAAGTTCAAGAAGATTTAAAATGGATTCCTTTTAAGGAAATTTTGTTAAGTATTTCTGATAATTTTTAAAACTGCAAGGGAATTTGGATAATAGATTCCTCATACAATCCTTCCCATAACCTAAAGATTGTTAAAAATAACTCATTACTTATGGTAACATGATTACATATATTATTGACCTTCAATCATACAAAATTTTAATTACTTCTACTTACTTTATTTGTGTCTTTTAATCAATACTTAATATTTTTTTTAATATCTCAATTTTACAATTGTTTTTATTGTATACTGCTGAGAAATTTTGCTAGTTCTTTCCAATCATTAACAACAACAAAAAACACCCCTTATAAGACAAAATGGTTATGTAGGCATATTTGATTTATTTTAAGAGAGCCCTCTAAAAGTATCTTAAAATTATTTTTAAATAAAGGTAGAATAAGCAAATTGAATATCTATCAGCTATGAATGCAGAGTCAGGAGAATCCTAAATTTGGCATTGGGTAGAAATTCTTTTGATGCTGTTTATTTTCTTCTAAGAAATGTATTTATTTTGTAGGGAGTCAATATTAGATCTATATAGGAAAGTTACATGTGATGGCTACAAAAAAGCTGGATGTTAGATACAGGATACAACAGCATTAATAATTTTATTAATACAATTTACAATTTAGTAATAATTACTTTGGTTGCATTTCTTGATAATGATCATCTGCTGATAATGAATCTCAGTAGAACAGTGGTGGCATAGTACTCCAGGCTACTTCTATTGATCACCGGCTGCCAGCAGTTTGGCAGTTCAGATTTCACTGGCTCAAGGTTTACTCAGCCTTCCGTCCTTTTGAGGTTAGTAAAATGAGGATCCAGATTGTTGAAGGCACTGCTTAGAGAGGGCTGTGAAGCACTATATAAGTCTAAGTGCTTTTGCTATTGCTATCTGAAGCTGTTAAAGTATAAGAAATTATGAAACACAAACTGGAAAATTGGGAAACTATTTTACACTTCTAGTATCTATACTCTTTTGAAGACTGAGCTAATTGGAAGTTCAACAGAGGCATCCTTGAACATGATTATAGGAAAATAATAGACCTGTTGTTTGATACTCAAAGGCAAAAAAAATATTGTGTCAAACCACTCACTTTTTTATTGTCTTATCTGTTTTCTCTTGTTATTGTTTTGTCTGTGTTTATTACAAAATCGTGAGAGTTCCCAAGTTATGGAATTTTTTTTGTAATGAAAACTGCAGCAAGATTATTGTTTGTACACAGATGGAAAGATTCAGTGCTACATACAATGAAGGAATGATTAGTGAAAATGATGGAACTTGCTGAGAAAGCTAAATTGACCTTTTTTTTTTTTTATAAGAGAAGACAATATATATGTGTATTGCTGTCTGGAAGCCCCTAATGGACTATTTTTCTGTGAAACAGAAAAGAATGAATTTATGATTTATGTTTTGATGATAACATTGGATTGAATATAGAAATAAGAGAACTATGTTGTAATACAGAGTAAGAGGTAAATTTACAATTGCATTTATAAATGTGCTAAATAAATTCAAAGATATTTCTTTTTTATTTCTTTTTTATTTTTCTTTTACTTGTTTTCTTTTCTTGCAAATGTAGCTTTCTCTTTGTTTTCATTTTTTTTACTTTCTTTTTCTTACTTTATAATAGTTTCTATTAGGTTTTGTCTTCAATTTTTAAAAGACAAATTATATCTATATCTATCCACACATATATACATACGCTGAAAAAGTAAAATTAAAATAAAGTAAAAATACAGTAGCAACCCCATTTACAAAATATCTAAGCCATTCTTGTTGTTATTAATACCAAGCAATGGTGGGATTCAATTTTTTTTACTACTGGTTCTGTGGGCGTGGCTTGGTGGGCATGGCATGGCATGGCTTGGTGGTGGACATGGCTTGGTGGCATGGCAGGGGAAGGATACTGTCAAATCTCCATTCCCTCCCCATCCTGAGATAAGGTTACTGCAAAGTCCCATTCCTCCCCACCCCACTGGCCTGCTTTCCAGCTCCCTTCTCCTGTGCAGTACGATCCAGCCAATCAGTTGGGACTCAGGAGGCAGAGAATAGATGGGGGTGGGGCCAGACCGAGGTGATATTTTCCGGTTCTCTGAACTACTGAAAATTTCCACGACTGGTTTTTCAGAACTGGTCAGAACCTGCTGAAGACCACCTCCGGTACCAAGATACCTAGCAATATTGATCATGGCTTTATTTCTATACTTGGCCATAGTTTGAAATTAACCCTCAAATCTACTCATATGCTGAACAAGCGATTGATTTCTGGTACTTACATTCATTTTAGATTCCACCGTTAATAGAAAAAAATCTGACCTATCTGAATCTATTGCTGTTTTTAGTGGTGATTATCCTTAAGGCATGTGAGAATTCAGATGACTATAATTTTAGTTTTGCATGTTGGAGAAAAGAATCTCTAGCTGTGAGCAGATACTTTTGGAAAAGGAGATTAAAAAAATCAAAATGGTGATCACAAGCACATGAGACTGCCCCCTTTTTTACAAGTCACAAAATATACATAAAGAAAGGATGTTGAAAGGAAATTGAAATTTATCAATTTATTTGAGGTTTACACATACTTTATTAATGATCGCTTCCCATTAGCAGCCACCTCGCACATTACCTTTTATTTTCACAAGTTGATTCCCATCTATATTACACAAGGTGAATCTATCAGGTTAAATGGCTGCACATTTAGATAAAGCTCCAACAGAGCATCTCAGCTCTGAATTTCTGCAGAGAATTCACCATATAATACTTTCAGAAGAATCAGTGAATTCTCACCATCATAAGTTGAGAAGTAAAGGTAGGCTTTACTCCTAGACCATGACTGATAGAGAATGCAAATTGGCCAAGAAACTTCTTATTGCTAATTATAGACTGCCCTTTTTACGTATGTCACACAATATACATAAAGAAAGGATTTTGAAATTGTTGCAGATGCCATCTTGTCTTTTTCAAAACCTATCTTTGCCTTACCTGGCAGAATGGCATATGAGTAGACCTGAGGGTTGATTTCAAGTTTTGGCCAAATATAGAAATAAAGCAAGGATCAATATTGCTAGGTATCTTGGTATTAATAACAACAAGAGTGGCTTAGATATTTTGTAAATGGGATTGCTATTATATTTTTTGGTTCCTAATTCTAATTTACCCTTGGCTCTTGCCCTTGACTTAGGGTTGTTGGCATTATTTTTGAATGGATTGCTAATTTGATCCATTAAATGCATGTTTTATGGATTATGTATTACAAAATGAAACAGTCCAGAAAAAGTAAGAGAAAGAAGACAAGAAGTCAGATTTCAATTCAGAATTAATGTAGCAGGCTGTATACTTAAAAAAATAAATAAAGATTTTCTCTACTCCTTAGCTTTGAAAGGATATAATGTTCAATACAAATTCATTAAGGAATTTAGCAATTTCAGTGAAAAGAACCAATAAATAAAGTAAAAGAGCCTACTTGTCCAAAGCTATTAAAAGAGGATTTAAAAAAAAAGTTCCATAGGTGATTTATTCTGAATCCTAAATGTTAATGTTCTTCTACAGTTTCACAATAATTTCACAATACACATATCATGCCTACCCATTCCTTTCCTGTTCTCTCTCTCCCACTTGCACGGAGATTCTGCCAAATCTTATTTCTATAAGAGTCAAATAAGACTATTAGCTACATTGCTTCTGGCATATTTTTACTTCTGTCTATTTCTTTCACTTGTCTATTTACAATGTAAAATGTATGCAAATTATTTTGCCGCAGTGTAGTGTTTCTTCCCCCTCTGCTGGATAGCTGTAGAACTGCAAATTCTCTTAACAGCAGAACTGTTGTGTTTAAAATGTGGTATTTCTTTGGCTACTGTTCTATGCATAACACATTTAAGAACAGTAACTGATATCTAGGGTCAGGCTGTTGGGGCATATTTATTTGGCATGTGGGAGAAAGTTTGCCTTTTTGTTTTCTATTCCTACAAATCAGTACATAGCTTTCTTAGAGTTGCATTGCTCTAAGTTTGGTGATGCTTTTTTCACAAAAATGAGCATGTTGAAAAAAACTGTAAACAAAATATATGTATTTTATTTGCTTGTTTGTTTGCTTGTTTGTTTATTTATAAAATGTATATGGGTGCCAATGCTATATGCAATAATTTTGCAATAGTGGTGAATTTAGGTTTTTAAGAACTTCAGTATAAAAATATGATTAGATTACAACAAGTTTTAAGTGTCCTAAGACATTTATTTATTATGTTTTAAAAGCTCTTATGAAAATGTACAGAATGTTTACTTAGAAGTATTAATCCTTAATTTATTTTAAATAACACAGAAACTTGTTAAACAATTGTGTCACTGTATTTAATAGGAAGCTACAATGTTATTTGATTTTAAATGGACTCCAGAGGATGGTAGAGAACAGGAAGTCCTGGAGGAACGCTGTCCATGGGGTCACAATGAGTCAGACACGACTTTGCAACTAATAACAACAGTGTTATTACTGGACTATTCAACTCAACATTATCTATAATGGTTGGCAAGAATGGTCAAGGACTTCAACATTAGACTTCAACATTTGTTTTGGTTTCTTAGGACAAGCAAAAAGATTTTCTAAATTATGTCTAAAGACAAACCAACTTTCAAAGTGGATATACAAATTACTCCTGAGGTATGTAACAAAGCCAAATGCCTTGTGAATAGGGTGACCAAACCAGGGATGGGTTCAAATTTTTTAACAACCGGTCTATGGGCATGGCTAAGATGGTGGGTGTGGCTTGTTGGTCATGTGACTGGGTGGTCATGGCTTAGTGGTCATGTTATTGGCTGGGTGTGGCCAATTCAATATCACTCACTTCGAGGCACCAGTCTCCTCGCCTGGCCTCCCATGACTGTGGGGATGCTGCAACAGTCGTAAGTGTGAAAAATGGTCATAAGTCACATTTTTTCAGTGCCATTGTAACTTTGAATGGTCACTCCACACAAGCAAAGTACCAGCAAAGGAAGGGAAAAAAATTCCAGAGACATTCCTGAGACAGGAAGTCTAGTTCTGCCAAGAATGTAATAAGGGTTAATGGAGAGACAGTTTCTGCAAGCAACACCAGAATGTCTTCTTCCTGCCTTCCTTACAGGATTAGGCCAGTAATTTCTTCTAACAACCTGTTCTCCGAACTGCTTAGAATGTTAACAACCGGTTCTAGCGAATAGGTGCGAACTGGTAGAATTCCACCCCTGGACCAAACATTCTCAGGAGGTTTTACATATTTCTGCTCTAAAACCATGAAATTCAAACTTAAATCAAATTCTCTCTAAAAGAAGAAAAAGATTAACAGGGCTGAGAAACTGAAAGGAAATTAAGTTACTTTTTATACTCTGGGCAAGCTGTCCTGAGTTTTTCTTCTAAGAAAGGTAGTTACACAGATCTTTTAAATAAAATAAATACATAAATATATTTTGGCTTGAATTTTGGGAAATAGTAACACAGACTACAAAATGAAAGTGAGCAGTCATAGTTACCATCATTTTCATTATCATTTTACAAATACATAACATAAAAGTAGAAACAAAACCTTTTCTTGTTCTGAGATAAGAAAGCCTGCCAAGTTTGAAGATATAATAGCTCTTTATAAGCCTCAAAAACTGAACTCTTTTGAACAATGTAACATTTGTCTTTGAGATGGAAATAGTGCTACATTAGAATGCAATTAGATAGTCAGTGGTAGATGATAGAATGGTTATTTGACATAATTTGATTTTTATCTATAAGTCCCATAAATCAGTGTTTTCTGAGGTAGCGTTCTAAGTCACTGTAGAAAGATTATTCTGTAGTTCCCCTCATTAAACTACACAAAAACACTTCCTTATTTTATATTGCAGACCAAACTGGTCTGGGTTATGATATTCCAGACTAAGGTACTTGAATCAATATAATTCCAATTGATGTTACAGTTTTTCTTCTGTTATGCTATTCTGCTAATCAATTAATCAGAAACCCGCATTCTCAATTGACATTTTCCTTCATTGGCATAGCTTGGTATCCAACATTCCTCAATATTTATAATGTTGTGGTTTCCCTTCCAAATATAAGTTTGGATTTTTGTTTCAAAACACAACACAATATCCAAATGTACACACACACACACACACACACACACACACACACACATATGTCACAACAATAGAACTCAGAAGGCCATCACACAGCCCATTACCCAGGTCATTACAACACAGGAGGCTGATAGACACACAGCCAGTACCTCAGCCACACAGGTTCTTACGAAAAAGCCAACCAATCTGCAAACATCAACTCCATCAACCAAGCAATAAATAACAACACAGCCAACCAGCCTGCTTACAACAAAGCCAGCACATCACACCTCCCCACCAGTATTTATAGAGAGACGGCAGCTCCAATCATGCTTTGCTTGAACAAGCATGAAGCTGAAAGGACCAGCCTGAAGATGGCGAGTGGGACCTCATCGAAATGTCGCCAAAATACTCTCAATCTTACACAAGAAAAGACCCAAACATGCCAAAAACTAACTCTCTCTCTCTCTCTCTCTCTCTCTCTCTCTCTCTCTCTCTGTGTGTGTGTGTGTGTGTGTGTGTGTGTATTCTTAAGTTTTCACAGGTACTTACATGTATGGTATTCAGTTTTGTTTGGATATTTTCTCATTGTAGTTGTGCTTTTAAAGTTGTAGCAACGTTTCGGCAGAATCTCATCTGCCATCATCAGGCTTCTGTATTGTGTTTGTCTGTGAGTCAGACTATCACAGCCTGTGTATCACAGCCTGTGGATACACCTGGCTTTGACCAATGCTCATCTGCTCATGCCCACGTGGAGCACTTTTTTTGTGTATGCTGTGAGAACTGAATTTCAAGAATTGATCTATCAATATTCTGGGCTTATAATGGCAGCCAAGAGTTGGAATTTTTCATCATCTATTGGTACTAGTGAGGATTTCTGCAGACCCAAGTACAGCTCTTAGGGTGTTGGACCAGGGAAGAGGTCACACCCCCACTAGCAATTAAAAGGAAGAAGCAGCTGCAAGCTCACATTACTCTGAGAAGCACAGAGCCGAAGACGCAAGCCTGAAGATGATGAATAAGACTTCATCAAAACGTTGCCTAGATACTGCCAATCTTATGCGGGAGATAACCCGAATAACCAATATATATATAATTTGTTTTCTTAAGTTTTCGCGGGTACTTGCATGTATGTTATTCAGTTTTGTTTGGGTATTTTCCCACGTCATTATAGTTGTGCTTTTAAAGTTGTAGCAATGTTTTGGTTGCTATTTCACCAGACGGTCAATTATTTAGAAGCCTGCACTCACAAACAAAAAAATCTCCACACCACTAGCCAGGCAAACACCTGGGCACAAACAGATCCCCCCCTGATACCTCCATCTCAAACACACCCCAACCAGGCACCCAGATAAAACCTAGCTTCCTAAAAAATGATAGTTGTCCATTTACTCAGAGCCAAGCTGCACTAAAAGCCTCCAATACAGGAACACAATGTTGCCAGCCAATCAAGACACAAAAAAAGCCACAAAACAGACGTAAGATATTAAAAACACCAATCAAGCAGAACACAGCAAACTCCAAGACCAATAAACACAGACCAAGACTCCCAACCAATCAGGATGAAGAAAAAACCATTCTGGCACAGCAGTAGGCTAGCCCCAAATTTAAAACTGAAGCAACTGTAAAAGTCTGACTCACAGACGAACACAATACAGAAGCCTGATGATGGCAGATGAGATTCTGCCAAAATGTTGCTACAACTTTAAAAGCACAACTATAATGACATGGGAAAATACCCGAACAAAGCTGAATAACATATATGTATATGTATATGTACATGTACATATATACATACACATATATATATGGATCTTTGGTTGTTGGGTTTCTCCACAGTAGATTCGAAGTATCTAGGCAGCGTTTCGATGAAGTCTCATTCATCATCTTCAGGCTTCTGTCTTCGGCTCTTGCTTCTCAGAGTGAAGAGAGTGAAGAGAGCTTCTCACTCTGAGAAGCAAGAGCCGAAGACAGAAGCCTGAAGATGATGAATGAGACTTCATCGAAACGTTTCAGATACTTCGAATCTTACGCTGGAGAAAACCCAACAACCAAAGATCCACATACAAATACCGCGAGAACCTCAGAAAACATATATATATAACGTATATATATATATATATATATATATATATATATATATATATATATATTTCAAATGTGCATTGTTTGCCAATTATTTGCTTCTTAGTTTGCTTCTTAGTGTGATTCTTTTTTTGCTTGGAAAGTGAGTAATACTAGGGGAATGAGTTCATTACTTTGTAACAGTGCACAAGGGAGCCCTTTTTGGCAGAACATGCCACTTTGTTCTCCTAAAATACAACATTTCTTTTACATCTCTAAAAACTACTCATTGAAGACTCTGATAACAGTTCATTAAAAATAGCAGCCCTTTCCAGCTGTTACTTTTCTTTACAGTCTCAGAGTGTCTCATGGTCACTGTTGGTTAACAATAATACAGTGAGTGCATCAACCACATCTGCCCTCAAAGGATGTCTTGTATGTATATGTACTGTATATGTCAGTACAGGTAATCCTTGACTTACAGCAGTTCATTTAGTGACCGTTTAAAGATACAACGTTGAAAAAAGTGTTTTATTATCGTTTTTCACATTTATGATCATTGCAGCATCCCCATGGTCATGCTATCAAAATTCAGATGCTTGGCAACTGACTCAGATTTGTAATAGTTGCAGTGTCCTGGGATCATGTAATCTCCTTTTTCAAACTTCTGACAAGAAAAGTCAATGGGGAAGCCAGATTCACTTAACCACTGTGTCAAAAACAAGTTGTAAAATGGAGCAAAAATTACTTAACAACTGTCTCAATTAGCAACAGAAATTTTGGGCTCAATTGTGGTCATAAGCTGAGGACTCCCTATACTGTTTTATTATTTCTTTCATCATTTTTTCAGTAAATTAGATCCCTCCCCTTCCTTAATGGAAAATCTAGGTTTGTGGTTTACCAATATACAAAGTTCTGTACATGTTTAAAAAACTTTTTTTTAAAGCTTTTTGTGAGCAACAGAGGAACTTTTCAGACTGTGCCCTTAACCGTCTGGATTCTTATGGATAGAAGTAGTGGTGGGATTCAAATTTTTTTGCTACTGGTTCTGTGGGTGTGTCTTGGTGGGCGTGTCTTGGTGGATGAGGCAGGGGAAGGATACTGCAAAATCCCCATTCCCTTCTCACTCTTGGGGAAAGGTTACTGCAAAATCCCATTCCCTCCCCACCCTTCTAACGTGCTTTCCAGCTCCATTCTCCTATGCAGGGCAACAAAAGAAAACCCAGCCGATCAGCTGGGACTTGGGAGGCAGAGAATAAATGGGGGTGGGGCCAGTCAGAGGTGGCATTTGCTGGTTTTCCAAACTACTCAAAATTTGCACTACCGATTCTCCAGAACTGGTCAGAACCTGCTGAATACCACCTCTGAATAGAATGGTTGAAAATAGCCAGCTTCAGCAATCTCTTTCCAGTTTTCAATCTCTTCCTTTAATTCTTCCAAACTTTAGTTGTGTAATGAAGTGCCTTGTTGTATAGGCTATGCCAAGGAGGGTGGGATCACATAGAGATGGCTTGCTAATTGCATGTTTCGTAGTGTGATTGAGATTTTTCAGTAGAAGTTCAATACATGTACATCCTTTCCTTATACACTGTTCACTTTCACAGATTCTCCAGAATGCATGAATAGGATTTTTTTTTTAAAGAAATTTTTGGATTAGGTGATCATCCTAGATGGCATAGATTTATTTTCAGTCTGAGTGTGAAATATGTACTTTCACACTTTCATATGGGGCAGAAAGCCTGTGAATTATTGTATGACCACAGAAAAACAAGAACAAGCAAAACAAACATATTTTCATTTGCATGGAAATATAGCAAGTGGGAAAATGTTTTTTCTCTATCAATCAATTGACTATTAAACACAAAAAGGTTTTGCTGCAAATGAGGGCAATAACACTTATGATTGTAGGTTTCATTATATTCCAGAATGCATGCATAGCTACTCATATTGTCAGATTCAGAAGCTGAAGAAAAAATAAGAGCCACTTCACACCGATACCTGCCTCTGGAATAAGAGGAGTCTGCTACAAACTCTTATTATGTGTGGCTACATAAGGCTACCTTTTCAGGCCATCGGTGTAAATTGAATCCAAGCCTAGGAAAACGGCAAGAAAAAAGAATTTAATCTTTATTTTTATACTCTCTTGTCCATATCCAGCAGAAGATCACAGAAAAAGTTTCGGTCCCTGTTATTAAATGTAGTGTTTCTTTCACACCCAATCTTGATTAATGTTGAAAGTGTCAAAGATTTTTCTTTTGGTGTCCCCAAAGCCCCATAACAAACTAACTCTCTAAAACCTTTCTAGAGAAAGAATTGTTAGATACCACTCTTTCAGCTTTTGCTTGTGTGTCCTTCGCCAGCTAAAATTTATTTCCTCTTAGTCAGTGATCGGTACAATTTCTGCCCTTGTCATGATGCCCTAAAGTCACATGAAGATAAGGCATATGTATTTATATTCTGAACACACAGTATAAACTGAGCATTGGAGAGAAGGAACAGCAAACTTTAATACTTCATTCTTTGGAAGCATCTAGTGTTGTGAATATACACATAGGAACTCCAAACCTAGAAAAAAGAGATTTACAGTTTAGGGTCAAATGAAAGCCAAGAAGCCATACAAACCTCTAAGAACAGGATTCAAGTTGTGAGTTTAAGGTAGTAAAAACAGATACTGCTTTCCAGTTGAACACAAATTTTGGTCACTTCACTTGTGTAGTTTTCCTGGTAGGATATGGAAGTGATACGCAATTGCCTTTTGAGATTTTTTTTTAACTTTTTCTTTAAATGGGAGACTAAATAAGGGTTTCATAAATTAAAACCCTGGTCCTGCTTTGTTTCTGAGCCAAGTTCCAACCAGTCAGATGCTACGAGCAGAAAGGAAAACAGGACTAAGTATTAGTATAAATTAAAAATTAAACAACACAAAATGTTCATATATTTAATTTTTGCCTGGCCCAACTCAGCTTTTGAATATCTCAAGGACATTTCAGATGATGAATTGTTTTATTCACCTTACTTTTCATTTTATCTTCAGTGAAGTTAGTGTTGTTTTTTTCCTTTATATACTTTGTTTTAAGTACTGTGATAATCACCTTTGATAACCTCAATAAAATATTAAAACATAAGAGAAGCACAATAATCCCCAGTGGTGCCAACTTCAATCTAAAATATTACCTAGAAAAGCTCAGTTTTTACCAAATTCTGGAAGGCTGATAATGTGGCCTTGAGGAAAGCTTGCATAAAATAGTGGTTAATAGCACAAACATTATTTTTAGGTCCTACATCTATTCACTTCCTGAAAATGGATGACCACAGTGTTCTTAGAATAACTGTAACAGACAGGTTGATTCCAGTTACCAAAAACTAACAAACAAAACAAAAACCCCAATCATTCAAATACCTAGAAGCCATGCTACATAAGTCTTTACCAGCTAAAATCAGCAATTTGAATTGCATTCAGAAATCTATTGGCAACCAATGCAGGATCACAATAATTGTGTTGCATGATCTCATTGTCCAGAATGGAAAATGCTGCATTCTATAGACATTGTGATTTCTAAGAGTTACTAAAGTACAGCTCATCTAAGGATTATTGTAGTGGTCCAAATTAGGCTGAAACATGGTATTGATTCTTCCAAGATCACCCACTAAGCTTCACGATTGAATGGCATTTTCTATAGGACAATGCTTACTTCCAAATAAACATATTTGGCGTAAGATTAACAGAAACAGAATCCATTTTATTCTTCTAGTCATGAATTAAGTCACTTTAAAAAAAAGGAAACTGAATACCCAGAAGATTTTTTCCCCAAACAATTGGCAATTTGTTGGTTTGACCTAAGCACCTGCAGAAAGAAGGATTTTTAAGAATGGAATAATAGGGTATAGAAAATTGTGTGCAGCACAATTGAAGTAACACATACAGTTATAAGGTTATGAAGTTCATAATATCTGATGAACCATTACTTTAAAACAATACTGATACTAGAAATTGAATACCAAATCTTTTCTAATGTTAATTTTTATTATTTTTTTAAATGAAGCACCTCAAAAAGGAGCAACAGTTTTCTGCTTCTGAGTCAAACAGCCGAGCAGTTTCTCACTGTTCTCCAAGTAAGATGAAAACCAAATCCACCTCACCTCTAATCAGTGTGGATTAAGCACCTCAGAACCTACTAATAACATGGGGTGTGAATAGAGAAGCAGATATTTATTCTGGGTTTCCTCTTTGTTTCTCATTTTGTTCCCTTTGCTAATGGCTAACCTCAGGCCAGACTTTTCCTTTATTCACAGGAACAAAGCCTGTTGCCTACTTTTATTATGTATGTCGTTAAATCAATTGTCCTTTCTGTTAAAGTTGTACAGCTATTTTACTAATTCTTGGTCAGAATAAAATTTCAAATCTCAGGAATGTTCATATACACAAACATGCACACACACACACACACACACACACACACACACACACACACACACACACACACACAGACTAAGCTAGGCCATCCATTTGGCATACCCTAATTTATAGAATAAAAGACAAATATTAATTTAATTTGCAGAGTTATATATGTCTGTGGTGTGCATTCTTTTCAATCATATTGAGTGTCACTGACTTGATCCACAGTGATTGAAGTGATTATAGTGATCCACTACTGATCCTTTTGAATTTAGTAGGAGAGGCATGCTTGAGGTATCATCTATAAGAGAGTATCATATAGCAGCATCTACACCTTTTCTGCTGTGGCACCTGTCATTTAGAATACCATCCCTCTGGATTCAGCCTTACCCCAATCCTCTGGCCTTTTGCAAGGTATTAAGAAAACTTGCTCTTGCTCTTAAGACTGGGGCCTTTAGAGCGGGTATAAGCCCATTGTCTGGTGATATTGATTGTGTAGTATTCAATTATTCTCAGTTGCTCTTCTGAGCTGTTTTAAGTTATTTATAGTTTTTAATCACTGGATGTGTTTTACTTTTTTTCTATTTGTTTCAACTGTTAGCTGTCAGAGTCATGTACAGTATATGAAATAGGTGACCATATAAATTTACTGAATAAATAAACAAACAAATAAATCTGGAATGACTGAAGGCTTGGTGAATACCTTTTTGAAATCAAGTATTATGTTAAATAAATGTGATTGGAGCGAATGATCACTTCTCTTCCTTGCTTGCAATAAAAATCAACTTAATAACTGATGACGCTTCCAAACGGGAGCTCAGATTTATTTATGGGACGAATTGGCACAATCTTGTTTAATCAGCCTTACCCCTGCACATGTGCAGATCACTCCAAATCACAGCTTCTTCTTGCTTCCATTTGCAGGGTGTATTTGACAATTTGATGTAATGGTGAAGGCCCTAGGGTAGAAACTGGAAGACTGTGAGTTCTGGTCCCAGCTATGTGATCTTGGTCAGTCAACTCTCTCAGCCCTATAAAACAGGCAACGGCAATCCAGTACTAAAGTCTTGCTAAGAAAATTTCAAAGACTTTTCACGAATGACTCAAAGGCATATGTATTTATTACATTTTATAGTAGCCAATCTTTACAGAAGGAGCTTGATTTGGAGCTCATCTATTGACTTTGAAATCCTCTAATAGCAGTCTGTTGGACTGTTGGTTGTTTCCAGGTTCCATAGATTCACAGAATAAAAGTGCCCTACAGCACCCCTTTACTCTTATACATCCCTCTATAACAAAACAAAACCCTAGAACTTCAGATCAAGAAGCAAAGTTCTCTTGACACAAAATGGATTGCTTTTGAGTGAACTTTATTTCCTCCCCCAGTCTCTTCTACAACTTCATCACGTTTTCAGAGAACCTGGGTGGTTTCATGAAACATAGTTTGTAAAACTCTAGAACAGAGTTTGCTGGAATCATATGCATAATAGGGAGCATATGTGTGTTCCATTGTAAATTCCTGCCTGAGATTTATTGCTGAATAAAGCATGGGTAGGTTTGGGATGCATTATTGTTTCACAGGCATTTTCATTTAGTAGATGGTGATTTGTAGATGTTCCAATGAGTCCAGTTAGGGTTTGTTTCCTAATATGAGCATTCAAGAACCATAATGGAGAATCACATTCAGGTCTGTCAAGAAAGGTCATACCCCTCAATTACTCCTGCAATTCTAAATCATCAATATACATTTGTAAACTGGGAATAACCAATTGGATATTTTTTCTGTCTTAGTTGAAGAGGTGTTTCTGCTTTCCTTCTCCACCATCCAGCTTATACAGTATATAATAACACATTCAATAAAGGGCTGGACAGCAGGCAGATTGCTTCAGTCTCTCTGGGAGTGGGGAAGTTGAATTGATTCTTTTTTCTCTTTGAAGAGTGAAAAATAAAAGAAGGTAGACTTGTTAGGCAGAATAAATATATCTCTGGCATTGCTACTTCATATAATGACTTTATTCCCAAGACTTGCCATTCACAAGATTGCATGAATACAAAATGATTTGTTTCTGCCTTCCATGATTGTGACAGTCATTTTTAAAAAAAGTTTCTTCAGGTAATAACTTTCTAGCTCTGCCCCGTGTTGGTTCAATTTTCTTCTGTTTTTTTTTTTTTTTAAACAAATTGATGGAGTAGCAAATAGCGAACATTTTTTTTATTAGGTCTAGGTTTGGTTTGGTTTTTAACTTTTCACTTCATTTTTGTCTTAACTAGAATATGATCCTACTTTTCAAGAAGTTATTAATGACTAAATCAATGTGATAAGGGAATCATTAGATGACCTATTGAAATTCAAGAATATATTCAATATAAGATCTGTATAGTGGCTGGGAAGTGAAGTCCACAAGTCATGAAAGGGACATAGATCCCCACCCCTGCTCTAAAGCCTTTTAAAAATTGCTAAGGAAAGAGATAGACAATCCATTTAAAAGTATTTCACTAAGGTATACTATGTTCAACCAAATGTAATTTTTGTCCTGAATCCACCATTTCTTTGTCATTGTCTTACCTTTATTCTGGAATACATTTACTGGTACATTCAAGTCATGTCCTTCAGTATAATAATAAGTATGTGATAATAAGGCATAAAAGGGCAAACCAAAGGAAATGTTTGAATCCTAAAATAGACAGGTTTGGCAATTCTATTCAGGAGATGATTAGTGGTCTTATATTTCTCATGCTTGCTATGAACTTAAAATTCTGCATTTGCAGAGAAAAACGAGGTTTGTGTTTGTGGGGGTTACCATTGTTTTTCACATAATTTCTGAATTTATGTATTTTTTTATTATTTATTTTATTCATTATGATGCTAGAATGTGATTTGTAAACTACATATGGTCCATTAGCATCTCCTTCTAGAGTTTCATAATCATTCTAGAGCATACCCAGAGGGGTAGAGTTCATGTTGGCTTGATATCTATGGAGACTCTCAGTCATGCAGGTCATGGTTGTCCCAAAGGTGCTTTTTCAAGAGGCAACTGGACTTTAAGGTTTTTCTTTGAAGATGTTTCACTTCTCATCCAAGAAGTTTCTTCAGCTCTGACTGGATGGTAGGAAATGAAAGGAATACTCCTTGCAGGCATCTGGTCATTTGCATTCATTTAGCAAGTTGTTAAGGCCCCCTGGAGGTTTATTTATGTCATCAGGGTCACCTGAGTAGTGCAAATGGATGTGGAGCCTTCTGGGAACTGTTGAAAGAATTGTGTTATAGACTGGAGATAGATGATGTCATATCCAACCCCTCTGTTGAGAGTGGGCTGTTCAATTTTTACATAGATGGACTGTTTGACCCCTCTTTCAAACCAATGGTCTTCTCTGTTCAAAATGTGGACTTTGCTGTCTTCAAAAGAGTGGTGTCATCTCCCCATCGGGGTCTGAATCTGTGGAGGAAGATGAGCCAGAACTGGAACCGAGGGAGACTGAGGAGAGCAGAGGTAGTTTCATTGGCTTCAGAGGAATGTGAGAAAGAGTCCTTCAGGAGTAGGATGGCTTGCTGGCAGGGAGGAATGGGGCCCCAATGAACAAGAGAGGGCAGGCAGTAGAAATGAGGAGCGATGGAGCTCAGGCAATGAGCAAGAATCACCCCCTCCTGATCTCTGAGCATGGAGAGTGGAGAGGAGGCAGGAACAGTACAGGCTGACCCAATGACTCAGGGAGGAGAGTGCCCCTCTTCACAAGGCACACCTGGGGATTGAGACTTAAGGAGATACTTTGGGAGGGGCGTTTGTTGGGAACCAGTGCTTAATTCATTGAGTTTTGTGTGCCATTGCTGACATTTGGAGTTTCCTGGACTTCTTGCTTTATTTCTTACTTCCTGGATTAATTGCCTTGTTTCTTTGCTTCCTGAAACCATTGCCATGCACCTTTGCTTTCTGGACTCATTGACCTATTCCATTGCCCTGCTGGATGTGTGTGTGTGTGTGTGTGTGTGTGTGTGTGTGTGAGAGAGAGAGAGAGAGAGAGAGAGAGATCACTTTGCTCTGGGACTTGCCATAACGTGGGAGTGTTTGGGGGTTGGAGCAATAAAGCAGTGATTTGAACTATCAGCTGACTATGTTGTGTCTGTGCTTTGCCCCAGGTCCTCACATGTGGACTTTGTCTTTTAGACTCCTGAATCTAGTCCTGTTGGCTTTTTATTTACATTTTGAAGATTGGGAGTTTCAGGGACATATTTCACCCCTTAAAACCTGGATCATCTTTTCCATATTAGAACCTGGCTCCAACTATCTTGGAATGAAATCCTCAATATGATCTACTGAACTTGCTGTCGCCCCAGGCTGATGCACACTCAATGGTAGATCAAATCACTCTTGACATTACCGCCTCCCCCCCCACAAACAATAGAAATAAGTTAACTAGAATGAATGAATCAGCCTGAGTTAGATTCATCTGCATGAGTTCAGTGTAGCTCCATTCCAGTTTCTACATTAATCTGTGATTTTAAAAAATGTGGACAAGTTATGTACTGTAGGTCAATATATTTTTCCTGAAGTAGACTTTGTATGAAAAGAATACAATTTGAAAAATATGTTTATATTCCACCCATTTGACAAACATCGAAATGTTCAGAATAGCCAAATGCTAATGCACGAATTAAGTTTCATTTCCATTATCTAAATATACCTTAAAACATAATCTTCAATTCATATAAAAATAATGGTTAAAAAGGAATAGCCTAAGCATCTCAAGATCAGCTTGATCTGGATTTCACCCGCTTCCCGAGACAGCATCCAGAGTCTGCTTTTTGTTAATTACAGTTTTTCATGTCACACAGATATTAACCTTTTTACTTATGGTAATCTATTATATTGAAGTAAGGTCTGATTCATTCATGCATGAATCTATGCAAATAGATTCCTATATTTGAAATAAGGTCCATAAATGAATCTTGTGTTGTTTCAGAGCTTATCTTAAAGCCAATTTTCAAATTTCTCTTTTCAAATTTCTCTGTTCATTCACTAATGAATCTAGCAAAATCCTCACACATAAAAGTCTATGAACAAGTAGTGTCAGCCAGTAAGGGAAAACCAGTATGTTGTGTTGGAGTTCAATGTAATTAGGGGAGGAAAAGCTATACAAACCAGATCTACTTTGGACTTCCAGGAAGGCACATTTCAATGAACTCAGATTTCAGAAGATAGGCAGCATTTGTGATCTGAAATTCTAATGCAACCAAATTCAAGAGGAATCGGAGATCCTAAAAAAAAGAAGAAGAAGAAGGAAGCAAGCAAGCACAGGCACAAATGATGATGACAATTACACTTGGCCAATAAATTATTCTATTCTATTCTATTCTATTCTATTCTATTCTATTCTATTCTATTCTATTCTATTCTATTCTATTCTATTCTATGAAAAGGGAGAATGGGAAAAGGAGTGAGAACTTGATGAACACTGAGAGGCTAAGAATGGATGCGTAGGCAATGAAAGCAGGGGCCAATAACAAAGGAGGAATACAAGCCTATAATTCAAGTCTGTCATGATGGGATCATAAAGGATAAAACTGAGAGATGAGGTTACTGAGGAATGCAAAGTATAATAAAAAGGATTTGAGTATATGTTCAAAATAATATTTAAGGAGGCTATAGGTCAGACAACATGGGAAAATAATAATATGGAAAAGATTGTCTCTCAGAAGAGGTAAGGAGCCCTTTCTAACATGACTGAAAAAAATCAGCTCAGAATAAATAAAACCCACTGCATCACCTTAAATGAGTTCAACTCTCTAGAAGCGGATTAATTAAATCCCAGGGGGTTGAAGGAGTTGGCTGAAATGATCTCAGAATTGCTGAATATAATCTTTGAAAACTCCAGGAAAACTGGTGAAATGCCAGAAGTCTGAAGAACAAAGATAGTCCAATATACAAAAAGGGGAGGAAAGTGTACCCCTACAAACCAGATAAACCATACTAGGCAATCCATTAGAAGGAATGTTCAAGTAGCATGTCTGCAAGCACTTTGCCAAGAACAAGTTGTGCTTAATTTTACTTCTTTTAAATGTTAAGTGACTAGTATTGAAGTTTAAAGAAATTATGTTGAAATAGTTTGATCAAAATAACACATGTAATAAGGTCTCTTATTTTTCTCTTTATAGAGACAGTTAGACAGTTAGAGACAGTTAGATGGTATTGAGGTCTGGTGGATTTCCACCTGATTGAATAACCACCCTAAAGGGATGATGTAGAATTATGAAGTAGAATTATATTGAAGTAGCATATTGAAGTAGCATATTGAAGTAGCATGATGAAGTACCATGTGTCTATATAGACAAGTTATGGACCAAATGCAGTTAGATGGAACTGTCTGGTGGATTTCCATCTGATTCAATAACCACACTAAAACAATGTTTGCAATTTATTCTGCATTATCTTGGAAAGGAGTGATGAGTAAGTCCTCTAGAGCTCCATCCGTGTACTTATTTTTCAATATCTTTATATATGATTTAGAAGAAATGTGCAGATGATATCAAGCTAAGGAGATTAGCTAGTACCTTACAAATAAACAACTGATGTCTTGATAGGCTAGAACATCAGGCCAAATCCAACAGACTGAAAATTAACCATAGCAAGCAGATTCCAAGAATAGAACAGAGGAAAGAATATTATGTGCTCTCAGTTCTACCAATGGAAAGACAGGAGGCTACTGTTTTTTATTCGTAATTGTAATTAGGGTTCAATATACACAAGAGTAAAGAATATTCAAGGCATGGGCAAAACAATTAGAAGGAAACAAATACCCTGTTGATTTGTAATCATGTTCTATTGAATTAATAGGGAATGAATTATGATAAACAGGAATGAGAAAGAATACATAACTGTATGTAAATCTATAATAATGTTCTACTTCTTTCACATGTTTACGCTATCAGTTTATCTTTTTATTAAACTGAAAACTGAATTTTTAGATACTATCACAATCAAAAGGTGAAAAAGTGAAAATATTGTTCCCACATATTACCCTAATGGAGAACTTGGATAGAGATGAAAATAGTCAACTTGGTGTACTGTTTAAGGTGCTATCCTAGAAACCAGGACACTGTGAGTTCTAGGCTTGCCACCCAGCTGGGTGATTGGGTCAATCACACTCTCAGTCCAACCTACCTTACATGACCCCCATCAAGGCATGCTGTCAATCCATATCATTGATTGCTAAGGTTGACCAAAACAGTTTCTTTCCAAGACTGAACAAGATAATTAGTACATTTTTTTAAAAAAAACTGTTTATAAATCAGAATATGTATAATTCAGGGTTGAAATGAGAGGTCCTTGGTGGTCTGAGCTTGATTGTTTTCATGCAGATGTTTCATTCCCCAAACTAAGTAACATCATTACTGCTAGTCTAGACATCTGCAAAAAAAAAAAAACATTTTGCATTCAAAATAGGAAGAACATTTTTTTTTATTTCCTTGGATGCTAATAATTTTTCAGGTAAAACTCTAATTCATTCTATTCATGTTTGTGAGACTTTTCATTGTGTCTTCTGAATCTAGTTGTTGTTCATGGATGTACTCTGCTTGTCTTCTGCCTATCCGTCCTACGTAGTGGCTATCACAGACCTTACACTGTGTATTTCAAATGACTCCTGTTTTTCTTCTTGGGCTACTGGGTCTTTTGGTTTGCTTAAAATGTTTTATATAGCTTTAGTTGGTTTGTCTGCTGCAGCAATGCTTTGTAGATGTAGTAATCTATTGATTGTTTCTGAAAAGGGATGCTATTTCTTAATTGCATCTATGGACTGTGAGGGAAGGAAACGCTAGCCAGAGGAACAGAGTAAAACTGAGTTTATATGCTAGGTTTTATATGCTAGGTTTTAAATTATCTGGGTCTCAGGTTATAAAATTTGATAGTCATAAATGAAAGGCTTATTAACATTTACATGGTCTAAAACCATGTGAATGTGGATGAATTGACTGATATCTAAATTTAATGCCTAGGAAGAAAACACAAAGAAGGTACTGAATCCCGCAATATTATTTTCAAACATCTATTTTATCCTGTCAATATCCAGAATATCAAACACTAATTTCCTAAAATGTGACATACGTAAAAAGCAGGGATCGTTAAAAATTAGAATAATTCTTACCTTCACTCAGCCTGATGCACATTAGGTGATTGGTTGATATTAACTGGAAAGTAGGAAGGGACATGCAACATCTTTAGCTCCTTCAACACCCGAGATGGATCTTGACAGGCTTGAACACTGGGCCCTAACTAACAAAATGAAATTCAATGTAATCTTACACTTAGGCAAGTAAAACCAAAAGGACACATATAGATTAGGCGAAACCAGGCTTAATAGCAGTACTTGTGAGAGAGATCTTGGAGTCTTAGTGGACAGCCAATTAAATATGATTCCACAGTGTGCAGCAACAGCCAAAAAAGCCAATGCAATCCTAACCTGCATTAACAGAAGGATTCAATCAAGATCATGTGAGGTACTAATACCAGACTATAAAGCCTTAATAAGACCATACCTAAAATAGTGCATCCAGTTTTGGTCACCAGACTATAAAAAGATGTTGAGACTTTAGAAGAGAAGAGAAACAAAGATGATTGTTCATCTTTGAACCTCCAGTCCATCAAAGGGTAAAACATGAAGAACAACTACAGGCTAAAACATATGAAGAACGATTACAGGAACTAGGCATGGCTCGTCTAGTAAAGAGAAGGGAGACATGATAGTAGTATTCCAATATTTGAGGGGCTGTCAAGAAAGGAGTCAACATATTTTCCAAAGCACCTGAAGTCCAGACAAGGAATATTGAATGGAAACTGATCGAGGAGAGATTCAACCTAGAAAGAGAAATTTTCTGATAGTGAGAACAATCAACCAATAAATCAACAATAAATCAACCAACTTGTCTCCAAAAGTTGTAGGAGCTTCATCACTGGAAGGTTTCAAGAAGAGACTGGACTGCCATCTGTCAGAAATGATGTAGGGTCTCCTGCTTGGGCAGGGGGTTGGACTAGATGACCTACAAGGTCCCTTCCAACTCTGTTCTGTTAAGCCCCTTATAGAAGAAGAAAATTGTTGACATATAAAATTAAATAACACACAAATATCTTCCAATCAATGTATTGCATAATCCAGCTTTACTCAGCTGCTATCTCAGTTCTATTTATGATAATATGTTTTATTAGAAAAAAATTAGATTCATGATCCAGACATTGGTTTACAGGATAAAATAATACGGGGATATGCATTGCTTTTCAGCCATTAAAATTGGGTAAGAGAGTCACTTATCTGAAATGGTATAGATACTCCTGCTTGAGCAGGGGGCTGAACTAGAAGACCTCCAAGGTTCTGTTCTATTCTATTCTATTCTATTCTATTCTATTCTATTCTATTCTATTCTATTCTATTCTATTCTATTCTATTCCATTCTGACTTTGCCACTTGCCAAATTTACTGAAGTTGATAAGACCTGAAGTCCAGAATATTTGGAGGTCACTAGTTTTCCTAATCTGCAATAATATATATATATATGTTTTAAAGCAATCTCTCCCACCACAGAAATTAATGTAAATCAGTGTATATCTGGTAAATTTGATTGATTCTTGCTTGTAGCACAAGTTATTCTTCCTTTGCTTTCTGACTGAGCTATAACTAGCAGCATCTGCTGGATGTATCTGGGACTACAGCCAAAAGGAATTTACCTGCTTGAATATTGGCACAAATATCAGCTGTTTTTGTAGTCCAAGAGAGCAAATTCTATTGAGTGCAGCTCTATAGATGAATTTGTACACGGATGATCACAGATGAATAGAGTCTCGAGGAGAGCCATTGCTTGGCCAACCTTTTAGACTCCTCTTTTCTTTGCTGCAAGGCCTGTCATTAAAAGCAATGCATTACACTTAGAATGCCAAGCTAAATGCACATCCCTGGTTTTATTTTCTTTTGTGGTGCTGGGACAAGAAAGAGAAGAAGAGAATGCCTTACTGACACCCAAGAGAACCAGTCAATAATGAAAGAGAAGGGGGCTGACCACTCCTAAAATCCCTTCCTTCACCCAGGTGATTTCCAATGTTATTTCCATAACAAAGGAGTCTGTTACCTTTATATGTTCTTGCTGGTTTCAGGAACTGCCCTTAACTCTAATTTCTAGGACTGTGAGAAGACATTTTAGAGCATACACTGACTGATGTGCACTTTTCAAAGCCATATTTATTAACTTCGTCTCATTTTCTTCTGTAAGATGTCTTTTGCTTTCAACTGCCAGTCCAGGGCCTTGGGCTTTTGTGTGTGTGTGTGTGTGTGTGTGTGTGTGTGTGTGTGTGTGTGTGTGTGTGTGTGAGAGAGAGAGAGAGAGAGAGAGAGAGAGAGAGAACTGAATGCTCCATCTCCTGTACATCTTCAGTAAACTAAGATCCTCTTGAAGAGAACTAATCCCAAATAAATTCTGCATCTGGCAAATGGGGAAACTGCTTTGCTGAAGCTAGTGCAAATGAAGCTACTGCATGCACTTTCCATCTATGCACAAGGCAACCCACAGACATCAGACCTGCTCTTGATCTCATGCCCAGTTGGACACACAACTAACACACACACACACACACACACACACACACACACACACACACACACAGCGTATGTAGAATGCCTCAGAGAAAACTGTAGCTAACCAACTTATTAGTATGCCTCCCTTCTCTGTGTTTTACTTGCAGCAAAGGAAGGGCTGAGCAAAATGCAGTGAAAGAGGGACAGAGACAGAGCTGGCAATCATTTCAATGCAGGCGGCTGAATGCAAGGGGTGGGAGGGAGATGCAGCAAAGCAAGATTAATAACCTTGCCATAATCCCGGGCACCCAGCATAGAGCTGTCTCTGGTGACCACCCCGGCCCTCTCTTGATTGATCAGGTTCTGTGAGCGAGTGGCTGACAGTCCACCTGGTTTTTTTTCCCCGGGGCGGGAGGGGGGCGGGGGAGAGACGGCTGTCTTTCCTGTTCTTTGAATCGCTTGCCCAATTGGGAAGGTAGGAGCGAGATGTACCATCTGCAGCAAAGATTGGAAGCTACCACTGACGGCTTTGCTCTCCCGCTCTGGAGAGCGAGCAGCTAGGTATACCGCGCAGACGGAGAGAATTTCTGTTCTCGGGCCACTGCTTTCTGTGCCTCTTTCACCTTCCTCCTTTTCCCGATTGCTTTGGAAACCTGGACATACTTTTTGCAAAGTCTCTTGGACACCTTTCCGGTTTTTTTCTCTCCCCCTCCCTTGAGCTGGATGATTAGTAAATGGACCATCTGAAAAACTCACTGATTATTGTGCTCCGAATCAACTTAAAAGATCCCCGGGGGAACTAGAGGGATTTTCATTTTCATTGGAGAAGTTTTCAGGAGCGACTATTGGACAGGTAAGTCCAAAATCTTCATTACCGTATTTTTTTTTAATAATGTTCTTTATTTTTTTCTACTTCCCCCCATGTTGAATGGATAGCACTTGATCGTTCACTAAAGTTACCAGTCGGGTTAAGCGTTTGTATTGTAAAGTATCTGGGAAATCTATCTATCTATCTATCTATCTATCTATCTATCTATCTATCTATCTATCTATCTATCTATCTATCTATCTATCTATCTTTGTGATAGCTGATGATATATGGTGGATTAAAGCAGTATCTTGGAGGTTTGATGTGAAGGAATTCTGTGGCCTCTCTTTCTAGGCAAATAGAATATAATCTGTATCGCTCCCCATCACCCCCTCTTACCTATCAATAACTTTGATTGGAGTCCTTGTATTCACTCTCATCCCTCCCCCTTGTGCATTTCAGCAGGCTCAGCTAAAATGAATATGTGGGTTCAGAAAGCAGCTCTCCACTAATGCAGATTGATAACAAAATTGAAATTAGTCAGGGTTTCTCAACTGCTGCTTATCAGACAAATTTTCTCAAAGATGCATATGTTCTTGTACCGTTTTAGATTTATTTTTGATTCCATTTTTTTTCTGTAGTGTCATTTGCAGAGAAAGGGATTAATCTTACTCAAATTTCATAGCATTCGCTTTCTCCATCTTTCTTTGTGGTTGAAAAGTGAGATGTTTTGGTATGTGCGCCTGATACAACCTGCCAAATTTCCTGTGATAGATCTGATGATTTAAGTTAATTTTTCAACAAGTTCTGGTGCTTGCTCCGCTTACAGGTGTTGTCTTTGAGGAATCTGTAACTTAGTCTCCCTAACTTGCAATTATTCTTTTTGAGGTTAATGTGGATTGTAAGTGAGGTGCCATAAAAGGTTACTTCATTTGAGCATTTTGTTTAGCACAAAATATGACATTAGTTTTCCAAAGAAGTGAGAAGCATTCTATTAATTCTGAAACATGCTTTTTTTAATTGTGGGAATGTCTTGTTTTTTTCCTTATGCATAGATTTGGTTGTACGTCATGTGAGACAACTGACTACTGGATGTGGTATGATATATATGAACATGCAGAATGTCCACACATGTGTCCACACATACAAGTATATTGCCTGGAATGATTATTACAGGCAACAAACAAAAGCACATCTATCCATACAATAATGAAGTTGGATATCAATCTGTCAATCAAGGGAAAACTACTTGATAGCCAATTTAGTAAATCTGATCTATTCAGTGGCAAGGTTTATTTAAAGACTCTTGCACAGTAAAAAGTTAATAAAAAGACTCTGTTTGAAGGCAAATAAAATTTTATGATGCTTTGATTGGCCTGGCTATCATTTCTATCGTGAAGGTTGACACAGTTTTTGCAGAATAGGATCAAAAGGGGAAGGAAAAGAAAGAAAGAGACCCTGTAAACAGAAATGCCTTTTCTTCTCATCCTCACAGTGCAACTTGCCAGCCTGCAGTTCCCATTGCTGCATTGCAATACGATAGTTTGGGGTTTAGATTTATTTTCTGACCATCTTTTTTTTCCCTTGTATATTGTACATTTTAGGCAGGTTGAAGAAAAGATTTAAAACATTTTATCATGAATATTTAAATCCTTTCGTAGGTCTGTAGTAAATTAAAGATTGGTTGATACCAGACATCTCATTTAGAATATTAATGGTCAGAAAGTAACCCATCAAATTTAGTTTATTTTTGCTTCCATCTATTAAGGCTGAGTTGTCTTGTATGAATTTGGGAAGAGCTTTATGTTGTATGAAAAGAAAATAATGATTGTCCTGTCATAAATAGTTATCTGTACTTCTTATGTAATTCCCAGCAAGTTCTCTTAAACTTATTCCAAAGTCATAAGCATAAAATCTTTGAAAAACCAACCCAACTTGGAATATTGTTGACATTTATTCAACCAATTTACTATCCACCAAACCAAGCTTGATAGTATTAACAATCATGCAGCTTTATCTCAAGTTTTAGAGTACACTAGCTAAACTGTGAACATTTGCTGTAGCATTATTGCAATAAATAACTGAAAACCAACTATAACTCATTGTTATCCATGAACACACACACACACACACACACACACACACACACACACACATATTGCCAAGTGTATTTTTCCTATTATAGCAACACCAAAGCTGCTATAATTCATTCTGTGGTAAATGTATTGCTTGAAGAATTATATAAAAGTTCACCTTTTCGATAATCTTGCATTTGTAAATATGTTGCTATGGAAAGTCTATTCAATGATATAACCCAAAGTAATATGATGCTGCAGTGAACATTTCTCAGCAACAATGCAAGCAAAATGAAGATCCCCAAATAAATAATCCAAATCTAATTTAATGAACAGCAGTTAAAGTACATTCAGAGTTGATCAGTCAGTCGGGTTTTTTTGCCCATGACCCAATTACTTTTGCTTCAAAGAGGGCCTTATGTACTTTATACATGAAATCTGCCATTTCTCTTGAACTCATTGGGATGACAACTAACAAGGCTGTATTGGAAAGCTAAACAACAAAAAATAAAATAAAAGATTGTTTATAAAAATGCAAATACTGTGGGCTGATGCGATGCATACCTTCAGCTTGCTGAGTCATCTTCTTAACATGGAATATTATCATTCTTTCAAGAGCTGGCATTGGAATAAATCATGAATTCAATAGTTGTGATGAGCCAAAACAATTGTTTGGGGTTTTAAAAATGACTAAATTGTAAGCAGTTGTCAGGCAAAATAATTTCACTCATACATTTTAGACAATTCAACTCTTTGGTGCTAAAACAAATTGTAAATTTATGATTGCCCAATCAAATCATCAAAGGAAAGGGTTAGCTTTGGGATCTTTAAATGATAATCTTATACCTGTTGCTTGCTTATATTTAACATAGAATAATTTCTAATAGACATGGACATTCTTCCTGTATTCTGCTGCCAGACAGATGCTAATTTATCCATATTTCTGTTCTACAGCAGAATGAAGTTTAGCAGTGGGAATCCTTATGTAACTTTCTAGTTCCAGAAAATGTCAGTTTTCTAAACTCACCAGGAAAATATACTTGGGTTAGTAAAATTAATTTTGACCTCCCTGAATTTTGTCCTTCATAGAAGAGGAAAATAACTTGCTAATGTTATCCAGCTAGAATAAACAAGAAACAGATTATGTATAGGCTTTTCTTATCCTGAAATTAACATTTATATGCAATTCCCACCACTTTGTTCCCTTGCACCTTGCTTTATCATGAAAAAATTGTTTCAGACATTAGACTGTTATGAAGGCACTATTTTCCTGCTATCAGGAAATGTCTTAAGAATGTGGATGTGTAACCTGAACCTTTTTATGTCAGTGGCAGAAAACCTATGCTCTAGTGTGCCTCAGATTGTAATCTAAATCACCATGCAAAATACAATACTAATGAGTTGTACAGTAGTTAACATGTGACTCTACTATGTTAGGAGGACCAAAGATAGACCTCTGATGAACTATAACTTCATCTCTACTCAATGGTATCAAAATTCTTAGTTACTGGAATTCCAGCAAAGAATACTGCACCCAGAAGATATTTGCTTAATCTGATATTTGACATAATATACTAATCAACTAAACATAAATATTTTTGTATGGCTTCAATATTAAAAGATTCCAGAGATATAGATGAAATCATAGGTCATGAAGACTTGAATTAAATTAAGTCATCATCATTTAAACAAAAGCTCCTTCATTTTTGTATTTATTCACATTTTATGTCTTCATTCTTTGAAACTGTGTGACTGCAAAATGAATAGAGTACTAAGCTTTTCATAATGACTATTTCACAAAATTAATGAATGAGGGCAAGGAAGCTAGATATGACAAGCCCTGTGCTTGAATAATGTGCATTCTAATAGTGGATATGCTGAGAAAATAAATCATTATTTTCCTTGCAAAATTTCATGTTAAGAAATGTGCTAATCTACATAGTATCATTTTGTCCATTTCTTGAAAAATATGCCATTAATTTGGTACAAGCTGTGTATTAAAAGAGCATTTTACCTGTGGTTAGAATTAGATATATATGTATACATATGTACGTACTGTACCTTTTATTTATGCAGGAATGCATCTAGTGATTAAAAGAGAAGTAGAATAAAAGAAGTAGCATTTTAAAATCTTAAAAGTTGATCCAATGGCAATATTGTATAATGATCTAAATGCTGGAGGTTTCCCATGTCAGTAGAAGCCTGCAGTATTATGTTAGACCTCGAAACTGCTCTACAAAAGTTTTCAGTATTATCACAGTATGCTAGAAGAAGCTCAATATCAAGTATTAAATACAGGCTTTGTTAGCCAGATGGTGAATACTGTGTGTTCCTTGCCTCATGTGCTTGTTTTAGAATAAGCCAATTTTTGTGCTGCTTAAATTCCAAGGGTACTTGGAAGAAAAAAAGCACACATATACACACACACACACAATTTAAAAATCATGTCTAGCTTTTAACCATTGCTGTTTAGATTTGACTGTTTCTTCTGAGTTTGCTCCTACTGTAATAGTGAATAAGTAGCTGATGGTTTGGAATGGGAAAAGTGACACCAAGGTTTTATTATTTTTTAATATTTTATTTTTTAAAAACAAAAATACAAATCTCTATTTACATTAATAGTGTTCATGTCGTTATTAATACATACCTCTCCTTTTTTTACATAAACACCAGCTCTTATTTCTATCCTCCACCCATTTGTACCACCTATCCCAAACCCCATAATAGTCCTACTCATCTTTGCCCCTTAATTCTATTGTGAATTTATCCAAGTCCGCGCAATCCATTATTTTTTTGTGTCAAGTCTTCTTCAGATGGTATGTTTTCCTTCTTCCATCCCTGTGCGAAGGCTATTCTTACCGCAGTTATGATATGTATAATGAGGTATCGGAAGATTTTATTCAGTTCATCCCTTCTTTCCATAAATCCCTAGCATAAATTCCAAGTCAGGTTATCCACATAGATTCCACAAATGGAAGGACTTCTGCTTATTGAATGAAAACGGGGATCAACTCAAACCAATTGTACAGATTCAGGTGGGATCTATGTATCAAGTATTTCAGAAAGATTGGGTCCCCAGGCTACATACAGAAAATCTACCACCATAATTGGGTTATTATTACAAATTTTGCAAAGACTTGTCACCTGCTGGATAGGAATAGAAGAGACAACAAGGGCATAATCACACTAGAATATTCATAAATATCAAACATTTAGAAAGAATGATTAAATGTCTCTGGATGAGTCAGGGACAATAGAACTTTAAAAACTGGCACTGATCATTTATTTTGCTTTTCTGCTAAGTCTATACAAGAGATAACTGAATTTTTGGTTTGGTAATAAGAAATATAAAAACAAATGCACAGCCTATGTACAACAGGAAATCCAAACCTTAACAATAGAGACCAACCTGCTATGCCACCTTCAGAGTTTCTCCTTATCTTATACCATTCTCACTAGACACATTGTTTTATGGAAGAATCAAACTTTTTGAAATTCTTGAGTTGGCTATTATGTAGGATTGCAGCTGAAAATTTCTCAATCAATCCAATGCAGTTGTGAGTGTTTCCCAATCTCTTTAAATATTCCTCCTGATTTTCCAATCCTTCATTGAGAGCTAGTGGGAAGACATTTGGGGGGGAAATTATTGAGGGAATGGGAGAATATGCTGTTCTGCGAACAGTTTGATAGTTTCTGGAAGTAAATCCATGGAGCTGAAAGGAGTTCAGGGTGTCATGAGTCATGATGTTCCAACCAAACTAGGTATGTGCTTGGGTTGGGCCACACTGAGGGCATCTTGAATTACTTCTGGTTTGATTTTCATTTGGGAAATTGTCAATGTGATACCTGAATAGTGTAATTTATAATTTGCCCTGGTCTAGGGATTGGTGGAGAAGGAGGGTCAGTATATTTTCTTCTATCAAGAGAACTCTTGATTTCCCAAATGGTTCAAGTTTGCATAGTCCTGATTTTAAGTTTCAGGAAAGCAAATTTCCAGTGAAACATTAGGGAAGAAATCCCAAAGGTAAGAACAGTTCAACAAAGGAACTAAATTACTGAAGGTAAAGTCAGAGTTCCGCTTTTCTGGATGTGCTGTAGTACAGACTAGCCTAGTATTTTTCCACCTCAGTAACTTTAAGTTGAAGTCTACACATCTTAAAGTTATTGAGTTTGAGAAACACTGATTTAAAGTAAATGGCATTATGTCACAGTCAAGGGAGGGAGAATTTCTAATTTTCTCCCTGGGATATTTTTTGGGGGGGGGCGGGGGGGGGCAGAGGGAGAAGTGGGATAAATATGCTAAGATATATGGGGTAAATATGTGTTGTGGTTCTCTGGCAGCAGGTGCGGATGGCTGAGGTCTTGGAGAGCGAGGACTCAGATAAGGGGCCTGCGTGTGATGCAGGGATGGGGCCAGGACCATCAGGGAGTGGAATGTCTGCCTTCGGAGATTGTGGAGGCTGGCAGCAGTGATGAAGAGGTCCCTGAGAAGCCTGTGCCCAGTGCGCATGCACGCAGGGCTGCTTGAACGAAAGAGCAGCTGCACCAGCATGGGTGACTCGGGAGTAAGGCTGCAAGATAATGGCCCCTCCCTTAAGAGATAAAAGCCAGCTGAGAACCCCGAGTTCTTTTCAGGGAGCAAAGAAGTTTTTGCATTCAAGCCTTGTGGACGTTCAGAATATCTTGGTTGGTGTTTGGAAACTCTTTGTGTTTGAAATATTTTTTAGTAACTTTATCTAGTGTTCTTGGCAGCCTTGCACAACTTTGGCAAGGCTTGTTCTTATCAGAGACAATTAATTTGAAACAGCCTTTTAACCATGAAAGTATGGAATTAGTAAAGAATCATTAAAAGGTTTTGCTGTTACTTTTGTTTCGTGTTTGTTTCCTTGAAACAAGGTTTGGGTCAGAACAATATATTAAGATATATGGGGTAAATATGCTAAGGTGTATACATTTATCTTTGTATATTTTGTGCCTCAAAATGGCAGAAAAAATTATACAGATTTCTGTGCATCACAAAAACTGAAAACAATTTGGCAAATTTCAGCAACCTATTAATATTCAGCTCATGTAAATTTGAGTTGGACATTGTGCTATGGAGGGCATTTTTCTTCCATATAAGCAGTGGAAGTCCTGGATTAGCTAATCTCATTCTTAGGGGCAAATCCCTTTATTTTTTGGAGTGACTGTAGTGGAACAAAGTTTTATATTCGTTGACTGATGTTGCATATTGCAGTGATTCTCTGGTTGGTAGTGAACCAACATCTCTTACACAGCAGACTTGGGTTATATTAAATAGTTTACCTATACTGAAATGTGTCTTTAGTGGATTTAATTAAAATGCAGAAGACCTATGCTTTCTACTGCACAGTATTTATTGTAAACTAAATGCAATCGTCTTTTTGATCAATACAGTCTCTCACTACTGCTTTCCTTTGGTTCAAGGTTTATTTCCTTTCAGCACATTTACTGGCTGTAATAGGAGATTTCAAGTCTTTTCTGTTTAACTAGAATTACATTGAACAAATAAAATTCTTTTTTGTTTTAATTAATTACAGATAATGGTGCAGAGAGTACTTGGATTTACATGGACCTCCGAATCTGTTGTAGGCTGGATTTTATATCCTATTAATGGATAGTATTCATTGTAGAACATATTTAAGAGAAAGTAACAAACCTTTAACTGGACAGTCATTTTTCACAAAAAAAGAAAGTCTTCACCTCATATAACACTGCAGAGA
Source organism: Pseudonaja textilis (assembly GCF_049901715.1). NCBI lineage: Eukaryota > Metazoa > Chordata > Lepidosauria > Squamata > Elapidae > Pseudonaja > Pseudonaja textilis. Next base: position 259,134,933 of record NC_141990.1, on the reverse strand, counting down.
ACAAGGAGAAACATTGCTATCCTCAAGAATGCCTGAGATATTTATTGACGAACTAAGTAATAACATTAAAAGGTTGAAAATAAATATATGAGCACAAGTACTCAGGAGAAAGAAAAAAAAAAAACCAGAATGTGAAGTTCTAGATTGGCTGGATGCAGGCCAAGTTTTAGCTTATTCTTTTTTGATTCTATGACAATTCTATTTGGACTGCAAAGTGGGTCAGTGGGGAAATTTAAGAAAAAAAGTGAGACTATCATAGAGATTGAAGAGTTCTATGAGTGATTTAATAAGTGCAAATAAAATAATAATGATAGCAAAATATAAAGACCTGCAAAGAGAACTAGAATGACTATGGCAAAAGAAAGCAAAAGTAGTACTAATAGTAATAAATGCCTTGGGTGCAATTTCAGAACAATTAGAGCACCACTTGAACATGATTGGCATTGACAAAATCACCATCAGTTAATTGCAAAAGCTTACATCCTATACCAATATCTTTAATACCATCAAACAACTGCTCATTCCAGGTCCTTGGGAAAGACTCGATTGGGCAGATCAAGTCTGGAACATCTGCCTGACTATGCAACAAACCATAATATATTAAAGATGTATATAATATCATCCTACTCTCAATTATTCTGCATGGCTCACAACAACACAACACAGACTAAAAAATTACAGTGAAATCAATAAGACACACAGGACAAAGATAAAAATTGGCAAAAATAATGAAGCAAGATGTCTTACTGTCCCTTGCCAAAGGTCTGAATAAGGTTTTCAATATTTTTTTTTGAACAACAGCACAGTGGGGTTCATATGGATCTTGTGGGAACCTCATTCTAGAGGGCAGGCATTGCTACAGAGAGAACACACACTTCTAGAATGCTGATGGATGGTACTGTTTAATCAATTGGTACTTGGAGTGTACCAAATTGGCCAGGCAGATGCTTGAGGAGATACTTGAGGAGCTTCCCTCAAGTAACCAGGCCCTATACCATTGGTGCCAATTTTGTTTCATTGTCCCTATGGTTATAGTTGAACACAGAGAAGGGGGGCTGTTTGAGTCTGTGCCAATGCATTTTTGGCAAACTGAATCCAGTTGTTGTTGCATAAAGCTACCTAAAAAAACCAAGATGCAATTACTTCTTAACTTTCTTTTCTGAAAACAATGTTCAAACTGAGAAAATAATGAATAAAATATCTCATTCCCATATTGCTATTTTTTTTATAAAAAAACAACAACAATATTTAAAATGTCAGGATGTAAGAAGATGCTAGGGCAATTTCAACTAATGATCTGTTAGCTTTCCCTCCCATTTTTCATTCAGGTTATCAAGATGATCTACATAATGCTCCCCCCCCACCATATCTCACTTTTCCTAAAAGAGCAACTGTGTCAATAAGGGCTGAGAAAATTACTAGCCCAAAGTCATTCTGTAAGTTTCTGTAGATGAGGGTGGATATGAACCTGGATTTCCCTGGTCTTGATCCAATAGTTTAACCTCTACATTATACTACTATTTTGCCATTTGCAAGAAATCTGGTTCCATGTCGATAACTCTGGTTTCATCTGTGTGATTTATAGCTGAGGTCTTGTGTTTGTTTGCTTTCAATATCACTGTCCAAAATATACCTCTCAATCAGTCAGTCTTTTGTGGAGTGATGTTTAGCTGGATATAGCTGCAGGCACGGATAAATAGCAGTAAACAATTATGGCTGCAGATGCTTAATTTCTAAGAAGCCCTGTATAAGCAAGTATGTGCCAATATATATTTTACACACACACAAATACACACAAAGAGAGAGAGAGAGAGAGAGAGAGAGAGAGATATGACATTAGAACATTGGAAGAAATTAAGAAGTGATAATATTTACGGTAATAAGGGGTGGGCAAATGCCTGCACTGGTTAACCATGAGACTGAAGTGTTTTGGTAATATTCTATCTTACAGCAATCAGTACATTACCAGTAAAATGCACAGCTACAATCAGCATTTCACAGAAGGAAAAATTAATGCATAGAATTATAAAGTAAGAGACTACTTTAGCAGTTTATTAGTCCAACCCTTTGTTCAATGCAGAAGCCATTAACCAACCAGCATCTGAAGACTTCCAAGGAAGGAGAAGTAGCCCCTTCATTCCATGGGTGACATCTTATACAATTATGAGTTATTTCCTGAGATCTAGTCTGAATCTATATCGTTGTAATTTTAATACTGGTTTGATTTTTCCCTTTGGGGCATGGAGAAAACACCTACACGTCTTTCTATATGTGACAACTTTAGTTATGAAGAATGCTATCATATTTCTCCCCACCTCTTTTCTTTAGACTAAACATACCTTGACTCTTGTACATGTTGATTCATTACAGGGTTTGGTTTCTTATATATACCATTTCTCAAAAAAATTAATTTCAAGACTCTCATTCTTTTTATACCTCTTATCTGATCCTGCCCCAATTTGTTACTGTTCTTTTTAAATTGTGGTGCACATGAATGGACATAGTATTAAAAGCAGTGTCTTGCAGAGTAATGCAGAATAATTATTTCTTATGATCTGGACTATGTACTCTTGATATACCTTGCAGGTCTCTAATTCGAGTGGCATTGCTAGCCTAAACAAAATAAAATTATTGAGAAATACTATACTTATATCTATCTGGGTGAAGAAGTAACCAAGATGGCAAACTGCTAGAAGCTTTCTAAAAACTGGAAAACTGTCAAGGTTACTGCATGTACGTCTGAATTCATTCAGGAATTAATGGTCCATTGAAGTTGAATGATTTGCAAAAAGAATTCATTGAAACTGGACAGATCAATCTGACTCAAAAAAGCCTGATTGCTGTCCAGCATTATGGTGACCAGGAGAAAGAAAAGATGCTATTTGCCATAATGTGAGTAGTAAAAATGAAACAGAAAAGAACAGGCTCAAAAAAAGGAGGCAATTGGTAAATGCCATTTACATGAAAACTGCTGCAAGTAGCTCTGGATGAAATCACTGAATTAATTAACACACTGTGGATAGCATGGATTTCTTCATGCCAGTGGGAGGATTGACAGTTGATTGTGTGATGAATCAACAGCAGTGGTGGGAGAGATTATATTTGTTTAGGTAGCGGAAGATATGAGGACACAATGCTCTGAGCCTATGGACTGGGAAAATTGGCTAGTGGGTTCCCTGAGTCAGATGCCAAGCAGTTTAAAGATGGCAAGCTGATCCATTTGATGAGGGGCTTCCCTTGTAGACTTACAATAAATGTTTCTTGCATAGTTGGGGAGCTTCTTGAGTAGATCTAGTGAAGGAAGATGGCACACAGTATATACATTTTCATTCATAATTAACCCAAATCACATTGGTAAAATATTTCAAATCTAATGAGAGCTCATCCCATTCATAGCATCACAGTGCCTGATTTTTTGCCACATTTTTTTCAGCATTTTTTTCAGATCGAGAATGGTATTTTACATTGGAAAGGAGCAGAATTATATAAAATTCATTTGATTTGCCCAAGTAATCCTGCAATATGGGGCTAATGTACTGTTCTTTAAAAGCAAGTCCTTATAGAGAAGGGCAGTATAATAAACTATGATTTATTGTTTCAATTTCCCTGGATTAATACAGGTGTGTTTCTCTTTTCCCTTCTCATCTCCCATCTCTCCCCAAAGTTAGCAAAATGACACTGCAGGGAAGCAAAAAAAAATGATAGGAAAAATGTATTCATGGGCTTACTACAGACTAAAAAAGAGAAAGGTATTTTTTTATGGAGATAAATGTCTATAGGCAAAGATATGAGTGGGGGAAAGCATCTGAAAGTCCATGTACTTCACCTCCTCTCACCTGCCAGAAGAGCCAGATGCAACATCAAAGAGAAAGGAAGAAAGAGAAGACCCTTCCTTTGTATGCTTAGTGAAGAGTAATGCTTTATTAGATTTTGGGGCTTGAGAGACAATTTTGTGAGACACAGAAGTCACATAATGATACACAGTTGATTTTGTAGAGTATAGAAGCATGAAGAAATCCTTTATTTGTGTAAATGTATGCTGGCTGAGGGAGAGTTCTTGATTGGTCACTCTAGGTCACTTGAGTTCATGTGGAGTAGATGGATGAAAGGTAAAAAATGCAGAAAGAATTTGATGTGTTGACAATGCAATAGGAGAAAAAGGAGAGGTCAAAAAGGATTCTGTGCCTTTATTTATCTGAAGAATGAAGTACAGCATTGGGAGCATGTTTAATTTATTATTACATTTATTCCCATGTCACCAAACATATTTCACATTTGTCTCAATCTAGCAAACAATTAATACAAGCTCTTCAGTGACTGCAAAATATCTTAAAGAGCCCTGCTTTGCCCTAGCCTGATTTAACTTAAAAAAATTATATCAGAAGTGATTATGGTATAGTGATTTGCAAATGAGTTGCTACTTGAGGAAGAGGCACCAAAAATATCTGACACTTATGTTGGAGCCCACAGGATTATATTTTAAGTCAATCATTTTCCTTTTAGGTATAACTTGTCTGGAATAAAAATGCCACATGTAGATAATGTGAAGGTTGCTCAGCAGGTATAGATTTTCAGGAGCATAATGGAAACATTGAGAAGCCAGGATCTGTTGAGTGTAGGTGTTCATGGAACAGATCCTATTGGTAATTATGAACAGAGACAATATAGGGAAGGATGACAACAACAAGTTTAGGAGATAAATAATATAACATAAGAGAAGAAGGTTATTTTACTGTTGGGAAAACTGCTATAAGAAAAGGAAGAGAAAATCCTAATGGGCTCAGGAATTTCTCTGATCCATGACCTTGTTGTCAATGCGACAACAGACCTGGATTATATTATTATTAAATGAGAAGACTGTTTCTCTCTTGAAGGTGTGTCTATCCAGGTTTCAGGTGTTACATGTTAAATATGCATGACACTGTGTTGTGGCTTGGAGGTTTGAGCCTGCTTTGTCGGAGGTCGAGGACTTGGACAATGAGGAAGAGGAGGATTTGGCTCTGACGATTGAGCCTGCTTTGCTAGAGGACGAAGACTTGGACAATGAGGAAGAGGAGGATTTGGCTCTGAGGTTTGAGCCTGCTTTGTTAGAGGATTTGGAGTTGCCTTCCTCCCCAGGACTTTCCTCATCAGCAAGACCTTCCTCTCTGATTGTGCCTCAGGTGTTGGCAGATAACCAGGAGAACGTATCAGAGTCTCTGACTGAAGATCAAGCTGAGGAATGCTGGCTTGATGTGAGGCAACGGCGCAGGAAAAAGTGCGAGTTGCAATGCAGAAAGAAAGGACGAATCAGAGACTGAGATGAGGGACTGACAGGCCCCACAGGGAATAAAAGTGGGTGTGTTCACTCTGAGAACTTGTTCGGGACAACGTGTTAATTTAGTGAGAGAAGCTTCAAGTATCCTGTGTGTGCTGACGGCTTGTGATTTATGTTCCTGCTTTATTGTCAGACTTGACAGACAGCTTATGTGAGACTGCCAAGAACCTTATCTTAAGGAACCTTATCTTAAGGAATTTAACCCTGAAATTACTGGACTTGCTTGCTTGTTTGTTTTCAGTTGGGAATTTGGACTTCTCACCTCGTTGGTACAGGTTTGTGATTTATGTTCCTGCTTTATTGTCAGACTTGACAGACAGCTTATGTGAGACTGCCAAGAACCTTATCTTAAGGAACCTTATCTTAAGGAATTTAACCCTGAAATTACTGGACTTGCTTGCTTGTTTGTTTTCAGTTGGGAATTTGGACTTCTCACCTCGTTGGTACAGGTGAGACATAACAACACTGTATTTACATGTGTTATGTGATATGCAAAGTGGAGTCTGATGTCAGACTCCACTCATTGTTTCAGCCACTGGTGGGAAGATTTGAATCCCATCAGTGGCTGAAGTGTTGGACAGCACCAGCTATAAAATCCGGCGCCTGCCACGTTCATTTGCTTTTTGATTCCGGCTTTAAAATAAAGAGTTTCTTCACATCTGGAGTCCTGCTCCTTCCTCATCCACACCCATTTAACACTGGCGATGAAGGTGGGATTCTAAGGAAGGAACAGGACTCAGGAGTGTGAAGAAACTCTTTATTTTAAAGCTGGAATCAAAAAGCAAATGAATGTGGTAGGCACCGGCTTTTATAGCTGGTGCTGTCCAACACTTCAGCCACTGATGGGATTCAAATCTTCCCACCAGCGGGTGTGCCAATGAGTGGAGTCTGACATCAGACTCCACTTTGCATATCATGTAACACATGTAAATACAGTGTCGTGCATATTTAACAAAGGAGAGATTATTGAGTTTGGACCATTTCTTAGCATGGAAATAGACAATTTTTCAGTGACTAGATGACATGCTTAATAGTTTTTAAAAGTGTAACGTTAGCCTTTCAAGATAGGGCAGAACAAGAAACAGACTCTAGAAATCTGACATCAACTGTTCTAAAATAGTCTATAGCAACACAATCTCAAAAGCCAGAGTGGGTTTTCCTCTTCCTCTCTTATACCAAAATTAATTAGAGAGGATGTAGGTTGAACTTCTTTTTCATGTTTTTGCTGTTTCCTGGACTCTTTGTAATCTTGTTATTTCTGCCTGGTTTCCCCATGGTCATCTCCTTGGCTCTTTACCTTATGCCACAATGGCTGGGATGGTAATACAAAGTAGATGCAGTAATATCACACATATAGGCATGGCCTGGATTTTACTTAGTTCAAAAGAGTTGAGGGAATGCATTATTCATCTTTTTCTAAAACAATCTTATTGTATGGCTTGGAATAATAGAATCATAGGAGGCTTGGATGAAGTATTCTAGCCCAACCTTTGCCCAATATGAGATGGTCCTCATACCATCTCAATAAATTATTTTCCAATCTTTTCTTGGAAAATCTCCAGTGATAGAGAACTTGGGAGGCAAGCCATTCTACTGATTAATAGTTCCCACTGTCAGGAAAATTCTTCTTCTTTCCAGGTTGGATCCTCTCTGACAATCTTCCACCTATTGCTTCTTGTCCTATCCCAAATGCTATGGAGAATAAATCAATGTCTTCTTATCTATGGAGCTCTTCAAGGATGATAGCATTACTATCATGTCTCCCTTCAATCTTCTCTTCATCAACCTAAACATACCTAGTTCCTTTAGCCATTCTTTATAGGATTTAGCCTCCAAACCCCTTATCAGCTCTCTTCTGCACTCTTGCTAGGGCCTTTTTATTGCAGTTACCAAAACTGGATGCAGTGTTCCAAATATAGTCTCAACAGGACAGTATAGAATAGAATAGTACTTTCACTTCCCATGATCTTGATACCTCCCAGGACTGTGTTGGATTTCTTTGACATCTACAGTATACTTCTGACTCATACTTAAGTGGTAATCCATCAAGATACTTAGATCTGTCTTATAGGTACTACTCTGGTTTTTCTTGCTAGCTGCAGGACTTCACTTTTCTCAGAGGTGGTATTCAGCAGGTTCTGACCAGTTCTGGAGAACCGGCAGCAGAAATTTTGAGTAGTTCAGAGAACTGGCAAATACCACCTCTGACTGGAGATTTTATGGTATCCTTCTCCTGCCATACCCACCAAGCCATGCCCACAGAACCATTAGTAAAATAATTGAGTCCCACCACTGTTTCTCATCACTGAACTACATTTTGTTGGATACTGCCCAATGGTCAAGTCTGTTAATTCTCTTGATTTTGAGTCTATTTTCTGAAATGTTAGCATTTCCTCCCAGCTTTGTGTTATCTGCAATTTTAATGAATCCTTCAATACCCAAATCTAGGTCATTTATGAAGATGTTGAAGATTTGGGCCCAAGGCAGAACCTTGAGGAACTGCACTGCATATTTCCCTTCATGTACTACTACTATATTCGTGTCAGAAGCATCTACCATGGCACTTTTGCATTGAAAGGATTAACGAGTAACATCACCATTGTCCAGGAGACACTCAAGGGGGCTCCTTCTTTGTCCTTGTTATTTTCCCACTGAAGTGTCCTATTAGTATATTCACCACAATGCAGGCACCATAAGGCATTGTCTATTTATCTACTTGCATTTGCATGCTTTTGAACTGCTAGGTTGACAATAGCTGAGACAAATTGATGGGAACTCATTCTGCCATGTGTCTTGCTCACAAGTTCTTGAACTGCCGAGTTGTCAACCTCTCAGCCCCTTCCCTTCATGTGGATGAAGTTCCATTGCTGACTGACTGTGATTGTTAAGCAAACTGAAGAGCCATCTGGTAATGATACTGTCTATCACACATTATTTTCTCTTACCAAGAAGTAGGCTGTAGTCTACTTTATGAAATGCCTTTCTGAAATCTAAATGTACGATATTTACAGCATTTCAAGTTTTTCAAGTTTTAGCTCACTCTGAGCCTTAGCCTTCCTAATTGTGTCCTTGCAGATTTGGACTATTTGCTGGTATTCTGCTTTAGTTACAAGCAACTGTTTCCATTTTTTTATACTTGTCCCTTTTGTCCCTCAGCTTGTCAAAGAGCTCTCTATGAAACCAAAATGTGTAACAAAAATATATAACAAAAGAGAGAGAGAGAGAGAGAAAGAGAGATGTCAGGCATATCTTATTTTCTTTATCTGTATTGTTTTTGTTTGGGCCTTTATTACATTGCAAGGATAGTCTCCTAATTATTATTATTTTTTGCTCGTCCAAGTTACATGCTACTATCGTTCCTCCTTTAGTGCTCCATTTTTTCTGTCACTGTTCCTTCCTTTCTCTTTAGTTCAACGTTAGAGTAACTTCTACCTTTTTCAGGAATTCTTCATTTTAATGGGTGATTCTCAGAGTGGCTAGATGTGCCTATAGATCCTCCACTTTCTCGTTCTACAATCTAACCAGTTGCAGGTGTAATAGGAATCCTCTATGGGCAGGAATACAATCATAATATACACCTTGAAGATCTTTCTCCATGACTTTATTACTCTTAAGAGTTGTTTGGACCCAAATAGATATTCCCTCACAGACATTCTGATTTAGATTCTTAGTTGTAAGATTCACTTGCTTTTAGCAGTGAGACAGTTCCCAGACTAATAGCTTGATCCAATGAGACAAACATTTCTCTATTGCTCTTAGTGATCTCCTTTTCACTCTCCCAGAATTCTCCAGTGGTATACAAATACTTGCAGTGAGGGCTGCAAACCCTCCCAGTGAGACAAATAACTTTGTTAAGCCTATTTTATGATTTGAAAAGATATCACCAAAAAGATATCCATTTGTTGTTTCAATCTTTCGTGTTTGGAGAATCTGTAGAGTTATTCACTATGCACAGAATCTTTTTAGAGTTCCTGGATATATTTGTATTTATCTCTCCATTCTTATTCCTGTCTGAAAGAATGAGCATATCCATAGATATACAATATATATATTGTATAAATATATATTTGTATATCTATGGAAGAAAGTTTGATTTTTTTATGTTTTGTTTGTTTATGTTTGTTTTTAAAACCAATAAAATTTACAAAAAAAAAAAGAATGAGAATATCAGTCTTGGAGCATGTCAGTATTTCATTCAGCACTCCCCATGCAGCACTCAGAAACATAGTTTTACCCATAAGCTAGTGTTGGTCAGTATAGTTCCTCAGCTGTTTTGAATTTTTCCATTCAAAGGGAGCATATTTTATTCCTGTATCTTTCTTTTCTTTTTGCTCTTTTAAGAAGATTCTTTCTTGCTAAAGTTTTTTCTTCTTTATGGTATTCAGATTTTTAGTATATTTAATATTGTGGAAACTGCCGTCCACATTTATAAGACCAATCCTTGAAGTTCCATGAAGTATCAAAAATATTGCCTTATGTTTAAAGACAGGTTTGGTAAGTCACATCATCAGGTGAGCTTTTGTACACATGCTTTCACAATAATTATTTAATTATGCCAGACTTCATAATAATCTAGTCTGTTGATGCTTGTGCTTATGCATGTAGTTTGTAGTGTTTGTAGTTTTCCCATTAGTGTTACATTCAATCAAACTCCATGTTATTAAGCAGGACAAGCTTTAAATGATTTATTGGCTTTATTAATCAACTAAAGCTTGACTCATAAATCAGGACACTTTCCAGGTAGGGTTTCCAATGTTCAAGAAGTGAGCCTTTTCTTAGTTTTTGATCTAGTCTAGTATGAAAAGGACCCACATTTTAGGACAGATTATATGTGAAACGAACAGCTCATTTCTCATACTAGATACACAATTAGTGGTCAGCTAGGTTTTGAGTTGGAGAGGAGATAACTCCGAAGAAAAATATCCCAAGTCTTCTAAGGGAAGAATTATACAGTATATTAGCAGAGAAGTGAAAGGTGATTCAAGAGATTCATCAACAAGTGAATACATATTCCGATTCATGCAGATTGGGATGCAATAGCCATCCGTTAAAAAAAAAAAGGTTATCCATCTTATTTTAGGGTACCAATAGTCACAAAGAAAATAGAATGAAAGATTGATGTCTTCTCATAAATGGTCTAAATAGAATTTTTAATAGTAGCTTTTATTCATGTAAACTAATTCAGATGCTAGGTTTTAAAAGATGATACTAAAACGTGGATTGTTGCTTTATTTTTAAACCAGACAAACCTTCACCTGCCATATTTCTTCTTTTCAAGTTACATATAAATGATAGAAAGATCATGCTAGGGAAAAAAAGTTGGCACCTACAAAAGAAGGCTTTTAGCCTGACTTTAATTTTTCCTCTGCTCTCAGTAGTGGTATAATCATAATCTCACTCAAGGTCATTTTCTCCCCCTTTCCTTCCCTGTAAGAAAGAAGAAAAAGGAAGAACATTCAAAACCAGTTAAAACAATACATTTGGAATTCCTGCCAGGAGAAATTCAAAGGACTTACAAGAAAAATAAAAGGAAGATTAATATAATGTGCAAAAGCACTCAAGTCGTTAAAAGGAAAGACATCATGGCAGGCATTTTTTAAGTCTATAACAAGGAAAAGAAATTAATAGTACAGTTTTTAAAAGACTGGGAAAGTCATAAGCAGATCAGGCCCATGCAGGCCTATCAATTTTACTATTATGCATCACACAGTGATCTATTGCTTTGGAAAACTCACAAGCCTGGATTTTTTGGGGGGGTGGGGGTGGGAGAGTAGCAGAACACGGTATTTAAGGCACACTGCTTATGATTTAGGAAGCAGCTGTCAGCCATCTAAAATGGTTGCACTGATAGTCTGATGAACAGCCCAGAAACCATCCCCAAGGGGCTGTTATTGCCAAAAGAGCTGGCTGCAAATTCCACAATTCAACTGTAAGCTGTGTGAAAAAGTATGGCTGTCTGTCAATCCTGAATCTCCCTGTATTCATTTTCAAAGGATGGCCTCAAATTCTAACATTGTGGGGGAAAGAAAAAAAAAAACCTCTCTCTAAATTGTCATACACTATTTGCTTCATCATGTTTCTCCACAGCTTCTTCCTTCATTGGAAACTCAGATCTGCTGTAGCCTTGCCAGAGTGAGCTCTTGTAATGTTTGCCCTTTTTCAAGGTACATAATATCCTAATTAAGGCACGGTGACCAGAACAGTGCACAATTGTTTTGAGTGTGGTCTCTTCTTAGATTAGTATTTATTTATTTATTTATTTGTTTGTTTGTTTGTTTGTTTGTTTATTTATTTAAGTAAGTTTGTCAAGCATGTATGAGAAAACAAGTATAAGTACGAACATAACATATAAACATGTAAATATAAACTGGTATAAGTATATACATAATAAATGAGTACGAATAAATGGGAACAGTTGGATAGGGACAGTAGGCATGCTCATGTGTTTATGCATGCCCCCTTATAGACCTCTTAGGAATGGAGTGAGGTCCATGGTTTAAGGTTAAATTTTGGGGGATTTAAGGATGTAAGAACAGAGACAGGTAGTGACTTCCAGACATTGACCACTCTATTGCTGAAGTCATATTTTCTGCAATCGAGTTTGGAGCAGTTTACTTTGAGTTTGTATTTATTGTTTGCCTGTGTATTATTGCGGTTGAAGCTGAAGTAGTTGTTGACAGGTAGAACGTTGTAGCAGACAATTTTGTATACTAAGCTTAGATCAGACCATAGGTGGTGTAGTTCTAGGTTGTCCAGGTCCAAAATTTCAAGCATGGTACCACAAGATATTCTATTGCAAGCAGAGGAGTGGAGTACTCTTCTCATGAAATACCTCTGGACCAGGGGTGGGATTCAAAAATTTTAACAACTGGTTCTGTGGGCGTGGCTTAGTAGGGATGGCTTGGTGGTCATGTGACTGGCTGGGCGTGAACAACTCAACATCACTCACATTGAGTCATGCATCTCCTCACCTGGCCTCTCATGACTGTGGGAATGCTGAAACAGTTGTGTGAAAAGTGGTCATGTCACTTTTTTCAGTGCCATTATAACTTTGAATGGTCATTCCATACAAGCAAAGTACCAGCAAAGGAGGGAAAAAGAACCTCCAGAGAAATTCCAGGGATTGAAAGTCTAGTCCTGCCAAGAATGTAATAAGGGTTAATGGAGAGACAGTTTCTGTAAGCAATACCAGAATGTTTCCTTCCTGCCTTCCTTACAGGGTTAGGCCAGTAATTTCTTCTAACACCGGTTCTCTGAACTGCTTAGAATGTTAACAACCGGTTCAAGCGAATAGGTGCAAACTGGTAGAATCCCACCCCTGCTCTGGACTCACTCAATTGTATTACTGTCTTTTGTACAGTGTGGATTCCAGGCAGATTAGCTGTATTCAAAAATTGGTCTGCTGAAGGTTTTGTATGACCTGGTTTGCAGTACAGTGTTACTGAAGAAGAATTTAAGGGTGTTACTAACAGTTCTATTTCCAATTCCCTTCCTAATGGTTCCAATTCCCTTCCTAAGCATAGAATTTGCTTTTTTTTCCCCCATTAAATACACACCAACTTGATATTTTCATCAAACTTTCCACTACAATGCTAAAATCTCTTTTCTGTAGCTTATATCCTAATAATATATAGATGAAGCTTAAATATTGGTGTGTTCATAATTTTACACTGGTTTACACTGATTTATAGTAACATTTGTTGTACTGAAACTTGTTCAATGAGCCAGGAGAGATCTTTCAGATCTCTTCATAACTTCTCTTTGATTTGATACCCCCTTTCTCAGTTGATTTCATTGACAAACATGGTCAATTCATTGCAAACTCTGGTACCTTTATACACTAGTTAAAAAGCATCAGTCCTGACATTAATACCAAGGGATCACAATATGGCCTTGCTTAGCTTCTTCCCAATCTCTTCAGTTTCCTTTAAAAATAGTACCTAGAAAAAAGCCCATAATCAAATTTTTAAGTGTTCATAGCAGAATCCATTCATAAAGATTATATTATGAGATGATCCTGCAATAGAAATGGTAAGGAACTGTTCGTTCAGTGCTGTTTACCCTGCACAATCATTGCTGTCCCCCCAAAATTGTTAAAGAATTACTTTGATGCTGCTGGCATGGAAATATATATATTTTATCAATGGCCTAATATGATAGCCTGCTACATTAAAATGCCTTTTTTTTGTCTGCACATGCTCTGTACTTCCCTTCAATATCTTTCCATATTGAGTTGTAAAAATTTTGGACAATGGGCCACAGTGGTTGTCTCCAAGAATATCATAGCTTATCTTTCCTCACCCTCAAGTGTCAGCTCCCATAACGTGGACATGATACTGTAAGTATTTTTCCAATTCATGTGGAAGATACTGTATTGAAGAAGATGACTGAAACACCTGGCAAGGGTTTAAAACTTAAACTGTGCTGTTATAAATACCATTCACTGATTAAAAAACAGCAAAATGTGGTAAAAAATACCTCTCTCATTGGTTACAGTCTAATTAAATCTTAGAAATTGTATTCTAAATGCAGTTATTCTTAAATTTTGCTAATGATACATTCATTTTTTCAGAGTATTCCCATACACTGGCCTTGTTCTATTATATTAAACCTTGTAATCTCTATATACACTTTTTTTGTCCCATGAGAGAACCTGGTCATATAATGGGTGATATAATGGGTGTCTCTTATCCTCTATGTATTGCAATATTTCAGCATGATATTGTACCTGGAGTCCAGGAAATATTCCTGCAGCAGGAGGAACATTTGCTTATCAAATTCAGTGCCTGCCTTACACCATTAAATCAAATTTCTCCTATCCAACATAAGGTAGTTTCTTAACAACAGATTATTTAATTAGGTACATGTTCCAATGTAGCTTAATTTGCTTGTAGGTGAGAACATCAATACATTAAAGATCAGAGAAACTTGGTTCATTACTTCAGACATGCATTTCATTTTCGTCTATTTGTAGTAGAAATGTAATCCAAAATTGAAAAATATAACATGAATGACCGGACTGCTGGAAAAGCCATATATTTGTATCTTTGATAAACTTGCTCTGGTAAAAGAAGTCCATTTTGAGCTATGAGAATGAACAGAGTTAAAACAACTAATTATCTTCCAGGCTCAACTTCCTTCATCCATAATTAGGATATCAGTAGGCAAGGGATTTTGATCATTATTGTCCAACATACCTGGACCTTATTAGGTTGTCAGCTTCACAAGGTGACAAAAAATGTTTCTTTCTTTTAAGTCATTTCACAATCTGAGAACAAGAGTCATGTTAAATCATGGATAAAAAAAATATCAGAAGTTTGTTGTTTCTGTGTCTCACAATACCCAATCAGATGCATTTGGGAAGTCAAACAAGAACCCTGTAACAAATATTTAAAGTATGCTGCATATATTTCAGGAGACTGTACACAGACATCAGGAGCCACTATTTGCAACACATTTTGCTTAGCTATTTGGATACTTATTGCTCTGTGATAATATAATGGCTGATTTAACATCTGGGATAGAAAGTTTTGGTTCAAAAAATCTACTAAAAATAACCATTGTGAATGACTGCCCAGAAGTACGGCAAATAAATTCTACTTTGGAATAAAAACTGGGACACAACTGGTTGTTTAATCACCAGAAGCATCTAGTTTAAGGATAGCAGATTCAGGCTGCAAAAATCCATATAAGTATTAGAAAACAAAAATGGGTTAAACGTTTCTGTGGCTTGCTACTGCCATCTTGATTTTTTGTAGACCAATCCTGGTAGACTCAATATAGGTGCTGATCTAGCAAAACCTAGTTGTCTCTGCCTGTTGCAGTTTGGATAGGAGAGGGAGAATAAGCTTATAATTGAATGTGGTTTTTTTACCTTTTAAGTGTTGGACTATAGTAATGTCTGTCTGTCTGTCTGTCTGTCTGTCTGTTTATCTGGTCACAAGGCAGCTATCTATCCAGAAGGCTGGAAACAGGGCAGAAAACTATTATAAACTTGCTAGGCTATATTCAAGGAACTGTATTAGATCCTTACCTAGGTAATCTTAGAACATGATTTTTTATAATATCTGAATGGGGAGGGGGCTTTCAAAATATGTAAAGGAATCTGCAAATGTTCACAATAAAAAACATAAGCAATTTATTATGCTTATGTTACACCTGAACCCTTTTCTATGGTTTTTCCCCTATTGCTTTTCATATATACAGTATCTATATTATATATCTATATATACTATGTGAGTGTGTGTATAGCTATATAATATAGATCTTTTAAGAAGGTTAGAAAATGAATATTTTGTATGAGTGAAGATCTTAAAAACCAAACTCAGTGGATGAAATACCCTCAAGGCAATTAACACCTGGGCAATTCTACTCATTAGATACACAGGTGGAATTGTGAACTTTACTCAAGCACTCAACAGGAAAACCAGAAAAAATAATGACAATGAATCATGTGCTTCATCTATGCAGCAATATTGACAGAGTCCATCTGCCAAAGAAAATAGGTGGGCAATATTGATAGACAATTGTGGAAAAATAAAGCAAATATAGTATCAATTGCAATAGGTGTTTTGTGTGCAATTCCAGAACAACTGGAGCAGCACTTGAACACCATTGGCATTAACAAAATCATCATCAGCCAATTGCAAAAGGCAGCTTTACTTGAATTAGCTTACATCTACAGTGATATCTTTAATATAACCAAACAGCAACATCTGCTTAGTCAAGGTCCTTGGGAAAACTTAATAGATGTATATAAATGCCAAATTTAGTTTAAACAGTTGGATGACTATGCAATCAACCATAACAAACATTTTCCCCATCACTGGTGGTATTTGATCACATATCACAATAAATGAAAATAGTATTGCGTGTTTCATTCCATGATTAATCATCTTCCAGAATTGTTAAGTTTTATGACATTGACATCATATATGAAAACCTGGTCCACTCTGATTACTGCATTTCCAGCAGTTTTTTCCCCCTGATAATAAGAATTATGCATTTTGGCAATAAAAATCAGAGTAACATACTGACAAATGAACTTTTACATCAATGTTATGGTACTCATATTTTCTCATCAACCACATCCCTTTTCCTGAAATAACAGCTTTGTACTTCCTTGAATAGCTTTTGAAGAGGGACATTTATTTATTTTTTTATTTGAAAAATTCATTCCCTTGTATTTTTGAATGGAAAAGAAACATTTTCCTTCTTTTGTCAGTTAGGAAATCTCATTTGACATTTAGAGGGGACATGTTAAAATGTCAGATTGATAAGAGCTGCTATTACCATGAAAAGGTTGAAAAGGACAGTTGTCTTTTTTTTAGCAATATACTTTTAATGTGACAGTTATGTAAAAGCAAATAGTGTGATGAGGAATTTTTCACTGTCAAAATGTTTTACAGAAACAGTAGTTTCTAATTGAATCAATCTTTTTCACCATGTGTTGGGATGATCAGGATTTGAGGAACAGCTATGCTAGAAAGTACAAAGAGTTAAACAAATACAGATAAAAATAGAAGATGTGGAAAAGAAAATAAAGAAAGGAAGAATATTTGCAAGTATAATTCTGCCAACACTACTGGTACCAAAGCTTGGACTGGATAAATTGTATTATATATCAATCGTTACAGATGTAGCTATATTGTAAATGTGGCAAAATTTCATTTGACCTCACACTTCCAATAGTATCTAGGAACACACAAGAAGGACTGCATTACCACTTGCTTGTTAAAGCTCTCTGAAGCAAGTTATCTGGCAACAGAAAGAAAACCTTTGTATTGTTGGCTCCCTTCCTTTAGACAGGATTTCACAGGAAGCTTTATCTGGTACTCATCTTTGTGGGCCTTTCTATTCTTCCTACAGTATGACTTTCAATCCTTTCAAGTTGTTTGTGAATTAATATTGATTCTTTTTTTACTTCTTGTTTAATTAATTTTATCACTGTTTTATTTTTATGGCTAAAATCAATTGTTCTGACAGATACTCCGAACAAAAGACTAGGGGTTTCTGAGGCCAACTTGTGCAAGAAAGATGGGTGGTTTGGTGATTCAGACTAGCTGACCCAGAAGCAGAGTTTTCCAAAGCAACTCCAGCTTCATGGCCAGCTACATGGCCAGACCTGAGCTAAGTGAGTATGCATTGTATTAGGGTCACTGAAGCCAGTTCATACCTATGAACCCATATTCTGAGGAGAATTCCTTTTCTATAGTGTTACCTCATTAGGACAAGCAGCATGCTGGGGAGGAAATGGATTCAAAAAGTGGGAAGAATGTTAGATTTATAGCCAGAGGCTCAAATTTAAAAGCATTTTCCTTTCAGGGAGAAGTAAGGGTGTATGATGTGCTGTGGCACTGGAGAACACTTTATCTCCTCTTAGACTTGGCCACAAAAACATATCCATTTGGTGCTTGTTCTAGTGCTGGCCTCACAATTTCCCATAGGCTTCTTTTCAACTTCAGAATAGGACAATCAGCCTGAGAGAATCAGGGAGTAATGAAGACATGGAAGTTACACTTTTAAAATGGCATTAGATTTAGCTCTTCATCTTGGTACAAGATGTGTGGGAATAGAGGCAGCAGGAGGAGCACATCATGTCAAAGTGGTGACTCTTCCCCTAGGCCTGTCAGAGATATAAATCATCCCCCCCATGCCTTCCAAGAGTTGTTCCGAAAGTTCTGTGTAGAGAGTATGTCCAGTTTTAAACAGATTTGAGTGAATAGCAACTGTAGCATGAAAGTGATTTTGTCATGCTACCAGATGCCTGTGTTCTTAATAGTGGAAGACTAAGCACACAAGCAATTGAGTAAATGGATCCATTTATGTAAGCAATTCCTTCTGCTTGGAAGAAACAAAACACCCACCCACCCCATATTCTGAAAGGCAACATAAAAATGAATAAGGTGAGTACCCTAAAAAGGTTGTTCATAATAAAATCCAGACTGTATAAACAATTGAGAAATAAATTCAGATAAATTATTCTCATTTATTTGGGACTTATCTCTGAGCAGATGTGCATAGGGTCTCAAGCTAATAGATCTGTTGTCTTAAAAAACTTTCTTCAACAAGAAATCTTGAAGTCGTTATATAATTGTGTCATGTTTTCAGCTTTTATGGCTGTCAAGGCATCACATCTTCTACGATGTGAGTCATCCACTTAGTTGGCAGAGGGTGGAAAAATACTGCTTTTAATTTCTCCTGCAATTGACTATTCAGATGTGTGTCTAAAAACATTAAAGCTTCCAAATTGCCATTTGAACAGTTGGTGTGGGATTAATATAGTTACAAATTTATCATATATCATTTTCCTCCATGGAGATTCACAAATGTGCGTATTGACACTTACCTCTTTTGTCTCTTGAATTCTCGTTTGTTCACCCTGCAGCATCCTTTTGAGAGGAAGATATGCGCGAAGTCCTCTATTAAATGTTCTAATAACAGGGCTTGTAAACACCAGTTTTTCATCTAGTGAAGAAATGCATTAATCATTACAAGTTCTATTTCTCTGCTTTCATAATTTGTCTCATTGAAAAGGTGGGGAAGAAAGCATAGCATAGGATGAGAGAACAGCCAGCCCTTATCAGACAGGGGTGGGATTCTACAGGTTCGCACCTATTCACTAGAACCGATTGTTACCATTCTAAGCAGTTCGGAGAACCGGTTGTTAGAAGAAATTACTGGCCTAATCCTGTAAGGAAGCCAGGAAGGAAACATTCTGGTGTTGCTTACAGAAACTGCCTCTCTGTTAACCCTTATTCCATTCTTGGCAGGACTAGACTTCCTGTCTCAGGAACTTCTCTGGAGTTATTTTTCCCTCCTTTGCTGGTACTTTGCTTGTGTGGAGTGATCATTCAAAGTTACAATGGCACTGAAAAAAGTGACTTGTGACCATTTTTCACACTTACGACTGCAGCATCCCCACAGTCATGAGAGGCAAGGCGAGGAGATGCATGCCTCAAAGTGAGTGATATTGAGTTGGCCACACCCAGCCAGTCACGTGACCACCAAGCCATGCCCACCAACTAAGCCATGCCCACAGAACCAGTTGTTAAAAAATTTGAATCCCACCCCTGTTATCAGCACATTACTCTTCTAATCCAATAAAATTACATTTTACATCCTGGATGATGAAGGAGGCCAGCATCTTATGGCTCCCAGTGTTGTAGTGAACTTATGGCTCCCAATCTTTCAAAACTTAAAAACAGTCTCTTCCTGATCTTTCTTCCTATCCTTGGAAGTTATAAGGCTATGTTCAGGGTGTGACAGGGGAAAATAACAGGCAGATTTTATATGCCACATAATTTTCCAACCTGTGTTTTCTATCTGAGGGCTCCTAGTACAGCTGCTAAAATGGTATTTTGGAGTATATTAACAGAGACAATTGTCCAGAAAGCAATTATTCTATTCTCCACTACCTTGGTCAGATTTCATTTGGAGACTTGTTCTGAATGCCACAGGGGGAAAAATATATGACAAATTGGACCAGTTCAGAGAATTGATTCCAGGTGCTAAAGATGGTTTAAACCAAGAATCATTCAGCCCTGTGGGGAACAGCTAAAAGACAAGCGTATGTTCAAAAAATGATTAAAAGTAGGGGAGATAAGACAGAAATATTTCAGAAAATCTAAGCATGATGAATCTACCATCATTATCATCTACTTATAAACGATCTTCATTGATGCAACTTTCTCAGCTGTATTGTTACATCATAGGTGTTTAGAGGAGACATAACCAATTCTGAACTGCTGTCTGCCATAAAGCTGATTTGGGGAAATTTCTATTTGATGAAGAATTTATAAGATCCTCGGAATTACATGATTCTCCCCTTCTAATTAAGTACCTGTTTAATTTATAAAGCCGATTATGCAAGAATTGGTCGTGTAAATTTGTTTGTATATTCACATTATGTTCCGTCTTTGTTGGATTTTTATTATGTTTTAATAGAGCACCATTACATTATTTTATTACATTGCTTTTGTAATCTTTTCACATAATTGATACTTGAATTATTTCTTCTTTCTTTTCAGTTTAATATCCAAGAGTAAGGCCATTAAAAAACCTGATCTTGAAATTAACTCATTTCAAAGATCTCCTGCGGTGAAATTATGGTAATGATGTGGCACTTGCACATTATAAAAAGTACTGGGCTAGTTTTTCAAGGCTGGGACTTGAAATTTAGGAAGGTTGCAAAGAATGGGGCAGTGAATGTAAACCAAGGAATAAGACAAGGGCTAATATAGAAGAGTCAACATTTTCTATAAAGACTTCGGTTTTATTAGAAAGAATTCATAGACATGGGCAGACCCAGGGAGGGTCAATGGGGGAAAATGACAAAACAAAGGACATCAAGGTGTCACCACTCAAGCTTTCTCCCTTTTGACATGTGTCACATACATATAAGGGTTACAGCTTGCATCATAATAATTGGTGCACTCCTTTGACAAAACAATCAGATTGTGTGAATGCCTCTCTTGGAAGGACTCATTTTAGGAAGTAGAAGAGTGAGAAAGTACTTCAGAGCTTAGTTGCTGAATCAAGATATTTTGTTCTGTTTTGCTACCAGTATATAATTTAAAATGAAAGTCCATCTGGCTTAATGTTATGCCTTGTGATTTCAGGGTGAGGAATTTCATTCTGACAGGTAAATTTACCAGAATTATGCAAAAGGCCTACTATGCAGTTTTGAAGAGCTCCATCACTTAGCCGTATTTGAGAGACACTCTGCTGTCAGTACTCAAGCAAGCAAAGAGAGGTGTGGGGGAAGCAAAGCCAAATTGAAGCAACGAATATGCTGCATATAAAAACACCCTAAATCAGAAAACATACTCTATTTTTTAATAAAAGAAAATTTCTCAGAATTTGTGAGCTATCTAGCCACGTTCATTAGAATATTTATGCATATCATTTCTATCTGGTTGCAGGAAAGCTTAATAGAAAGTATTTGTAATGCCTGTTTTGATTCTTGAAATAGTGCTAAAATTTATTTTTAAAGTAGAAGTTGTAGCTCCCAGGTTGGGAATCTATCCCTCTATACCCTGTTATTTGTGGCTGAACCACTTCATCTTTTGCAATTGGCTGTGCAGAGTTGAGCTGCTGGGAATTATATTTCAGCAACATCTGGAGAACCATTAGTTCTTCTCAGCTCTTGCTGTATATGATTAAACCCCTTAACTGTTTGCAGTTTGGATCCTAAATCATCTTTCCTAAATAACCTATTTGGGAATTACTGAAATACTTCAGTAATGCCTGAACTTGAGTTGTAAATTTTCTACAAAATCACACTAATTTTCTCTAAGTCTATATTCACATTTCAGTTTCTGGATATGGAAGCCCAAGATCCACAAATGCATTCAATTTATACCTTCTTTGAAAACATGTTATTGAATTTCTTACAGCTCTGGGATTTCCCATTCTTTTCCCATTTAAGTTCCAACTAGGTCCAATCTTGCTTAGCTGTTTTGAAATCAACCCAACTTAGAAGATGCTGTACCCTACTGTCTGATCAGGGTTATATCAGAACTTTTTCATGATTTGCCTGAGCTGCTTGTATTATACCAGTACCTTCATTTTATGCTTTGGCGTGCCTTAATTCTGGAAGTTACAGAATAACAGAATTATTTGGAGGAAGAAAGATGTAGTTTGATGTCAAGTCTCATTTGGCTTGGTTCTCTTGGAGCTACACAAATATCCAGGAAGACCTTCAAAGAGCATTCACCTTGATCAGTGATCCAGCCTAGTTGCTGAATTGATTGTTATGAAACTTAGTAGACTGAAAATCTAGGGGAGACTAGCAGAACTGCTAATTAGCTTCACTGAAGCTCCTTCAGCTAGATATTCTTTTTTTTTTCCTCCCCTGAAGTAGCACACCTGACACAGAGCTGCACTACATCTGAGTACTTCTTGTTGTTCCCTTCTATCCCACCCCATGCTGGGCTGCTGGTTGCCTTGTTATAGCAACTCTTTCTGCTCTGTGGCAAACCTCCTTCACCAGGCGTGTTTTCTCTGAGCCTGTCAAGTGTCAAGATGCTGAAGCAAGTTTGAAAAGAGTTCTAGAGTCCCTAGTGGTGAGCGTGGAGGAAAACAAATGGCTTTTTCTTTCCCTTTCATTCCTCCCAAAGTGTCTGCAAGAGAAGACAGCAGCTGCACAGACATGAATGCTAACAAGCGGCTGGGAGGGCATCAAACACTTTTGTTGGTTCTGTTTACTAATTCTGACATGGTGGTTTTTGCCACTTTGGATTCTGAGCTGCTGTTTGGTGTCACATTTGCAATAAGTTTCCTCAGCAGGGCTCTTTTGTCCTTTGAGTTTGTAGAATAAATAGAAAAAGAATGTCTTTATATGAAAAGGAAACAGTTTGATGCAAGCACAATGCCGGTAAACATGTTGCTTCTTGATGCTTATATGCCTTGTTTCATCTTTTCCCCTTAACCTTCAGCCTTCTCAAATGTTAAAAGTTGGAATAGTGGTCTCCTAAATATGTGGACTTACGATTTCAACTGAGTTGAACAGAATTGTCTTCTAAATATGTATGCAATTATGACTATAATGTGTAACATCAGCCCCTCACTTGCTCTTTCAGTCTACTTGGAGCCTTTGAAAGTCACCTGTGGGAGAAAATATTAATTAAAATCATTTGAGCAAACCTCAATAAGTCTATATTCATTCTTAAAAAACTGCCACTTCAGAAGGGAGAGGGAAAAAAAGAGAGGGGGGAGAGGGGTCCAAGGTCACCCTATTGATTTTGTGCCTAAAGCAGGACTAGAACTTATGGTCTCTAACCATTATCCCAAACTGGCTGCTTATGCTATGTATAATTAAATGGATAGACGTCATGAGGAATCTAAATATTTCAAGAAATGTTATATGGTTATAACATGGGTATATGAACAATAAGCATTTGTGATTAAATATCTCCATCTTGTATCATTGTGTACATAGCTAAAATGGTATATACAGTAGCTATCACTTGATGTCCCATTGAGATAGGATAAAGAGTGGTTACATTAAGTAAACAGTATTCTTTACTCAATAAGTGCTCAGGGAATTTAACTGTCACAGCATCTGCAAGGGATTAATTGTAGAGTCTTAAATATAAATATTGCTCACTGATTAATCTACTTCTAGCTGGATAAGTAAGTTTTGGGTTGTATCTTGATAAGTTTTCCTTTAACACAGTATTTTTTTTATAAATATGAAGAACATATAAGTGAAGAACAAAACACATATTATTTGAGCTCTTTCAAATACACACACAATACAAACACACAACACATGCACACACTAATCTCCTATTTGACCACTATTTATGTGTTTATTCTAATTTCAAATGGCTAAAAAACTTTCTTTCTTTCTTTCTTTCTTTCTTTCTTTCTTTCTTTCTTTCTTTCTTTCTTTCTTTCTTTCTTTCTTTCTTTCTTTCTTTCTTTCTTTCTTTCTCAGTGTCCAGGTTTTATAAATGTACATTATTACCTAAAAGACCAATGCTTTAATTGTTCTTATTTTGGCTTTACCCTTCATGCTCCTGTCATTGCTGGGATGAATCACCTCCTGACATCTCCAGCACACTCTTTCTGTGTACCTGTTAATTAGCCCAAGAGAACAAAACTCTCTAACTTCTTTTTATTTTCTTCTCAGTTAACTTCAAGCATGCTAGTTGCCATTTCATTTCTCATCTTAATGTTTGATGTTATATTTTTTACTTGTTCCTATTACATTCATACCAAGCTTTTCTAAAATTGCCCATAATTTCAATGAACAAAATGATGTAATTTGCATAGTTTATTATGGAACAGTCTTCCTTTGGGGATTTGGTTGACATCATAATTTTTGGCCTTTTGAAAATTAATAAATTATTATAGGTGCTGTTCTGATCATATTTAAGGAATGGTCACCACTGCACTTATTCTCTCATGGTAGAACTTTGCTTGTATCTGGATTTTATGCTACTAATTTATGATATAAAAGAATGGAGTTGTTTTTTGAGTGTGGCAGTATAAAATAAAATAAAACAAAATAAACAAGCAAGCAAGGTAGCTCACTAAAACTGCTAGAGCTTTAATTTCATTTTCTTTAAAAAAAAATTAGTTGTCCTCTCTTCTAATTCATCCATTCATACTGGTAAACAGTAACTAAGCTAAACAAAGAGCCAGTCTGGTGTAGTGGCTAGACATCAGGCTAGAAACTATGAGACTGTGAGTTTTAGTCCCACCTTAGGCATGAAGCCAACTAAGTGATATTAAACCAGTCATTTTTCTCAGTCCTAGGAAGCAGGTAATGGCAAATCAATTGGCAATCTTGCCAAGAAAACTTCAGGGACTTGTCCTGATATTCACCAGGAATCAACACTGACTTGAAAGCACATAAAGAATCAGCTAAACAAAACTTTATTTTTTATTTATTTATCAAGCATGTATTAGATAACAGATATAAACATAAGATACACATAAAAAGGAAACATTAGGACAGGGATGGTAGGCACGTTGGTGCGCTTATGCATACCCCTTACAGACCTCTTAGGAATGGGGTGAGATCAACTGTCGACAGTCTAAGGTTAAAGTTTGTAGGGTTTGGGGAAGAAATTAGAGAGCCAAATAGTGTATTCCAGGGTTTGACCACTCTTTTGCTGAAGTCATATTTCCTGCAGACAATGTACATCTCCTTTCCTATTCTGAACTTCCCTACTTCTCCAGGTTTATTTCTTATAATCACTTGATGTACATTGCTAAAAGTTCCTCAAAAATAGGTCTCTATATTCTGGCACAATCTATGCAATCACAGGCCTTCCTTGATCAGAAAATCAAAGGTAAATCCCCTTATACTTTTTTGACCATTCAATTATCCATTTTATTTAAGCTATTTGATCCTGAACTTCAAAAAAAAAACAAAAAAAAAACAGATTGGTTGCTTCTTTGAGAAACTCACATAGTTTGGGCATGTGATATGAATAGATGATGAATTGCAAAATATGATTAAGCACAACAAGTTTGAAAGTCATAGAAGGGAAGACAACAGATAAGATAAGTGGACTGAGTGAAGGTGATTATAGAATGTCCTTTGAAGAGCTAAAATTTACTGTTGAAAAGATGGTTGTTTGAAGTCACCAGGAGTTGAGTCTGACTTCATGCATGGCTCCTAACAAATTTTTCCCACATGTTAATTTAGATAAGTGTTTCAAGCAGTAATTACCAATATAATTTATATTGCTGGATTCTTATAGATGGATAATACAGCCTATTATCCTATTTCTTTTTAAATCTAGCACTGAAGAACCTTACTTAGCTATTGTGCAGCACTCAGCTGCATTGTTGGAATCTTCCTTGAAAAGCGTAAAGATTTCCAGAAAGGCATACAGCTGGATGAAGACATGTCATAGCATGTCTTCATTTTTTTCTCTCTCTTGCTGCTTTGCTTTGAGTGGAAAAGAGCTGAAGTGTTAACAATGGAATTTTGCACGCATTAAAGAAAAATGACCTGACCTGACTGTACGTATAATAATTGGGGGAAAAAATCCTGATTTATCTCAGCATGAGGTTCTTGGCCATTTTGTAACAGGCAGTAAGGTCCAGTCTTTGATGGGCACTTCTTTGTGTGTGTGTGTGTGTGTGTGTGTGTGTGTGTGTTTTTTCTTCAAGAAATCAGGTACAAGCATAACATACATTTTGAAAAGAATATACAAAAGTGAGATGATGTGGCATTATGTTTAATGGAAATGTACACATGTATAGAGATGCAGAAATTTTAGAGGAATGTTCCAGTTGTGAACACTTAGATAAGATGAGGAAAACAAAGATGAGGAAACAACAAACGTATTAGTGTAGCAGAGTATATTGACTACCATGTATGGCAAAAGATCTGGATAATGTCATCCTTATATCTATTACTGATGTTTTATGGAAAAGCAATACAGTAATAATGGATGATTTCAGCTAACAGAACTTGGGAGGTCTGATTGTGGCCCTTCTGAGCTTCATTTTTGCTGGCAGAGGACTGTAGGAAGATACCCCTAGCCTTGCCCAGGCCACCACAGGTGCCCCCCAAAATGAGGGATGCCGAGCTGGCCATAGAGATCAAGCACAACCCTGATGTGGCCCTTATTGAAATCAAGTTTGACACCCCTGCCCTAGAGCATGTCCCAAGGATAGCAACTAAGATAATAAGGAGACTGAACGGAAAAAAAATACAGTATTTACAAAGAATTGTTAGAGATATAAGTGTTAAATATGTTTACTGTAGAGGACAAAAGGCTGAGAAGATGACAATAGTTTCAAATATCTGTAGTCTTGTCATGTGGGTTAGAATTGATCAGAATTGTTCCAGAAGATAAAACAAGAAACAATGGCTTTACACAACCATTTCATAATGGTAAGCTCTGTACAACAATGCAATAGACTTCTTTTAGAGATGCTGAACTCTCCTTTACTGAAAAACTAAGGCTGGACACCTAATTTGGAGCTGCTACAGTGCTGGATTTCTGGGCAGGGGCTGCTAATCCTTATATTCTAAAATATTATGTTTCCTTCTTATATCTGCTGGAGAAAAGAAAAGAGAAATACGAATGACTTCAGGTTTGGTTTTTTATTGTTGTTATTATTGTTGAGAATTGTATAGTGGAATTTGTATAACCTTAAATTGCAATATTTTAGTAGATTGCCTGTAAGATAATTCCTAGCATTACCCTGCCACAATTCCCTCTTTCCATCACCTGTCTTCATATAACATGAAATAGGAGCATAAAGATGGCTTTGACTTGGAACGTGTCAATTTAAAATCCAGGAAGTTTTATAAAAATCGAATCTTCTAAAAGTGGTGACTGGTAGTTTTCTCAGGTTATCCTTGATATTCTTTTATTATTATTATTTAAAAGCCCAGTAAAACCAGTCATTATGATTCCTTTTTATTTGTTCATTCATTTGTTCCCTTTCTGCCACTCACTGAAATTATCCCCAAGACCTGCTTTAGAAGCTTATCTCTCGCTTGTGTGTCATTTTTATCTTCACTGATGTTTTTTGGGAATCCTGTTGCTCAGCTTAGAATGGAATCTTAAGGAAATGAATTTTGTAAGTTTTGTTCAAATTCCTAATATCAATGAATAGTTGAACCAATCAGATGATTGTGTGAAGGAAAGAAGAATGTGGGAATCATGAATGCTTAATGCACTTTATTTAAATTCCCATAGTAAAATGCTAAGTATCAAGTTTCATTTTGCTCTTTATTTTTTGCACTAGTTTGCCATTAAAAAATATCTACAAATTGTGTATTCATTTTCATGGACATTTCTATGAAGGTGTGCATGATGTTGTGCCATTTTCAATAATATCTACATTTTAGTACAAGATAATTTTAAAAATACAAGGTTAGACAGCATTTTGCTTGCTAATAATATTATTTCATTTTGTCTACCTATATGCAGACCTGAACTATTTATGTCATTTGCATATTGATATCACACAAATTATGAAAATGAATACAAACAATGCTATTTTGTCATTTATATAGTGACATTATTACACAAACGAAGTAAATCCCTATTCAACAGTGGAACAGATCACCTCCCCCATACACAAATGCACAAACACACACACATGTACAAATAATACTTAATATTATGATATAGTATATTCGAATATGCATATCTATTGTGTGCATGTAATCTAGTATTCAGCATTTCTTTTTTCAGATATAAACTATATCATGACTTTAAAATGTAAGAGCTGTGGTGGCACAGTGATTAGAATGCAGCACTACAGGCTATTTCTGCTGATCACTGGCAGCCAGCAGTTTGGCAATTTGGGTCTCACCAGCTCAAGGTTGACTCAACCTTCCATTCTTCAGAGGTGGGTAAAATGAGGAGCCAAATTGTTGGGGGCAATATGCTTACTCTGTAAACCACTCAGAGAGGTCTGTAAAGCACTGTGAAGCGGTATATAAGTCTAAGTGCTATCGCTATTAAGAAGAACCCCGCAGAAATGACTCAGCATATAACTTTCTTCTGTTATATAAAATTATTGCCATATAATGGCAAAAATATGGACAGCCTAACCAAATTACTAAAAAACAACAAAGATAGTGAATACTACAAAGTTTGGAACTGTTGCTACCATATGAATGGTTAAAGAAAAACCAACATTTAACAACTGAATAAGTTATGAAACTGTTGTGGCTCCGGGCTTGGATTCAGCTCCTGTGACTGATATGAGTTCAAGTGAAGAGGTCATGGCAGAAAAATATGAGCCGGCCTGGCTTAGTGATTGGACTGATAACCAGGATGAGGAGATGGACGTGACAAAGGACGACAGACCTGATGTATTAGAATTGTCAGGACCTTTGACCTCCTCTGGTTCCTTATCTGATCAACAGCCGGGAATAGCTGACAGGGAAGTTTTGAGAGAGTCTTCTAGTGGAGATGAGAACTTGGAAAATTTGTGGTTAAATGTAAAAAATAGAAGACGGTTGAGAAGGCAAAATCAGCTGGAGCAAATGAGGAGAGCGAGTCATTAGCACGTTGCCTCAATGAGTATAAAAGGACACAGCTGGGCTGGTACATTTTGCCAGGAACAAAATGACTATTTGAGTGAGGATGTTACAGCAAGAAGCTCTGAGACTGGAGATTTATTGCCAGGACTGGTTTGCTGGACAGAGTAAAGATTTATGCTGTGGTTTCTGCCAGCCGTTATCTTGTAAGACTTCTTTCCGTTTGATTTAATTGTGAAACGGCTGCTTTCTGTTTTGTTTGTTTGAATTTTGAAGGGGAGTCATAATATGAAACTATGAAGAACGTGCGTTTAATTATAAAATATTCTGTGAAAATAAAACATTAAAAGAACGAGGAACGTATTGTAACAAAGTAGACCATGTCAATGTTATGGGGTAAAAGAAAAAAAAGAAAAGTGTAACCAAAGCTCAATACCTGCTGCAAAATGTATATATGTACTGTATATATATTTTTATATGTTTTTTTTAATGTTTTAAATATATGAAACTTAAATAAACTTTATTTTAAAATTAAAAAAAAATAATAATGGCAAAAATAATTTCTTTCCCCTTCTGATATTAATATCATTGGCACACTATTTAAAAAAAAAGAAAAGTTAAGATCCAGAAATTTTCACAATGGTTAATTTGTATTTTATCTTTCTGAACTAGCATGTTTCAGTGATACTGCTGATTTTTTTTTTGGTTTTGCGGGAAAAAAAACACTAATAAAATAGAGGTGCTACACTTTATAAAAAAAAGGGAAGATGATAGTAAATGATGCTTCCATTTTTACCCATTGACATATCCATTTGTTATACTGATTTTTCTCTGTGTATTTTACAGTGGGGTCAAGAAGTAGTAACTAAAGAGCTAATCAGCTGCTATATCTTTGTCACTGTCCATCTAAGAGTGCTCATAGTTTATAATAGTGTGGCCCTGCACCTTCCTATTATAACTCCAGCTGAATTCAGTGGGATTTATTCTCTGGAAAATGTATATGAAGTAATTTCCTCATTTACAAAAAGCAATTGCTTTGTAGATTTTTTTTAAAAAAAACCATATACTTAACTCTGCCTAAGATTTTCTCACAGTCAGGCCATGAATATCTTTGCTTAACTGAGATTGAGATTTGCCTCTAGTTGCTGTAAGCAGTTCTCCTAGGAATCTCAAGATTGAACTATTCGGTTGCTGCCCCAGCTCTTTGGAATACATTCCTGAAAGCTGAGTAGTCAAATATCTTTATTATATACTTTAAAAGCCCTTAACAACACAACTTTTTGTGCATACTTACAACAGAATGAAATCTTACTTTACTTGTTTCTTTTAATTGGTATTTTTAATGATTTTAATGTCTCAATTTTACATTTGTTTTTATTGTATATTGCCGAGGGATTTTGGTAATTGGTAGTATATCAGTAAGAAACGAACAAAAAACCCTATAAGACAAAAAAGTGGTCATTTGGGTTTGTTTGATTTAGCTTAAGAGAGTCTTTTTGAAAATGATTTCAGAAAAAATGGCAATTGAATAAATGATCGACTATCTATCAGATGTGAATGCAGAGTCAGGGGAATCGTAAATTGGCATTGGGTAGATATGCTTTTGATGCTATTTATTTTCTGCTGAGAAGTAGAACACTATATTTATTTTGTATGGAGATCTACCTAGGGAAGGTACTTGTGGTGGCTACAAACAATTAAGCTGGATCATAGATACTGGATACAAATCTATTAATATTAATTGCTTTAGTTGCATTTCTTCACAATAATCATCTGGGGCGTCTGGGGCTGTTAAAGTATAGGAAATGAAATGCAAACTGGGAAATCAACTATTTCACATCTCTAGCATCTATACTCCTTTGACATACTGAGTTAACTGGAAGCTCAACATAGGAATCCTTAAATGTGATTATGGGAAAATAAAGAGATAACCTGTAGTTTCTTCCCCAAACTGTGTTAATTGTGACAAACCACTTGCTTATTTTTTTAAAAAAGTGTCTTAATAAATATTGTTTTATCTGTTTTTTGTGTTTGTGTGGCCTTCAGTAGTCTCTTAGAAATTGTTTTGACATTGTCTGTATCAAGGCCATTAAAAAGCTGAATCAGATTACAAACATCATTGTTGTGCTGAAATTATTTAGTATAGTTATTTGTAGCAGCAATAGTAATGTCAATCTAAAGCCAAAATATTTCCATGCTATAACTTAAGCTTTTGTGGAAGTTCGAACATTACATTTACTATAAGAGTTAGGACAACTGTTTATTTTTCCTCTGAACTTTTATTGCTTGTGTGAAAAACACTGATGCATGCTGTGAGAGGAAAGAAAGAAGTAATGCTAGGAACCAGCGAAAGTAAACAAATTATAGTTAAAAAAAAAAGAATGGCCCAAATTGTTCCTCTTTTGAGAAAATAACACTTTTAGATAGTAAGTAGGGCTGTTTTGAAGTTGGACCACTGCCCAGGAGATTGAATCTCAATGGAGAACTGAGAATAAGTGGAAAAAAACCTGGAAAGAAAGAATGTCTGGGAAACAGCCTAGAATTTTGAGGAAATAATGGTGCTGAACATTTGTCAGCAAAGAGTAAAATTTACTGGCGTGTGCTTTGCCTCTCAGACTTTAGCTTTTCTGTCCTAACCAAATCCTAGCTTCTATTTTTCAAATAATACCCATCTGATGAGTGGAAATTTGACTGGCCATCGGTTCTTCTTATACCTGTACTTCAGGTAGATTGTTTCATTAATTTTGTTACTTCAATTATTTTTGAATATGATCAAGTAGCCAGAAATGTAGGATTTTATATGGTTTTTTTTTACATGTTTAGTCTGTAACTGGAAAAAAAACACTAAGTAAATAGAAAAAACTATTTTAAAGATGTTTGTTGCATTGGTATGACCATGTGATGCCTGCTCAAATATTTTTCAGGAGTAAAAAAAAAATAAGTAGAAAAGATGAGAAATCTCTTAGTTTGCTGCACACAAGTGTTCTCTCTGCTCAGCTGAGTTTTCAAATTTAGATCTAACAATAGAACAAAACGCTATGGGTCCCCCCCCCCCCATTGCTTTAAACATTGCTAGAATGACTTACTATATTGTGCAAACTCAAAGGTAGGATTTGTGCATACACCAAAAAGGAATATATTTAACCAAGAGATGATAATTGCAAAATTGAAAGTTTCCCCAAAAAGCTGTCCATGGAAACTGTGGAAAAGCTTATTCTCTTTTTCACACTTATAGAATGATTCATGGGTAAGGCAATAACGTCTGTTCAACATAATTTTACTATAAATGCATCACTGATTGCAATAATAAGTTGCATGAATTGATTAACTTGTCAATGAAACAGATGTGCATGTGTGAAGATATGTATTGTTATAAGAAAAAAAAAAGACAGACAAACAGAAAGATTGATTATAATCAATATGCAAGTACACATATTTGTAAATCCGTTCACAGATATGCTCAATTCTACCAAGGAGCAAGGAGAAGATGTATGTTAAAAACTTAGCAAATATTGAATAGATAGTGTGTCAATGTGTAACAGTGTAAAAATAAAAAAAATAGGAAAAATGTGAATCTCTAATACATTATTGATGCTCCACAAAAAAGATTGGAATTAGTAGCAGATACACTCGTAAATTGCTAAGAAAGTGAAGATGTAATTTCACACTTTATGACCTCATAGCTTGATGATGAAAATTCTGGTCTAAGGCCAGTTCCAGTCAGTGTTGATCTGGAACAAGGGGTCCATCCCTCAACCTCTGCTTTGTGGGCTTCCACAGATGGAACTTTGGGGGGCTTCTATTTAACACCTACATGAAAATCAGGGTGAAATCATCCATCACCATAGGATGAGATATCAGTACACTGATGATACCCAGCTGTTCATCTCTGCTTGTGATGAGTTAAAGCAATTCCATGACTGCCCTTGGTGCCCATGGTGCCTAGAGGCTATTGGATCTGGATGGGAAACAACAGTTAAAACTAAAACTTAGCAAGACAGTGTAGCTTTGGGTGTGGGACTTCTTGGTTCTTGGAAAATTATCACTGGTTGTAAATTTATTTATTTATTTTGATTTATATTGCTGCCTATTCACCCATGGCAACTCAAGGAAGTTTACACAATGTAAAATCATGTTTAAAACAAAAAATAAAAATAAAAACAATAAGAACAAAAATTAATCAAATAAATTAGTAAAGTACAATAGAACAAAATTTGGGAAAAACAAAACAAAACAAAAACAAAAACCAACTCTCCTCACTGACAACAGCGGGTCACACTAGACATTTGATGGGTTCCATCCCTCTCTGGGTTCTCCAGGCCCGCTGGCAAAACCAGGTCTTCAGTGCCTTTCAGAATAGTATTAATGAGGGGAGCCATTCTAATCTCTGGGGGGATGACGTTGCAGAGAAATGGAGCTATGATAGAGAAGACTCTTCTTCTAGGTCCCACCTGGTGTATCTCCCTCAGGGGTGGGACCCGTAGCATTCCCTGCCTCCTTGCTCTAATGGGTCGAGTAGATGTCACTGGCATGAGATTTTTCCTCAGATAACCCAGACTCAAGCCATTAAGGGCTTTAAAGGTGACAACCAGCACCTTGAATTGCACCTGGAAACAAATTGGCAATCAATGCAGCTCCTGCAGGAGAGGTGATATATGTGCACACTGGGGTCTGCATAAAACCATGCGGGCCACTGCATTTTGCACCAACTGGAGCTTCCGGATGCTCTTCAAGGACAGCCCCATGTACAGCATGTTGCAATAATCAAGACAGGAAGTGACTAGGGCATGAGTGACTGTGAGTAGGGACCGCTGATCCAGGAAAGGGCATAACTGGTGCACAACCCACAGTTGCGCAAAGGCCCTCCTGGCCACGACTGCCACCTGCTCTTCGAACAGGAATCAGGAGAATCCCCAGATTATGCACAGGTTCTGTTTGGGGTAGTGCCACCCCATCCAAGACTAAAGGTAGTAATTCTGCCTGAACCAATGAACCCCAGACCCATAGCCACTCAGTCTTGCATGGGTTTAGTTTTAACCCATTGCTCCCCATCCAGCCCCTAACAGCTTTCAAGGCATTGCAAGAGGGAGGACACAGCAACACTTAACTCACCACAGGCCGAGACATACAGCTGAGTATCATCAGCATATTGGTGATACCTCAGTCCATGGTGACAGATGATCTCACCCAGTGGTTTCATATAAATGTTGAATAGGAGTGGAGAGACTACCAAGCCCTGCAGAACCCCATAAAGCAGTGGGCAAGGGTTGGATCTCTCCCTTCCTATCAACACTGACTGAGAGCGGCTGCAGAGGAAGGAAGTGAAGCAAGACAGCACAAGGCATCCCACTCTCATCCCCTGAAGCCATCCCAGGAGAATCCCATGGTCAATGGTATCAAAAGCCACTGAGAGGTCAAGTAGAGCAAGGATGGATGCACTATCCCCATCCCACTCCTGCCAGAGATCATCCAGAAGTGCAACCAATGCTGTTTTCATCCCAAATCCAGGCCTGGATCCTGACTAGTAGGGATCAAGATAATCTGTTTCATCCAGAAATCTCTGGAGCTGCTGCACGACCACCTTCTCAACAACCTTCCCCCAAAAGGGAAGATTGGAGACAGGGAAGGTTGGAGAAATTATCCAACTAGGTAGAGTCCATCGATGGCTTCTTAAGAAGAGGGCAGACCACAGCCTCCTTAAAGTACTGGGGCACCATCCCCTCCTGTAGAGAAGCAATAATCACTGCCAGAGTCCACCCGCCTGTCACCTCCTGGGAAGCTTTCACAACCCAGGAGGGACATGAGTCTAAAACACAGGTGCTCATGCACAAACTCCCTATGATCCTGTCCACTTCCTCAGGAGCAACAGGGTCAAACCATTCCCAGGTAAAGGGCAAGAACCTGCCTCAGAACCTTCCACAGGATCAGCAACCACACTAGCATCTAACTGGGAATGAAGTTGAGTGATTTTGTCTTCCAGAAAATCCGCAAATTCCTCAGCGTGCCCCTTCAGGTGGACCTCAATCTCCTCCTTCCCTAAAAGGAGATGGCTCACCTTAAAGAGGGTCCTGGGCAGATGCAATTAGTGTGGAGAAATATTTACACTTCACCTCATGAATCGCCACAAGGTAGGCCTTAGTAGCCACTCTTACCCGTGTTTGATCAAGTTCATCTCCTGTCTTCTGCCAGCGGCGCTCTAGATGTCTCCTCATGTGTTTCATCCCTCTCAGTTCCTCTGTATACCATGGGGCACAGAGAGGTCTATGGGTGAGGAGAGGTTGCAAGGGTGTAATCCTATCCAGAGCCTCAGTCACCTTCCTATTCCAAACAATGACTAAGAGCTCGGCTGGACTGCATAATAGATCTATAACCCCCAGCTCCTTCTGGAACCTATCTGGGTCCATTAGTCGATGGGGGCACACCAATCTAATAGGTCCTGCCTCCCTGCAGGGGGATGCAGCTTTTGAGAAACTCATTGCCACCAGACTGTGATCTGACCAGGACAAGGGGACCTAGGAGAGGTCTACCAATTCCAGGTCACATAGACACTGCTCTGACAAGAACACCAAATCGGGAGTGTGACCACTATTACTAGTCGGGCTCTGGATAATCTGGGACAGGCCCATGGAAGTCATGGTTTCTATAAAATCTCGGGGTACCTCTGACCCCGACCCCAGAGAAGGCATGTTGAAATCCCGCAGAACTATAAGCCTGGGGAATTCCACTGTCAATCCTGCGGTAAGGTCTAGGAGCCCAGGTAGGGAAACTGCCATGCAGCAGGAAGGCTGGTATAGCAGCATCAATCCCACCTGTTCCCTTGAGCCCAATTTAAGTAAAAGGGACTCACAGCTGGGGACTTGTTGAACAGTGCCTCTGGAGGCTACTAGAGATTCTCTGATAACAACTGCCTCATCTCCTCCCCAGCCCTGAGGTCTGGACTGGTGCCATGCTTGATAACCCATTGGGCACATTTCTGCAAGAGGAATGCCTCCCTCTGGGCTCAGCCAAGTTTCAGTTATACAAGCCAGATCAGTCTTCTCTTTGAGGATCAAATCGGCAATAAGGCTAGTCTTATTGCAAGCTGATCTCACATTTAAAAGCAGCAGTCTAAGACCAGGGCTTGCACTGCCCAGATAGACATGATGCATAATTTGGGGATTCTCCTGGATTTATGATTCCAGCTCAAGGAGCAAGTGGTAGCTGTGGCCAGGTGGGCCTTTGACCAACCATGCTGTGTGTTACCAGCTCTGCCCATTCCTCGATCAACAAACCTTTCTCACAATCACCCAAGCCATGGTTATCTCCTTGTTGGATTATTGTAATCATTTTACTCTTGAAAAAAAAATCTGGACATTTTGGTTGATC
Organism: Pseudonaja textilis; assembly: GCF_049901715.1. Classification (NCBI taxonomy): domain Eukaryota; kingdom Metazoa; phylum Chordata; class Lepidosauria; order Squamata; family Elapidae; genus Pseudonaja; species Pseudonaja textilis. The sequence goes on along the minus strand of NC_141990.1, from coordinate 259,098,778 downwards.
CAGAGACAGCAGCCCACACTGTTCAGTGTAAGCCTAGGTTTGCCATGTGTCACCTCTTCTGCAGGGCTGCATTGGTTTCTGATTTACTTCTAGATACAATTCAAGGCACTTTTAGTCACCTTTAAAGTCCTGCATGGCTTTGGGCAGGGTATTTGAAAGATTCCCTGTCCCTGTTGCATCTACTTGGCCTACCGTAGGTGTAAAAAAGTACATCTGATGGATTTTCAGTGAAGGGCCTTCTCTGCAGTAACTCTTCTCTGGAATATCATTCCTCCAAAAAGAAGATTGGTTCTCTTCTTGTACTTTTCTAGAAAACAGCAAACATTTGGGCACCCCAGGCTCATTTGTCAATCAAGTGGCTTGCGCGATTGTGTTTGTTGCCATCATGGGGATGGAAGTTTCTGGGGGGGCTTATATTGTTGATTTTTAAGGTTGTATGCCACCTAGAATCACCGGGGATTTATATAGGAAGCCATATAAATCTATTTAATGAATAAATAAACTCAATAAAAATAAATTTAATAACTAGGTTATAAATAAACAGATCAACAATAAGTTCAGGGCAAAATAGAGGGCAGGTGTATGTGCCAGATACCTATGAAAATATTTGGACTTTCAATATACCTGATTATTGCCCATGATGACTAGAGTATAGATATTTAAAGCTGAACAACTAAAAGAGCTTGAAGAGCCTATTGGTCTGTAGAATATACTACAAAATAAGTTAATGGCTTCTGATTTAGAGGTAATTGAAAGGAGATTAAAAGGTAAAGGTTTCCCTGTCCAGTCGTGTCTGACTCTAGGCATGATGCTCATTTCGATTTCTTGGCCAGGGTTGTCTGAAGACATTTTCCATGGTCATGTGGCCAGCATGGCTATATGCCAAAGGCACACAGAATGATATTACTTTACCAGAATGATATTACTTTGAAGTGGTATCAATTAATCATCTTACATTTGCATGTTGTCAAACTGCTAGATGGGCAGGAAATGGGGCAAAGAACAGAAGATTAGGAGGATCTAAATAATATCTTTCAATAGCTGGAATAGTTTTTGGACCTTCTACATTTAGAGATACCCAATATCTAATCAAACACTTTAAGTAAAATAATGTAGAATTTTGGATTAGGTTTTTGATAAACAATAATTTAATGGCCAGATTGTTTAGACTATAAATCTTTTCAACTTTTTCCAGCATGGACAGTAACAGTAAAAGTTATGGGTATGCAGTTCAAAATATTTGAAGGTCATCAGTACTTCTATTCCCTGGACTAGCTAGATTAAAATGCTGATTCCTCAGCCCCCTCATGCTTTTATTATGCATAATTTGGAACTCCAATATTTGCAGAGATTTTTTTATAAAGAAAGTTTTGTACAGATTCCTAGATCCTCCCTTGTTAGGTTCTACTTACAAAATCAGGACTGCTTCTGCCTGTTCAGTTTTGGATTTTAGTACCCCTGCAGATGGAAATTATTTTTCTTTCATTTTCTTAGAAGCATAATTTGTCATGCCGAAAACAACTATGTACTGTAATTTTCATGCATTCTACCCATATGAGAGTTTAAGAAATAATTCCAAGCTTTATGATGAAACCAAATTATCTGAAAGGCTTCTTTACATATCAAGAATAATGGAAAAACTGCATTTGGGGGTTTTAACTACATTAAAATATCTATAGGTCAAGTTTATTTCTTCCTGTCTAGTTTATTTTGGGTTACTTTATTTTATGCCTTGTTCTTTATTAAGTTGCTGGAATAGCTTTCAATAAATAAAATTGAAAATGGAGCACCAATATTAAAATAGCATAACATAAACCCATTCAGCAGAATGAAAGCAAATAGAACATACACAGCAACCTACTGTAATTGAAAATTATACATCATTTTACTAACTGTCCAATTAGATACAAGGTACAGCAATATTCATAGTAGGTGAGGAAAATGAGGTTGATTGGGAAAGAGATTTATGCTGAGATGCTATCAAGACATATATACCAAGCAAGCTTTCCTGGATACATAATTGATTTATACAGTACTGCATTATTGGACTCTATAAAAGTGGGGCCCTTCTAAACAGAAGAGAATTTTGTATTGGGCTGTGGATAATTATGCATGCTTGAAAATGGAAATGTTATAGATATATTTTTGGATGGGCAGGTTTATCCATTAGCTAATACAGCTGAGTGTTCATCAACGTACAGAATGGGTCAGTAGGGTTTTCAAGGGACTAGAACATTTTGTGCCCAATAATCATGTACATGAGGTGGAAAACATATCTGATTTGAGCATATTAATTCCAGATATTTTGTCAAAGCATTCCAGGTCAATTGTGCTTCAGAAGAAACAAGGTTTCATTCATTTTTGCTGTTCCAGGGTTCTGTCTCAACAAAATCCAAACAAATCCCAGAGTGATTTATGAGGCAAGTAAACTAAGTTTTCTATGTGTTGCCTCTTTCTTGACCCCCAGCAGCACCTTCCTGAGGCCTACCTGTTTCCCTGCTCTTCCTAGTATCTTCCCTTCCATCCTGCTCATATTTTGGTTTGAGATGAAAAATCCTGAATGCAACTGTTGACACACAGAATGTTCATTAACCATCTTACACATCCTTGAATACAATGTAGTTCTTAGATACATTTGTAATTTTGGTTCAGATTCAGGTAAAACATCACCCTCTGCTTTTCTCAGAAGGGGGTGGGACACACTTGTAACTATAGAAGTACTCACATCAGAGAGAAACAGTAACTTTTTATTTGATCCTATCCCTTTCAACTTCAAGGTCAAGGTTTGTGCAGAAATGCAATTTCTACAGTTCCTTATAACTTTTGGCTTCTAGCCAACAAACAAACATCAAATGAAGCCTGGCTGAATAAAAGAAAGGCGGGGGGGAACCCAACCCCAGTTTTATAGTACTTTTCTAGGGAAATTATACCAGCTCACTTTTGACTGACAGATTTAATTTGCTGAGTCCAGCTTCATTCTTCCAATTGAATAATCCAACTGAAGGTCTTGAGGAATGCTTTAGACATTTATTCACCAGAATTCAAGAGAGTTCTTCATGCACTGAAACTAGGACCAGAAATGGTCAAATGCACAAAGCTCTTCTTTTACTAGTTTGATCTCCTGCTTCCTTCCCTACATTTCCTCATCTTCTCTATTTGTGTGTGTGTGTGTGTGTGTGTGTGTGTGTGTGTGTGTGTATAAAACAGAAACAGAAACTGATGAACACAATACAGAAGCCTGATGATGGCAGATGAGATTCTGCTGAAATGTTGCTACAACTTTAAAAGCACAACTACAATGATGTGGGAAAATACCCGAACAAAGCTGAATACCATACATGTAAGTACCCGCGAAAACTTAAGAAAACAAATATATATATGTCTGTAAGTCAGACTCTGAGAAAGCACAAAGCCAAAGACACAAGCCTGAAGATGATGAATGAGACTTCATCGAAACATTGCCTAGATACTTCCAATTTTACGCGGGAGAAAACCCGAATAACCAAAGATCAATCGATCTATCTATCTATCTATCTATCTATCTATCTATCTATCTATATCTATATCTATATCTATATCTTCTTAAGTTTTTGCGGGTACTTACATGTATGGTATTCAGCTTTGTTCGGGTATTTTCCCACATCAATATAGTTGTGCTTTTAAAGTTGTATAAATATATATTAATATATATATATATACTCTTTTGTTAAAATTGTCAGTTTGCTAAAACTCATATACCTTCTAGTTGCAAAGATTCAGGACTTCTTGTTGCTTCACCTCATTTGAGGTTTCTTGGGGACCCCGAGGCAATAATAATCTAGGACTGGGAGTGGGTCAATAAGGAGTGGGAGTGGGTCAGTAAGTTGTGTTGCCCTAGGCAGAGTGTCCTAGCAAATAGCTTGCTTCACTTCAAATGACTGGGTGCCCCAGATAAGAGCCTTTTTGAAACTGCAAAGATTTTTCGCAGGTTTTACAAACTGATCTTTGAATTGGACCTAAAAAGAGCAAAGTACAAACAGATATCTAATTACACCTGCCTGACCTGTGCAATATCCTGAGAAACAGCAGTGGTTTAGGCAAAGTTGGGTGCAAAAGGCTTTGTAATTGGTGGGGAGAGAAACTAAATGAATGAACTCCAGAGAAAAACTGTCCAGCAAGGTTTTATTAAGAAAGAGCCTGCCCATTCCCATTATGTATGGACAGTCAGAAGAAAGCAAATGGGCTAAATAACCATAGATATTAAAAACAAACAAATGAAAGTAGCAAAATAAAAACAGGAAGAAAAGAATAGAAAGCTGCAGACTTCTCAGAAAATGAGGAAGAAGACCACTAAAGAAATAAAAAACAAAATATTTTGTTGAAAAAATATCAAATTGATACATTATAGCTAATATTCATTGTAACTGAATATTGCATGCAATCCTGATATATTTGCCAAATGGATTTTTTTCCTGAAAAAAAGTGTTATAAGTGAGTCAAAAAAGTGTTATAAGTGAGTCATTTCTCCCCCAAAATGAATCTATTGACCAACTAAATTGACAGTATAATTTGAGTGCAGCTGTGAGCTGTCAATGCCCCAACAAACATTGCCACCAAGTTCCAATTTTTTTTAAGGGAGTACAGTGATTGTATACATGCTAGAGTTATTAAATTTAAATCAGATGTAGTTTCTATCTTGGATCTGACTACGTGTAGGCAGGTGGCCCTCTATGTGCCTTATCAATCCCAACTGTGAATGTTCATTTGCAAAAATTATGGACATTAAGCAATTTCATTTCCCCATATTATTTCTGTCTATCCTGAACGATTATGTATTAACTCACTTACCTTATAAAGAAAGGAGAACTGATAATTTTATTTTAAATTAAATGTTTATAAATTATAATATTCAAAAATATGTCAAAATTCTTATACCTTTGTCTAGCTGACACAAAAAAATCACATTAAGAACATTAATCACACCTTCTGATAATACAGATTATTATTTAAATATATTCACCATTGCAATGATTCTATATCTTTTAGCTTATAAAATGCTTCAAAGTCTAACTTTATCACACATTGCAAAATATCCTATATCCTGAAACTAATCTGCCCCAATGCATTTTTTTTATGAACATGAAATGTAACAACATTTATTAGCATGTGTGTATGCAGCTGTGCCTTTGAGTGGTTGACAAACCATCACAAATTCTTCATGCATGTATTCAATGTTTGTTTTGCATGCAATCATGCAGGCCTTTTTTCCCTCTTGTTTATCATCCAATTTGATTAATGTGCTTAATGATGTATGTTTAATTCTTGCTGAAGCCAATATTTAAAAGAAAAGGGAATTTATCATGTTTAGTGACTAAGGGTGAAGTTTTTAAAAAATGGAAAATGCTACAATTCCTTTTCACTTTGACTTTTTATTACACAAAAAATAGCCCATTGTGATTACAATGAAAAAGATAAATTTTCAATGTACATTAAAATTTTTGTTAAGTGTGCATCAGCTTGACAGCACCCAGTCCTTCTTAAAATCTATATTGTTTATTAACATAATATGCACATTTAATAATACTATATATTTTATTCTGAAGAATGCTCAACTAAGTGTGAAAATATAGTCTCAATTCAGGTTGTATCTCCAAACCTAAGAACTGACATAATAACCACTGTAATAAAACGTCAGTTGTGAGTAAAACTGGGTGGTTTTTTTTGTTTTTTGTTTTTTTGTAAACTAAATGCAGGAAAATTAAACGATTTTATCCCACCCACCCCCCATTTTGACAATTCTGTTGTTAATCGCTATAATGTTCCAATTAATTATGAGGGGGAAAAATCAGTTCCAGTTCAAACTTATTTAGGTTTTGAACTTCAGACAAGTACCAATAAAAGACTAAAATGTGTAATGTGTTTCAATAGGGAAAAGAAAAAAGAGAGGAAATGATGGTTAAATGGAAATAAAGCTATTGGGACTTAACAATATCTTTATAGTGCCATTACTTTAGGTTTTTTTAGTGTGTTTTTATTAATTTCCAAGTGCAATGCAAACTTACAATCATAACATTTCTAACCTTGACCTGAGACTAGAATATTTATATAGCCTTTTAAAGCTTCTTCTTAATGTCCTGGTCAACTGACCTTAGATTCTCCATTGTAGCATTCTGTTTCAGGAAAATTATTTGGAAAAAGACTTTGTTTGCACTGAATCTGTTTTCAGCAAAAGACATTTCTGTTCTCTGGGGGATTTTTTTTATTTCAAAATGATTGATGATTTTAAACACTCATTATATAGGAATGAGAACTTTGAGATATATTAAATGTGGCTATTATTTTCATATTTTGTTGCCTTTTCAAATGTTCCATTTGCAGTTTTCTTAGACAAGCTGTTATTATTTGAGTTAAAGATGGAATAGAAAGATAGACTGGAGACCTATAGAATGAGCACAAATGTACTACAAAGTAGTTTTTTTTCCCCAATACACAACAGTAAATTCAGGACACACAGAGAGAGGCAAATGGGCTGAAAGCAAGATGCAGTGTGACATTGCATTCCGACACTGTAGGAATGACCTTGGGAAATACAAAGTAGCTCCACAGCCTAGGCAACAGTCATGGAAAAAGATATCTCAGACCACAGAATGAAAAGAATCATCTCAGAAGAGACCTCTCAAATTTTCTGGAAAGGTAGTCCTTGACTTACGACCTACAATTGAGCCCCAAAATTTCCATTGCTAGCCAAGAAAGTCGTTAAATGAGTTGTACCCAATTTTTCAATCTTTCTTGTCACTGTTGTTAAGTGAATTAGTGCAAGTTTTAAATTAGTAACACGGATATTAAGTGAATCTGGCTTCCCCACTGATGTTACTTGTCAGAAGGTTGCTAAAATGGGACCACATGACCTCTTACTAAACACGGCTAACATTGACATCATATTTGTCTGTGAAAGATGGCTCAATGCATCTCTCCCTGATTCCATTACCACAGTAATAGACTATCATGTTTACCAATCAGATTGTGAAATCCGTAGAGGAGATGGTGTTGCTATCTTCTATAAAAAGTCCTTACATCTAAAAAACATCCATTACCCTGGAGCCTGCTCTTCCTGAGACCATCATCTGTGAACTGTCCTTAAATATCACATTTCGGTTCTTACTATGTTACAGAGCCCCTGATTATGACATCAAACATGTAAACAAGCTAAATTCACCACTAACATGGGCAACATCCTGCCCACATGCTTTTATCTTTCATGGTGACTTCAATCTACCTCATATTAACTGGACCCTAAACAAATGTAAAACTGAACCCATACATGCAACTTTCTACAATGCTGTAACAAATCTGGGACTGGAACAACTAGACTAGACTTAACAACTGCCTCGATCTCATCTTCTGCAATAGTTTGAATTCAATTTATGGAATACAAATTAAAGAACCCTTTTTCAACAGTGACCACAACATGATTGACTTTTGTCTCAACATACGTCCACACAAAGATTATCACAATGACATAATCCCCAATTATAACTTCAAAAAAGGCAACTGATCTTATAGACAACGATCTCTCATCCCTTGATTGGCAATTTCTATTCACTGGATGAGTATTGAAGACCATTACAACATATTTTTACTTGAAGTCAAAAGAGTCATCAAACTATATGTATCAATAACAACTCCCAAATCCAGAAAAAAACAGATTACCCATAACAATAAGGAAGCTTCAATCCAAAAAGAGATCACTTTGGCAGAAAAACAAATCTGGTCACGTTGCCAACTTCAAAAGCCAATACAAAAATTTATGCCACCGGATAAAGACTGAATGCACCAATTATCACATTAAACAAGAGGAAAACCTTCTATGCACCAATTCCATCCGTGCTTTCTACAATTTTGTAAACAACAAACTAAAAGACTCAAGGTCCATCCCACCCCTGAAAGGACGTAATGGTAAAGAATGCAAAGACAACGCCATTAAAGCCAACCTCTTTAACACATTTTTGGTTCAGTATTTGTAAATAGCAATGGATCATGGGCAGTATTTCCTAGTCAAACCACAGACAACTACAATGATCTAATACATGTCGATTTTACAGAAGACAATGTTGAAAAAGCACTACAGAATCTAAAACCATCTCTATCTATTGGACCAGACGGAATATGTACCTACTTCTTTAAAAAAAGCTATCCACAGCCATAGCTGAATCTCTAAGCATAATCTTTGAAAAATCTTTCAGGATCAGCTCCTTGGTCCTATGGTCACAAGCCATGGTCATCCCCATCTTCAAAAAGGGAGACCCCAGCCTAGTTGAAAATTACAGACCATTCTCTTTATATTTCACCTGCAAAATCATGGAATCAATTATTAACCAATCCACCATCCTCCACTTAGAGACAAACAACCTATCTCTAATAAACAATTTGGTTTCAGAAAAAAAACTATCATGTAATCTGCAACTTGCACACTGCAAAAACATATTGACTACACAACTCAATCAGGGCAAAGCAATAGATACAATCTACATAGACTTCTGTAAAGCCTTTGATTCAGTGGTACATGACAAGCTACTACTAAAACTAAAATCTTATGGTATCTCTGGACAACTGCATAACTGGATAGAAGCATTCCTGTCAAACAGACAACAAATGGTCAAAATTGGGAGTGTCCTATCAAATTCTGTACCTGTCAACAGTGGTGTCCCCCAAGGCAGTGTTCTAGGACCAACTCTCTTCATACTCTACATAAATGACCTCTGTGATCATATTACGAGCAACTGTGTTCTCTTTGCTGATAATGTAAAGCTGCTCAATACCACAGAAAATATTGCTATCCTTCAAAAAGACCTCGACTATGTATCAGAATGGTCAAATGACAACTTCAAATCTCAACAAATAAATGCTCTGGCTTACATATTGGCAAAAAAAATCAGAAAATAAAATACAAGCTGAATAGTCAAGACCTTATTGATGATCAAACTTTGCAAGGAACTTGGAGTACTCATCTCTAATGATCTAAGTGCTAGAGCCCACTGTAACTACATAGCCAAAAAGGCATTAAGAGTTGTTAACCTAATCCTATGTAATTTTTTCTCTGGTAATATCACACTACTAACTAGAGCATAGAAAACATTTGCTAGACCAATACTCGAATACAGCTCATCAGTCTGGAACCCACATTACGTATCTGATATTAGCACAGTTGAGAAAGTCCAGAAATATTTCACAAGAAGAGTTCTTCACTCCTCCATATATTGTACAATGAAGCCCATGTTCCAGGAATAAACACTTTACAGGAGCTAATATTAAAGTTTGGGATATAATCTTAAGAACTATAATGTTTTAAATAATCAACACAACATAGTGATAATTTAATAAGTAATTTGCTTTCCTGTGAATAACATTTTTTTTAACCATCTCTTGAATTTTGAAGATTCAGTTAGGTCTGTAATTAAAAACTTTAGAGCAAAGAGATAATTTGAACCTACCTTTTATTAAGATGTCATAACATTTGGATCAATTGAGCGCTGTCTAGCTAAAAAATAAAATAAAATCCTCTTTTTTGCTCTAAATGATAAATAGTTATATTGCTTGCTTAATCTCTTAAAGAGGAAAGGATTTCAGGTGAATTCTGTTGGAAATGTTGAAGGAGAATCCAAAAACCCACTGTGGTTTTTTTTGTGTGGGTGTGAGCATCTATCACAGTAATGCCTGCTTTGATAAAGGCTCTCTTGATTTTCTTTTACTAACAATTTTTTGCTGAAATCAATATGTATCAGTCTAATATCACTGAAGTGCTGTGTAGACTTTTCATCACAATGTAAGGCAATACTACACAGCAGGCATCTTTCCTCTGGTATGCCAGTAACCCAGTATGTACTGTTTATGTTCATCACTCTCTGTGTTCAGTCCATGGTTATTAAGAGTGTTCATGCTGAGTGGCATCTGGCACGTGTATGTACAAGAAGATGAGTAGTGAACTAAAAGCTTGAAACCCAGGGCGGGGGGAACCTGAATTTTTTATGAGCATTTTAAACTGAATCTGTTTAAAGCACCCATCACAAAGTTATTCTTCCATCTGTTTCTAGGTTTCCTTAAAGTAGAACCCCAGTTTTAGCTGGTTATTTGTTTTGGGATTTTGATTTATCAAACATTATTGGAGAAGAAAATGCTGTGTTTACTATTGGAAATAATCTAAATGTGAGGTAACTGTTGTATATCGTAGTTATCTACCCATGCCAATCATTTTGTTTTTCATGGCTTATTTGGTACATGACATTTTAATTTAAATTATTGGAATGAATATGTATGTATGTATGTATGTATGTATGTATGTATGTATATTCTTAAGTTTTCGCGGGTACTTACATGTATGGCATTCGTCTTTGTTCGTGTATTTTCCCACGTCATTATAGTTGTGCTTTTAAAGTTGTAGCAACGTTTGGCAGAATCTCATCTGCCATCATCAGGCTTCTGTATTGTGTTCATCAACCGAACACAATACAGAAGCCTAATGATGGCAGATGAGATTCTGCTGAAACGTTGCTACAACTTTAAAAGCACAACTATAATGACATGGGAAAATACACGAACAAAGACGAATTCCATATATATGTGTGTGTGTGTGTGTGTGTGTGTGTGTGTATGAATCTTTGGTTATTCGGGTTTTCTCCTGCGTAAAATGGGAAGTATCTAGGCGATGTTTCGATGAAGTCTCATTCATCATCTTCAGGCTTGTGTCTTCGGCTTTGTGCTTCTTGGAATAATGTGAGCTTGCAGCTCCTTCTTCCTTTTAACTGCTAGTGGGTGTGTGACTTGATTGGGTGGGGGCTTGGCTGTGTTCTGATTGGCTGGGGGGGTGTTCTGTTCAGGTGGGGGCTTGGCTGTGCTTAGGTTAGTCTTAGTTGCCGGGGGATTTGAGCTGGTGAGCTGTGATGCTGTTGTTTGGCTTCCCATTCATGGTCATGCCACATCTTCATGGTGGGCATCAGTTGGCTTCATGTATGGGTCAGAGGGGTTTGAAGTGGGTAGTGATGCAGCTGCGGTATGGCTTCTGGTCCATGGTCATGTCTCATCATCTGTGTGGGTGTGAGTCTGCTTTCTATGTGGAAGTGTGGTGGTAGCATCTTGTGTGGCCCTCGTGGGTGTGGGTCTGGTGTCCTTCTTCATGTTAGGTACTTGTTTGTTAATGAGGGCAGGTTTCCAGATGGCTGGTAGGTGGGAGGTATCATCTTGTTTATTCATGCTGTGTGGGCGTTTTTCTATCTCTATGGCTTCTCTGATTATTCTGTTGTTGAAGTGTTCAGTTTTGGCGATAGTTCTGGTATTTTTAAATTCAATCTCAAGTCCTACCCCTCTCACCTGTCATCGCAAACCTCTACATGGAACACTTTGAAACACAAGCTCTAGAAAAATATGATCACAAACCCAAATTCTGGCTCAGATATGTAGATGACACCTTCATAATCTGGCCACATGGGAAAGAAAAACTGAACAACTTCCTCACACACCTCAACAGGGTACACCCCAAAATACCATTCACCATGGAAACAGAAGCCAACAATCAACTTCCCTTGCTAGATGTCTTAGTATACAAAAAATCCAATGGCTCCCTAGGACACACCATCTACCAGAAGAAAACACATACAAACTGCTATCTACATGCACTCTCACACCACCACCAGCACAGATCAATTCCGTGGCCGTGACACTCATCTCCAGAACAAAATGTTTAGCTGACGAACAACACCTAAAAACCGAACTGCACACTCCCACTAACGTACTAACAGCCAATGGATTCCAAAGGAAGAAGATTACCCACCTAATCCAAAAAGAAACCCCAGCCAAAATCCAAGACAGAAAACAAGAGAATGTCAAAGCCCTCCTCCCATATATAAAAGGCACTACAGACAAAATCAGCAAGATCCTCCAAAAACACATTAAAACAGCATTCTGCACAAACAGAAAAATATCCACCATCCTAAGAAACCCTAAAGACAAAATCTAGTTAGAAAACCAAGGAGTATACGAAATTCCCTTGCACCGCCTACCCCACCACATACATTGGACAAACCAACAGAAGAATAAGTGCACGCATTGAAGAACACAAGAACTCAATCAAAAAAGAAGAACCGACCTATTCCCTGGTCCAACACCTCAAAGCCACACATGAGATTGACTTTAAAAATACTATAACTATCACCAAAACTGAACACTTCAACAACAGAATAATCAGAGAAGCCATAGAGATAGAAAAACGCCCACACAGCATGAATAAACAAGATGATACCTTCCGCCTACCAGCCATCTGGAAACCTGCCCTCATTAACAAACGAGTACCTATCATGAAGAAGGACACCAGACCCACACCCACAAGGGTCACACAAGATGCTACCACCACACTTCCACATAGAAAGCAGACTCATACCCACACAGATGATGAGACACGACCATGGACCAGAAGCCATACCGCAGCTGCATCACTAAGCACAAAGCCGAAGACACAAGCCTGAAGATGATAATTGAGACTTCATCGAAACGTCACCTAGATACTTCCAATTTTACGCGGGAGAAAACCCGAGTAACCAAAGATCCACATACAAATACCCATGAAAGCCTCAGAAAATATATATATATATATATATATATATATATATATATATATATATATATATATATATATATATATATATATATATATATCTATCTATCTTTGGGTTTTCTCCCGCGTAAGATTCAAAGTATCTAGGCAACGTTTCGATGAAGTCTCATTCATCATCTTCAGGCTTCTGTCTCCGGCTCTGTGCTTCTCAGAGTAATGTGAGATTGCAGCTGCTTCCTCCTTTTAACTGCCAGTGGGGGTGGGACTTGATTGGGTGGGGGCTTGGCTGTGTTCTGATTGGGTGGGGGTGTGTTCTCATTGGTAGGGGGTTTGGCTGTGTTCTGATTGGTTGGGGGGTTAGCCGTGTTCTGATTGGTTGGAGGCGTGTTCTGTTCAGGTGGGGGCTTGGTTGTGCTCAGGTTAGTCTTAGTTGCTGGGGGATTTGAGCTGGTGAGTTGTGATCTTGCTGTCCCACCCACTCAGAAGATGAGACACGACCATGGACCAGAAGCTGCACGGCAGCTGCATCACTACCCACTTCAAACCCCTCCGAGCCATACATGAAGCAAACCGACACCCACTATGAAGATGCAGAAGGACCACGAACTCGAAGCCAAACAGCAAGATCACAACTCACCAGCTCAAATCCCCCAGCAACTAAGACTAAGCAAGCCGACACCAACTATGGAGATGCAGCGCGACCTCGAACTCGAAGCCGGGCAGCAAGAAATCCAGCCAATCAGAACACGGCCAACCCCCCCAACCAATCAAAACACAGACAGGCCCCCCACCAATGAGAAGACACCCCCACCCAATCAGAACACAGCCAAGCCCCCACCCATTCAAATCCCACCCCCACTGACAGTTAGAAAGAAAAAAGCAGCTGCAACCTCACATCACTCTGAAAAGCAAGAGCCAAAGACAGAGGCCTGATGATGATGAATGAGACTTCATCGAAACGTTGCCTAGACACTTTGAATCTTACGCGGGAGAAAACCCGAACAACCAAAGATCCATATATATATATATATATATATATATATATAATTACGTTTTCGCGGGTATTTATTTGTATGGTATTCAGCTTTGTTCAGGTATTTTCCCATGTCATTGCAGTTGTGCTTTTAAAATATGATTAATATATGATTAAACAAATATACAAACTGTTAGAACTACAGTTATTTACATAGTGACCCAAGTGTGTTTACTTTATTTTTGTTGTTGTTGTTGTTGTGTGATATTTCGAAATATCACATAAGAGATCCAGAAAGACAACCATCAGTTCAGCTTCCATCTGGGCTTTATTGCAAAGTGGCTAGATGGAAAATTCTCCTCAGTACATGAAAGCCTACTTGGAGTTTACTAAAAAGCATCTGACAGACTCTCAGACTATGAGGAACAAGATTCTCTGATCTGATGCAACCAAAATTGAATTCTTTCTGTTCAATTCTAAACGTTATGTCTGGAGGAAACTAGGTACTGCTCATCACCTGCCCAATACCACCCCAAAAGTGGCGGTGGTAGCATCATGCTTTGATGGTGTTTTTCAGCAGGGACTGGGAGACTGGTCAAGGATGAGGGAAAGCTGAAAGCAAAGTAGAGGGATATCCTCAATGAAAGCCTGTTCCACAGTGCTCAGAACCTCAGACTGAGCTGAAGGTTCACTTTCCAACCTGACAACGCAACCAAGACAACACAGGAGTGGCTTAGGGACAACTCTGTGAATGTGCTAGAGTGGCCCAGACAGAGACCTGACTTGAAACCTATTGAACATCTCTGGAGAGACTTGAAAATCACTGTTCACCAGTGGTTATCATCCAAGCTGACTGAGCTTGAGAGGATTTGCAAAGCAGAATGGCAGAAAATCCCCCAATCCAGGTGTCCAAAGTTTGTCCTGTCAAAAACTCAAGGTTGTAATTTCTGCCAAAGGTGTTTTAACAAAGTAGTGAGTGAAGGGCCTGAATACTTATCCCAATGATATTTCATTTTTTTCTTTTTAGTAATTTACATATATTTCTAAAATTCTGTTTTTACTTTATCATTATGGGGTACTAAGAGTAGATTAATGAGAAAAAAATGAATTTCAACAACTGCAGAATCAGGCGCATTATAACATATTTGACAACATTTTGATATTGCATTTCCCTTTATTGCATTGCTTGATACATCTTTATGACAGAACTGCTGATCAATCAGAGTTTTATGACAGTCCTAGTTTGATTCAGAGGATCCTACTTTACAACACAGAGTCCCAGAAATAATTTGAAGTAACTCATTTCCATTTGAAACTATGGAAGTGGTCCATTTGATTTACAATTATACTTTTAGTGATAGTAGATAAGACAGCAAGTTTAAATATCTCAGGGTTACAGTATTAAAAACTTTTAAAAACTTATTTTTACACTGAGATACTTCCACAGGGGATTTCTAAATTTCAGCCAAAAGAATGAACAACATTAAGAACATTTTGTAACAGATTTTTAAAAGAATATCTTAATAGTATTTTTCAGAAGGGCTCTGACAGCCCACCTTTTTTTTAGTTTCCTAACGCTTTGCTGTGTTTGCTTAAATATATTTGAATTGGTATTGACTCTTACAGTATACAAGTGATATATGTAATATAAAGTAAAACATTCAGCATGTTTGTGCAATAAAAACAATATTCTATTTTGAACTATTGAAAATAAACAATACCTTAATCCATCTGAGCATTAAAATAGTTAATTTCATATTCTGATCAGCTAATTAATTTTGGAAATATCATTAACAAGGATAAAGAGACATGCCTTGATAGGATTCCCATCTTTATGAAAACAAAACAAAATGAAATAGGAACTGGTGCCTTAAGACCTTAGTGTGTAGCACCAACATTGTCACACATCACATTCAACAGACAATAAGCAAACCACAGCATATAACTGTTCTCATTTGGATGGATCACTGGCAGACATGGGATAGCTAAAATACAATGTTCATACAATCTCAATTGCTATTTAAACCACTAAAATAAAATAAAAATGGAGGTGAATTTAGATTTATTTAAAGCTCTGATTTATAATTGTTTCATACCAATGGAAGAGGTGAGCAGGTAATATCATTTCTATTTAAGTTAGTTTTTTTTCTGGTTCTGTGCTTGTTTAAACATATAGCTGACCAGCAATATTCAACTGGACCATGTCAAGATGATTCCAAAAAGGTGCTTTGGAGTAAAATCTGAATGTAGCATCTGACTTCAGTTACACTCACTTACACACACACACATTTCTATAAATTGGTGGTGTACCAGACTCCCTTGTGCAAAATTCCACTTAGGGCCACTTCCATTAAAAATATTTCAACTGTGCACATACACACATACCTGCTGTTATTATGTGTTTTAACATTGCAACTAGTGCCCCTCTTATACAGCATCATTGTGCAAAACATATTTTGCACATAAATTTGTGGCAGTCCTGCCTTCCCATTGTATAAATACAAAGAGAAATAAAACATGTATCCTTTACCAAGTTTTGTTTTGAAGCAAAGTAAGCACATCTAGTCTATGTTTTATTATTTTTTCCAATAACAATAAAAAAGTAATTATTTTCCTTTCTGTTTAAATAAAAGCATTTAGATGATTTGCCATTTCCTATGTTGCATGGCTTAACAGTGGAAGCAGCAAGGAATTGAATTTTTTTTCTTTTTAAACATCCTTTAGGGTATCAGTGTAAAAATAATATGAGTGAATACTCATTCCACCTAATTAGTTTGTCCCTTGGAGCTAAACATTTCTTACAAAAGCTAATATTAGGCATGGAAGTGAATATGGCGTAAAAGTGAAAACAAATTTGTTCTTTTACTTCATTGGGAAAAAAAGAGCAAGATCAGTCACACCCTGAGTGCAGCATATCCTAACCAAAACAGGTTACCTTGATGGCCATTCTAACTCCAAAAGGAATAAACCAAAAGAAATAAGCTGCAAATAAAAAAACACTGAAAAGTGTTCTACCATTATTAAGATGAAAGCAGTTTTGGAAAGATTAAACATTCCTTGAAAAACAATTGAATTATTTATTTATTTATTTAAATTATTTATTCACTACTCTTCATGCTGTCACATGACTCTGTGTGGCTTACAATCTGACAAAACTATAATATAAAAGATTGAAACAGTTAAACAATAAATATATTAAAATTGTCAAGAAATGATTAAGATAATGGGAGGTTTACAATAGAGTGGAGTGAGATCTTTTGTTTAATCTAGTAACCAGCTCCAGGATGACACTACCTTATCTGGACCCCAGGCCAACTGGCAGAACCACATTTTAATACCTTTATGGAAAACCAAGAAGGTGGGCAGATCTTACTTGAAAGAATATGATGTTGCTAGAGGGTGGACACTGGGCACCATGGCAGAAAATGTTCTTCTCCTGCACACCATCAGCCAAAATTCTGTGACTTATGGGTTTGCAGTATGTCCCTTCTCCTGGCATGAGTGGAGTGCACCAATCTCATTGGGGTGAGTTGGTTCCATAAAGGACTTAATTACCATAAAGGGCTTAATTACCAACATCTTGAATTGGAATCAGAAGCAAACTGGCAGCCAGTGCAGCTCACATAAGTAAGAAGTTACAAGAGCTATCTAGGGGCCCCAAGAACTATCCACACAGCTGTATTCTGAACCAGTTATAGCTTACAATTACTCTTCAAGGATAATCCTAGGCCGATTGCATTGCAGTAGTCCAAGCAATAGATCACTGAGGTTGTATAATATTAGTAGAATTTTGGGTCAGGCCAGATTTATATCAAAATTGAGTTCATCAATGTTTATAATGCAAAGAGATATATTAAGCCTAATCAGTATATTTAGGTGTGAATAAATAGCTTTCCTTATTTATTTATCAAAAATAAGTCTATTAGCTGTGTCAGCACTTCCCATTTTTCTCCCATAATGCTTCAATTTGATATTGTTTCTTAAGAAGTCTTAATATAATGTATTAGGAGGCCAATCTGTCCGGTCCCTTCAAGAACTATTCAGCAACATAGGTGCTTATCATATAAGATACCCTTAAATAAATGAGCAGACAGTCTCATTTCTTATCCACTGAACAATACTGTTAACATTTCAGATAGCTAGATTCCTAATCCATATCTTCATGATAAGCAGAATACATTTTTTAAGCAATTGCAGATGTTATGGCATGACAATCTCCTGGCTGATTGCACAGTGAAAGTGTGATGTAATCTAGTTCCACAATAGATATTCCTCATCTCCCTGATCATGTAAATGATATTGGGACATATCCATGCAAAATTTATCTCACAAAATAATTTAACATTTTATTAGAATAAATCTTTTTTAACAAAACCTCCTCAGAGTGTTTTTTGGTCTCCTCTAGCCAAAAATGAAGCAAGAGTTCCCTTAGGGTGGATACATTTCCTGCTTGCTCCAATACAGTACAAGACATTTTGAATGTCAGGAATAAACAATTGAGTCTTCAACCCACCTCTAAACTGTTGGGAAGATAACTTCAAACATAGTATTTCTTAGCTTCATCAAAAGTTTTGTTTTGCCCCCTCTACTGGAGCAAATAGTGTAGTTCAGCCTACCTACTATGCTTCATTCCATCTTACATAACTAAATCTGTTCCAACTGGCTGATGAATGCTCCAATAGGCAGGTTCCCCTAGTCCAGTAAGCAGGCTTCCCTAGCTTTGCCTTTTATATATATTTACATGCTGTGCTGCTGGACAGTCTGCCATGAAATGCTGAACTTCTCTATTCAAACAGAGGGATGGTGAAATGCTAAACTTTTCCATTTTATATCAATACAACTAATTACACGGGAAGCAACTTTTCAATCAAATAAATAACTTACCAATAATATAGCATCATGCCATTATGAAATAACATCTGCCCACAGGAACATTCCATCCCATGCAAGCAATAACCCTTGTAATGAACCTTGCATCTTTCAAATGCCTATACCTAGGGTTTTACCTAGCAGGGTAAGAAAACTTCTATAAATTAAAACCGAGTTCAGAAAACTTACCAGGCAATAGTTCATTTTAATTGTTTGATGCTTATGTTTGATAAAATGCCTAAATGCTTATAAAAATATATGATTCATAAATGTGGCAGAAAGTAAACTCTGAAGGGGAAAATTTCTCTATAAAACACTTCCACATGTTTTTTTCCTCAGTTTAATTAATAAGTTCTTTTTACATAACTATTCTTTCTAAATGTCCTGGTTACATCCTAAGGCTGGATGCAAACATGCTAATAATGAGAAAATATGTGGCTCTGCATCACGTTTGAAATAATTGTATATGAAACTATAATAATGTAGAAAACAGTTTGTGTGTGTAATAATATAAGCAAGTGTTCACATTAGTTGAAAGAGAATATTTTAATTAGTCTCAATATGTGTTATGTATAGAATTATGTATATACACATAATCATATATCTTTGGCCATCAGCAATGACATCAAATTAATCTATAATGAATTTCTATGAAGAAGATTTGCATCTTCCATCAAAATGGGTAACATACATCATAAATGATAGCTTGAAACACTCCCCCCCCCATAAATTCTGTCCTTGTTTATTTTATTCTTCTACTTTTCTCACTTTACAATGTTAACCTCTCTATTCAACATTCTGCAAATTAAGATCTATCTTACAAAACCCTGACTACAAGAATTAAATATACACTAAAAGAGAAAAACAAAATGATCATTGGGAGAGTTGACTTTGAGAGTGTTTTTAAGTTGAATTTTTTTCTTCTGAAATTCTGAACTGACCTTTTTTAAAAATACTATCTGGATTTTTTGGCTAAATAATAATATGGCTGACTAAGTATTTTAAGCTGTCATTATCTGGGAACACTTTTAATATCACTTTAATGTAACCAAATAAACAATAAAAAACCTTTAAAAAAAGAGAATCTTTTAAAATAAAGTCATTTTGCTGATTTTTTTCAGAATTAAATACCTGATTAAATGAGCTATCAGAGTAATATCAAAGGATTTAAAGAACAAAACAATAAATATTTTTCCTATGATAACCTATGGGCTGAAGGAAGGAGTAAGAGACAAAAATCTCATTATATGGGACTGACTCCTGTGTTGATAGATTTTGCCCATTGT
This sequence comes from Pseudonaja textilis, assembly GCF_049901715.1. Lineage (NCBI taxonomy): Eukaryota > Metazoa > Chordata > Lepidosauria > Squamata > Elapidae > Pseudonaja > Pseudonaja textilis. The sequence goes on along the minus strand of NC_141990.1, from coordinate 259,079,067 downwards.
AATTCTTTGAATGTGGATGATGATATAAAGATCAGCAAATGTTTTTAATGCTGAGTACTGCTCATTTAATTTGAAAATTCTTTGTCATAAAAGAACATAATCAAAGAGGTTTGTTCATAGGTAAGAAGAAGAAAAACCCAGTTTATAGTTTACAGAGGTTTTTTTTTTTAAAAAAAATGCTGCACTTTCTGGTCTTCCTGGTTTGAGTCACTGCTGTCATCTGATTTCCCAAAATCAAACTCGAATCAACTTTTCTTGTTGTAAACAAAGCTATGTTGCCTAGCCCACTTTCTAGGGAATATTAATAACTCATATTGCCACAGATAGAGGGCTTATTTATCTTATAGACCAATCTGCTATACCCTCCATTTGGAAGCAGGGAAACAGAGAAAAAAATGGTCCTCTTAAAACAAAAGGAGATCCTGATAAAAAAAATCTGTGGACTGTGAGAGGAAAACACAAATTTCTCACTAAAAATATTATCTGTTCCTACAGAGGTAGAAGCAATAGCAATAGCACTTAGACTTATATACTGCTTCACAGTGCCTTCCAGCCCCCTCTAAGCAGTTTACAGAGTCAGCATCTTTCCCCCAACAATCTGGTTGCTCGTTTTACTGACCTTGGAAGGATGGAAAGTTGAGTCAATCTTGAGCCTGGTGAGATTTGATCTGCCAAACTACTGGCAGCTGGTGATCAGCAGAAATAGCCTGCAGTACTGTTTTCTAACCACTGTGCCACTGCAGCTCCTGAAACAATTGTTTCCTCTATTTTTATTACCTGGAATTTCTTCAGCTTTGGAGGGAACTTTCCATTATAGTTAAAGGCTTGTGGAAAGATAGCGAAACCCACTGTTTTCCCTTTCTCTGTGATGCTAAGTCACATTCTATTGGCTTTAATAGTCTTCCACAGCAAACAGATTGGGCTGTCTCTCAAGGGCAGAAGGAAATACCATGTCTACACATATCTGGTCCAGAGGTCACATTATATAAATTACTTCAATTGTTTCATGTTGATCTTTTGGTGGTCACCTGAAAGATAGATGGTAGAAGCAGGACTTACAAAGCCACCCTATCAAAGCATGAGGAAAGACCAGTGTGTGAAGAACCAGATATATTTTCAGGTAAAACGTTTGAGACCACTAGTCAACACCCAAGCATTCTTCTACAGTTTTATACACCTTAGAGCTTTCCCCAAGTAATGTTGATATGATTGGGGATAAACATTAATTTAAAATCAGTATAACTGAAAGAAACTTAAGTATGTTTCATTCATGCTCTGAGGATTAGCTAAAGACAGTATCATTGGGGCAGGACATGCCTGTACCATGGCTACGTAAGGTTCATGTGACAAAATAAAGATTAAATATAATTTACGCTCACTATCAGGTGTGGATATAGTTTTTTTATTTTGTTTTGCAATCTTGTTCATTTTCACTAAATCTATATGGTTTTATCTTTTATTTCATGTGCAAGTGACTGGACTTTCAAGGCATATGGACTTAATGCTTTGGTGAAGAACCTTTATCTATCTATTCATGAGTGTATGAATGCAGACCTTGGCACTTACGTTGTCTGCATACAAGGGCACCCTTCTGTTCAATGAACCAGTGAATTGAATGAGAAATAAACAACAGGGTGAGTGCTCTCTCTGCCTTTCCTCTGTTGGAATCAAAGGATTCCAGCTGCTTTTAGATAAGTAAACCAGATCACATACTGAGAATAATTAGGAAAAAGTTTATTTAATTATTTCATGGCATCATTGTATTTGCATGGCAACTATTGTGCCCTCTGTTTTTTTATAAATGCAAAAGAAATTCATTTTAAAATCCCCAGTGCTGGAACAACCAGCAGAAAAATTGGGGAAGATTTTTTAACATGAAAAAAATCATTTATTCACTCACTCACTCACTCACATACTCACTCATTCTTTTCTCTTTTTAACCATTTTCCACTCCCTAAATTATCAAGATGGCCAAAGATGGCCAAAATAATGTCTTCTTGACAGCTTCAGATGTGTTGAATCAGTCTGTGAAACAAATTGTATAAACCACTCACTAGATCACTTTCGTAGCACTGAGCTTTGACTGGAGGAAAGTCCGTTTGCAGCATTTAAGAACTGGCAATGCAAAGTCTGAAAGAGAAAGTTTGATGGTGAGGAGAATAAGGTTTCTTTTCCAACTCATTGGAAGGGATATATGGACGCTGGGTTTAAGAGATTTTTTGAGTGGTTGGAGGAAGAAAGAAAGTGTTGGTTACTATAGCAACTTAGGCTGTATTCTAAATAAATTTAAAATTCCAGATGTTTAGATCCATGTGGTCTGTGAGTATGAGGGTGTGTGGGTGTTTGTATGTATCTTTTCACTGCAGAAGTGATGCTAGCTTGAAGTTATTATCTCATTTTCAAAAGGCATACCTCAATCTTCAGATATTCTCGTACACTGTAATATTATAATTGTCTTGGCATTTGAACATTCATTTCATTCTGGGAAAAAGAAAGAAAAGGTCACTTATGCATCTTTATGCACTAAAGAGAAAGCCCCATGTCTTTGTCTTGATTAAATGAATCCCCCAAAATTGGTCATGCCATAATTTGATGGCTATGTGACTATATATGATAATATTATCTATACTAAAGATATAAACAAGAAGTCTCTGGAAGTCTGAAGGGGTACATTGCACAAATCACCAGAAATAAATCATGGCTGATAGGATATAATTGAATTATGTTGGGCATTTCTTATTGTTCTTTCTGTTATATTGGTAAACTATGAAGGAATAAATCCCTTTGTTTGATTTAGTAACTACTAAGGTATGACTTTACTTCCGTGAGAAAGTCAAATCCCATTTTATGATCACTTAAGATGAAGCAATTGGAGAGCAAAAAAAAAAAAAGTGTTTCCCTTTAGATAGGTAAGTGAGGTTTCTGCAGATAGCAAATAAATTCTTGAGAAAGTTTCATTAATAATTTGGAGAACAAATCAAGGACAAAATGTCTGACTTTGTTAGAAGAGATTATTCTAATATCATTATTTCACTTTATAGATAAAGCATGCCTGAAAGAAAGTTACAAAACTTGCATGCTTGTAAAATATAATGACACTGTCTTTATCATCCATTTGGTGCCAATCACAGTTCCAGACATCTTGTATATATATTTTTGGAAGATTTTGACTATATCTGTCAGCTTAAATGTGAAAATTAGGAAGTAATAGTTTCACCCTTATTTCAATACAAGGCCTCCTGTTTGGATGAAAAAGACATCTTGAGATATTGGCACAATGGTTCAGTTTGGGGACCACTTCCTTTCTATCCATTTGTTGAAATTACTTATTCGTAATTTTAACCCATGGTTATAATTACTTATAATGAAGGCAAGTTAAATTCATTTCTTTTTTTTTTTTTTGTTTGATATCCTTTTATATATTGGAAGAATTATTTCACCTTAACAGTCTTTTCTCAGGCTAAATCTACCAGATCTTTAACTATATCTCATGGTTTCCAGATCCCTTAACATTTGATAGTCTTCTGAACTTAAACCAATTTCTCATTATTCTTTTTGAACTCTGCTGTGTAGACTTAGACATAGTATTTCAGGAGAGATGTGACCGGGGAGAATTTCACTCAGTACATCTCATCATTTTGATTTTTGTGCTTCCATTAATATATCCCAAGGTAAGTGTTACCTTTTCATCAATTTCATCACACTAATGTCTAACTTGCAATTAACAAAGACACAGAGATCCTTTTCCACCCAGATCTTTTTGAGTTTAGATATGCTCTCTCTCTCACTCATATACACATGTAACTGTGGTTTAGTGGGTTTATTAATATTATCCAGCAATTCAAGCTTAGTTCACAGAGCAAGGGCCCAATAGTCCACAAAGCACTTGAAAGTTGGTCAAACAAAATAACACCACAGGACAAATTCGAGATAGAGAAACACCCCCATAACATGAATAGACGGGACAATACCTCCCGCCTACCAGGCATCTGGAAGCTAGCCCTTACCAACAATTGAGTCCCAGCCATGAAAATCAACACCAGACCCGAAATAACACGGCACACCACTGCCAATCCCCCTCATCAGACCCAGGCCCAAGCCCATCCTATAAACAAAGGACAACCACCATCCAGAAAACAGACCATGGCTGCCTCGCCAGCTGTCGCACCCCCCCAACCCCAAAACCAAACAAGCTGACACACACCAAGAACACAGACCCAGACCCCAAACTCGAAGCCAGACTAAAACCCAGAATTCTACATCACAGCCACCCGCTCAGGATATCACATCAGAAAACTCAGGAAATTACATCACAAGAACTCAAGAAGTTTCAACACAGCAAATGACCCAGGATATCACAGCACAAGACCAAGGATACCACAGCAATAAGTCTCACAAGGTCATCACACAACCCATTAGCCAAGCCATTACTACACAGGAGGCTAATGGGAAAGAGATCACAACACAAACGACCCAGGAGATTACAACGCAGGACCAAGGATACCACAACAAAAGAACTTGCAAGCCCATCACACAACCCATTACCCAAGCCATTAAAACACGAGAGGCTAATGGAAAAAAGATCACTACAAAACAAACAACCCAGGAAATTACAGCACAAGATCCAGGATATCTCCACAACAAAACTCACAAGGCCATCACACAGCACATTATACCAATATCAACTCCATCAACCAATCAAGAGGCAGCAGTGCAGCCAACCAGCCCAGCACACCAGCCCCCACCACCAGTATTTATAGAGAGATGGCAGCTCAGATCACACACTGCTTGCACTGGCACAAAGCCGAAAGCACCAGCCTGAGGATGGCAAATGGGACCTCACCAAAACATCACCAAGATACTCTTAATCTTAATCTTACATGGGAAAAGACCCAAAAACACCTAGACCTACATACTTGTACCCGTGAAAATCTACGAGAAAATATATATCTATATCTATCTATATATCTATATATCTTTATATATCTATATATCTTTTATATATCTATATATCTATATCTATATCTATATATATCTATATATCTATATCTATATCTATCTATCTATCTATCTATCTATCTATCTATCTATCTATCTATCTATCTATAAAAGATATATAGATATATAAAGATATATAGATATATAGATATAGATATAGATATAGATATAAATATATTTTTTTCTTAAATTTTTGCGGGTACTTACATGTATGGTATTCAGCTTTGTTCGGGTATTTTCCCACGTCATTGTAGTTGTGCTTTTAAAGTTGTAGCAACGTTTCGGCAGAATCTCAACTGCCATCATCAATACAGAATACAGAATGCCATCATCAATACATCATCAATACAGAATACAGAATACAGAATGCCATCATCAATACAGAATACAGTACAGAAGCCTGATGATGGCAGATGAGATTCTGTTGAAACATTGCTACAACTTTAAAAGCACAGAGTTGGAAGGGACTTTGTAAATCCAACCCCTTGCCCAGGCAGGAGATCCTACATCTTGTTTGTTTTGTTGCTGTTCATTGTAGTAGGCCTATGCAAGTATTCACAGAAATTCCAATTAAAAATCTATTGGAGGATTAATAGGCCTGTACAGTAGTTAACCTTTGGAAGATGAATATGACATTTCTTCTTCAGTATTCTATCTAGGACTTTGCTAAGTTTTGCTGAGACTGGTTACATTATCTTTTCTGCTAATACTTTTTTTATTATTAAATCTATAGTTTTCTCTTTGCTTTGTGGGAAAATAATAACTATTTAGAACTCCATTTCCCAAATACAGAATACAGATTAAGGTGTTTGCTTCTTCTCCATCATCCAGTAACAATTTGCAACTCATCTATGCCCTTGTTGGGCTTCCTTTTATTTCTAACATACAAAAATAAACATTTTTGGTGTTGTTGTAATTTTAAATAGCTGTTTTCAGCAAAACCACTTTTTGTGCTTTAGGTTTTTTTTTACTATTCCTAAAGTTTCTAAAGACAGTTATCACTTGGCCAATAAAGAATTCTATTCTGTGCTGCGCTGTGCTGTGCTATGCTGTGCTGTGCTATGCTGTGCTATGCTATTCTAGTATTGATGACTGATTATGTGCAACCTAGTCAATGTTGATTCTTAATACCTTCCCAACATAGATGAGTGCATTCTTTATCTTCTTTCATGTCCTAAATGTGTTCCCTTTCTCTTCAGGATTTTAAAGAGCTCTTTATGTATCAACACCGGCCTTTTAAGATCATTTTCATTTTTCTTGTAGAGTGTGATAAATCAATATAGGTATAGACTTACAATAATGTAAAATTACTTAAAAATTACTCCCAATTACTTAAAAGACTTCATTCTTTAACATATTCTCTATGGTCCAGAACAATTCTACTTACCTAAGTGTAGGGAAATCGCTGAAGAAATTTTATTTCATTCATAGTCATATTAGTTCAAGAATTCCATCTTGTTATTTGACTAGGGATAAGGGGTACATAGGCTGTTGTCCCAAATCTTCATGTATTTCCACCAAACCTAAACTCTGTTGACTGGATATGCTTCAAAAATAAATTAATACTAAAATTGCAAAAGCTACTGTGTCATAGATTAGTTAGGAATGATCACATAACACAAGGAATGTTTCAATTAATTATATTTAATTTCCTCTGAATTTGAAAGCATTTTTAATTCAAACATAGTTAGCTTGGTTCTACATCTTTTGATTTATTTTGTACCTAAAAAAATGAATGAATAAGGAAACATGGTGAAAATCAGGGGTGGGATTCTAGAGATTTGTACCTATTCTCTAGAATCGGTTGTTAACATTCTAAGCAGTTCAGAGAACCGGTTGTTAGAAGAAATTACTGGCCTAATCCTATAAGGAAGACAGGAAGGAAACATTCTGGTGTTGCTTACAGAAACTGCTTTTCCATTAACCCTTATTACATTCTTGGCAGGACTAGACTTCCTGTCTCAGGAATGTCTTTGGAGTTTTTTCCCCCTCCTTTGCTGGTACTTTGCTTGTGTGGAGTGACCATTCAAAGTTACAATGGCACTGAAAAAAGTGACTTATGACCATTTTTCACATTTACAACTGTTGCAGCATCCCCACAGTCATGAGAGGCCAGGCGAGGAGATGTTGCCTCGATGTGAGTGATGTTGAGTTGGCCATGCCCAGCCAGTCACATGACCACCAAGCCACACCCACCAACTAAGCCATGCCCACAGAACCAGTTGCTAAAAATTTGAATCCCATCCCAGAGAAAATGTACCAATGGAAGAGAATGTTTGTAGCTCAGGGCTGAACTGTGGGGTCCTTGGTGTACTCTGAGATTGATTGTTTTCTTGCTTGCATTGAAGATGCTACCTAGTTGAATAATGAAACATCTGCAAGAAACAAGCAACTTCAGAGAGCACCAAGGTCCCCACATGGGAACAGCACCTTGTATACACTAAATCAGTGTTTGTTGCTTTCACATGCAAGATTCATTTAGTGATCTTAAGCATGCATAAATGTCCCTATTTTGTTCTCCAGTCCCAGCATCGTGATGATTTATTAAAATGTCCCAAAAAGTAGGATTGTACAGAAACCTGTCAAAAAGATACTTGAATAGTATGTGACATTCTAAAACAACCTTCCAAACACCTTTGGACTTTATTCAAGAAGTATCAAAGCTCACCTTTCCTAAGTTACATTTCTGGTGTTTCATGCACAAGTCATTCCCAGGATGGTGCTTGGAAACAAAAGAAGTGTCTCCTTTCCTCAGTGAGATTCTTACCTTATTTAGCCTGCAGCTGCAGCCTGGTGGTTGTACAATGGGATTGGGAAGAGAACAGCATCTTTCCCCACTTCTTTTCTTTAAGTTCCTAGGGAAGTGAATAAAAAGGCTTCTTTCCTTGATGAGATTCCTCTCTTATTTGACAAGTAGCTCCAGCTTGAAAAATATGCATATTTTGATTAATGACCACTTAAGTGTTGTATATAATGGACCAAATAGATGAAGATGGGAACATGTCAAACAAGAAAGTACAATAGTATAAGTGCTCCTGTATTCTGTACGATGTCCTAGTATGTTTTGTATATTACTTAACCTTTATGAAATTACACCATAGGTATTCCTAGTGCAAAAGAATGCGGTGATAAAAGTGAGTATACTGAATTTCACAAACTTTTGATACCCTTGGCACACATTATTAAAAAACATTTAAAACTGCAAAGCATAAGCCATGTCTTGTAGCAATAGCATTTATTACAGTAATCACATATTTTCTTTTAATACCTTTGTTGCTGGTGCAGCTACCTATAGAAACTATTTTGTATATCATATACCTTTTTTTGTTTAACTTTTAAAGTTTCAAACTGAACTTCCAAAGTGGTGTTAACCTTTTTTCAATCTAGATTTAGTGTGGCTAGAACAAAATGGGAAGCTATTGTTTTAAATATAATGCCATCACACCCATATATACAAAAGAAATACATGAAGAATTGAGTATCTCTACATTATGTATTATGTATTAATTGATGTTTCTGACAAAAAAGACATTTAAAATATTCCAATGATTGTGAGCTGTTTCCAGGCAGATATAAAATTTCAATGCTTGCTTTCAACCTATTCCTGGACGAAACTACAAAATATTAACCAGTCATCCTTCCTATGTTTTCAAAAAGGATGACTTGATAAAGAACATTGTAAAATTTTGTGCTGAGAATCAAGAATGAGAGCAATGATTTTAAAAATAAAAAATAAAATAGAAAACTGAAAAGAAGGTAATTGGAATTTTTTATGCAGTGCACAAAGGGTACAACTCGCTTAAAGATGCTGTTAACATTTTAATATGCGATGTTGTTACTTAACTCAGAAGAATTTTGTGATTTTACAACAATGGAGTACAAAATAGCATTTGAAACATGAGAAAACCAGATTTTTCAGACTATAGAATATATCATTTTTATAATTGTAGACTAGAAAGCCACAAGAATAGTGCCTATCAATTTTCAAGAATTTTTTTTTTGAAGAACCATATCAAGAGTATATTTATGGTTAATTCATGGCATTTCTGAAGTTGGAGAAAATGTGTGCAATTAATTTGTGTACAAAAAGAATCGTAAGGTAGATTTGGAAAAAGAAAAAGAGAGATCAGTTTTATTTCAGAAGGAATGAAATGCTGTTTCAGAAATTATAGAGTACTGAACTTAACTTTAAAAATTTTATAGAATAATGTAAATTTTTTATGAAAGATGTTCATCTTACAGATCTCTTTGGAAAACCTGTTTCAAAGAACCTGAGTTGTATATATGAGTCAATGATGAAATGGCATGAAAATGAGAAAACTCCAAGTAAAGATATGGATCAGCTGTAAAAGAACTTGATAGTATTATGATCAGTAATTTTATCCAAGCATTTTATGTCCTGTTATAAAATAAGACTGGGAGGAAGCACAGATCGTTCGTTAAAAAAAAGATTCCACTATTTAATCATTTCACTAAAAATATAATTTCAATTGCTAATCTCAAAAAAAGTACTCCAGTAGAAAAACTCATTTCTTTATGAAGAACTTAGATCATAGAATAACAGAGTTAGAAGGAACCTTGAAAATAATCTAGTCTAACCCCCTTCTTGAGCAGGAGAGTCTATTCCAAATATTAGCCTCTACTGAGGATCGAACTCACAGCCTCCTGGTTGTGAGGTGAGAGCTCCATCTCTAGGCTACCAGAACTGCATGTAACTTGTGGTGACAGAACTTTTTTCTGTTTTCATGAGAGAAATATTTATAATTGTTTTATAAATATACATTTTCATTAAATTGTTGCCTTGAACTACAAGGTGAGCATCATATAAAAGCAAGCAAACAAAAAATTTATAGTGATTTGACATGTTCCCAGTTTTTTGTAAAACTTAAAAAAAATGACACAATTCTTTTCCAGAAATTATTCTGTTGTAAAAAATAGGAATGGTCCTTCAAGACTCATTAAAGCTTTATAAAATGGGTTAATACTTTGATTACATAAACAAATGTAAGCAAAAAGGTACTTCTTTTCTTCCTGTAGCTACATGAAATAGGTAATGTTTAGGAAGTATCCTGTGTTATGCCAGGCAGCTTTTCATGTTGCTTGGTTGGAGATAAGTAGCCTTGGAGATAAGATATAATGGAAATTGAAGTCCAAAGTACCTGGAGGTCACCAGGCTGCTTGACCTGTTGCCATGCATGTTAAGACCTAAATTGATCTGCCAATCTATCTAGCAGTTGATTATTGATCTACTGCTGCGCCTCCTAACCACCTCCTTCTGTAGAGATTTCTTTGTAAAATAGAATTTCTCTATCTGCAGAGGTTTCCGGTGTGTTATGTAAATCAGAACCAATTGCTTTCAGCTATAATTTGCCCTGTTAGTCCTTCAAAATGAGAAATATCAAAGTATTTAATAATTAGGATATATCAAGTTGTCCTTAAGAAACTTATTATTAAAAAAAAGATGAAAGTAGGAGTTTTCAAACTTTGCATTGTCATGGACCACTAAAGTTCAGATAGGACTGACTTTTTTAAAACACCTGAATATAAAAAATTAAGAAATCTGCTCTAAATAATATTATTTAACTGAAACAATTGAAAAGTGAAAGAAACACATTGATTTTGGAAGATCTGGCAGAAAAAACAACAACATTTTGCATATAATCTATGTTCTATAATTTTCTTTGAGCTGGAAACTTTTTACTGAAATATTATAACACGTGGGTTCTAGTTGCTTTTCTCAAAGAACTGATGACATAAGGAGAAATACCTTGCTATCGCTAATAAATGCTGAGGATGAAAGCATGACTGGGAGAAAAAAAATCCTCTTAACCACCATCTCTCTCTCTCATTTTATAGTTCATTGGGTAGAAAGTTAGATAATTGAAACATTTTTAAAACCTTCACTAGTTAATAGACATCAATTACAATATAAATTTACTAGCCACATTTGTGTTTAGAACTGTGTTGATGTAATACAGTATAATTTATAACATTCTGCTGGACTGAATATAGCAAAGTACACATCAAATTGTATTTTTAAAAAAATGTAAATCCTAATTATATATATCAGGTTCTGCTAAAATGAATTCATGGTGTTATCTTTAATAGTGTTTAGGTACCAATATTACAGCTAAGGTATAAACCCATACTTTTCTTGCTCTACCTGAACAAGCTGATTGTTCAAAATATAGTCCTAACAGAGTTCAAGTCTTGCCTATGCATTCAAAACCCAATCTTCATTAAATGTACTCTGGATTCTTCTTCTGATATAAGTCAAACTGGCCAGACTAAGCAGGAAAAATATGAGTTTTTGGCTGACCTGAATCAGTTCTCAAGAATCAGGTCAAACACCAGAAAGTATCTTAGGGATCTCGGGGCATTTGAGAACCTAACAAATCAACTGTATGAAGAAGCATCTCCAAACAGAGGGAAAATGGAACCTCTACTTGAAGGTGATGCAACAAAGTTAAATTAATATTTTCCCTCTTTCCCTTTTTCAAATGTAGAGTTTTGTTTCAAAACTCCCAAAGTGTTAACAGGAAAATAATTATGCTTGTCCAAAATTCCAAATGAAATGGAGTAATTTCAACAGGTATTGAAACAGGAATTGTGTCATCCTTGTAACAAATTGACTTCTCAGGATTGGAATTGATTTAGTAGGAACTGTGGTAACTCTGAGTCTGAAGAGCTCAGTCCCCATGGGATCTCTTAGCAGGGATATCTTCCAGCTCCCTTGCAATGCATCTTAAACAAGCCTGACAATCTGTTTGCCAGAAAGCAGGGGAGACTAGGAGAGGTTTAGGCAGGGGTAGGATTCTACCAGTTTGGACCAGTTCTATAGAACTGGTTGTTACGATTCTGTGCAGTTCGGAGAACTGGCAAATCACGCCACTGACTGGCCCTTCCCACCCCTTCTGTCGGATTTCTGCTTTCTAGCTAATCTAAATTTCTGTTGTACTGCTTTGCCTTCGTCCAGGAGATTACCGTGAAGCCCAGTCAGGGGTGGTATTCAGGAGATTGGTGGATGGGGAAAGAAGTGGCCTGAGAGCAGAGCCGAACCTTCCTTAGGACTGAAGCTTCTATTTTTCAGTGCAGACTCAGGCAGCAGATTGCAGAAAGGTAGATCTGTGAGTTAATCTATGATTCTGCAAGCAACTCAATCTGCTTTGCCTTATTTTGGGTAAAAGTTGCTCATATATATGTGTGTGTGTGTGTGTGTGTGTGTGTGTGTGTGTGTGTGTGTGTTTTTCTTAAGTTTTTGCGGGTACTTACATGTATGGTATTCAGCTTTGTTCGGGTATTTTCCCACGTCATTATAGTTGTGCTTTTAAAGTTGTAGCAATGTTTCGGCAGAATCTCATCTGCCATCATCAGGCTTCTGTATTGTGTTCGTTTGTGAGTCAGACTTTTACAGTTGTTTCAGTTTTAAATTTGGGGCTAGCCTACTGCTGTGCCAGAATGGTTTTTTCTTCATCCTGATTGGTTGGGAGTCTTGGTCTGTGTTTATTGGTCTTGGAGTTTGCTGTGTTCTGCTTGATTGGTGTTTCTAATATCTTCTGTCTGTTTTGTGGCTTTTTTTTGTCTTGGTTGGCTGGCAACATTGTGTTCCTGTATTGGAGGCTTTTAGTGCAGCTTGGCTCTGAGTAAATGGATGGCTATCATTTGTTAGGAAGCTAGGTTTCATCTGGCCTGGTTAGGATGTGTTTGAGCTGGAGGTATCGGGGGGGATCTGTTTGTGCCCAGGTGTTTGCCTGGCTTGTGGTGTGGAGACTTTTTTTGTTTGTGAGTGCAGGCTTCCAAATAATTGGAAGTCTGGTGGAATCATTATATATGTATATGTATATGTATATGTATGTATGTATGTATATATATATATTTCTTAAGTTTTCGCGGGTACTTACATGTATGGTATTCAGCTTTGTTCAGGTATTTTCCCACGTCATTATAGTTGTGCTTTTAAAGCTGTAGCAACGTTTCAGCAGAATCCCAAGCCATTACTACACAGGAGGCTAATGGAAAAGAGATCAAAACACAAACGACCCAGGAGATTACAACGCAGGACCAAGGATACCACAACAAAAGAACTCACAAGCCCATCACACAACCCATTACCCAAGCCGTTAAAACACAAGAGGCTAATGGAAAAAAGATCACTACAAAACAAACGACCCAGGAGATCACAGCACAAGATCCAGGATATCTCCACAACAAAACTCACAAGGCCACCACACAGCCCATTATACCAACATCAACTCCATCAACCAATCAAGAGGCAGCAGCACAGGCAACCAGCCCAGCACACCAGCCCCCGCCACCAGTATATACAGAGAGATGGCAGCTCCGATCACACACTGCTTGCACTGGCACGAAGCCGAAAGCACCAGCCTGAGGATGGCGAGTGGGACCTTGCCGAAACATCGCCAAGATAGTCTTAATCTTACACAGGAAAAGACCTGAACCACCTATACGTACATATATACATATACATACTTACATATACATACATACATACATACATACATACATATACACATACAATATTTACATAAATATTTATAATATTTACGTACAAGCCACACCCACCCAGTCACATGACCAACAAGCCACACCCACAAATTAGGCCATGCCCACAGAACCGGTTGTTAAGAACTTTGAATCCCACCCCTGGGTTTAGGGGGCTTTTTTTGTTAGGCTCTTCTCAGAGATGGTATTCAGCAGGTTCTGACCAGTTCTGGCGAATTGGTAGCAGAAATTTTGAGTAGTGTGAAGAACTTGGCAAATACCACCTCTGACTGGAGATTTTACAATATCCTTCCCCTGCCACACCCACCACAGAACCGGTAGTAAAAAAAATTGAATCCCACCACTGGCTCTCCTACTCCTCTCCTTTCAAACCTTTTGTTAGTTAAATTCTTCATTGGCTTTTGTAACTCCTGCTTTTTTTCTAGTTTCCCATGGCTTTATCATGTGTACAATCTTATATTTGCCCATTACAATCAGGTGCCTGGAATCAATACTTTCCTTTCCTTCTTTTGAAGTTCCACTGGGATGGAAAACTTTTTAACTCATAGATAGTGTCTGTGCTATGGTAATGGGGAAGAGATTTTCTGTTTTGCTTGTTTCAAAATGCCTTTTCTTTTTGCTTCGTCCCTCTCTTCCTTCCTCCTTCTTTCTCTCTCTTCCTCTCCCCCCCTCTTTCTCTTCCCCTCTTTCCCTCCCTCCCTCCCCTTCCTATTTTTATATTTCCACAGATGGAGTTTTAATTTTTGTTTGACTTTGCTCAAGTCTAGTTTTTTCCAATTCATTTTTTGCATCCTTCATTCTATTCCCTCTTCTACTTCCTTATGAGTTCTAGGATGGCTAACAGTGAAAAGTTGGGAAAGCAAGTGAAAGAATATACAACTGACATAATGAACTTCATGACTCAGATACTTGTATCTAGTGTTGAGATTGAAATATGAAAAGCTCAGGTTTGTGTCGTGATGTGCAACAATTGTTTCATCATTGGAATATCTATTTCAGTCATTTTTTTCAACACTGGATACCTTTGAGTCATCCAGCTGTGATGCTAACTTATTTTTGACATCTGATAACTTAGCCTAACACCTTTAACATGTCTTGGCTTGTCTCACCAATCCTAAATTGTCTACAAAGAGATGCTTTGTCTCCCTCCAACTGGAATTCATGTCATGTATGCTGCTACTAATTTGTTCTTCCAGTTAAGTTTTAATCCCACCTTTAAGCTGATTGTCCTAGGTTGATATCCATTTCTTGGATGCTACCACTCTGCTTTCCAGTATCATTTTAATCAAAATTCAGTATGATCCTCAACAGGATAACCCTTCTCATGTTTTACCCACACTTTCCCCTTGCCTATGGACCTGCAATAGTTCCTCTTTCCTTCCCAAGGCACTTCCAGTGGTAGCATATTACTAGCTGAGAAGTACTAGTCTTTTGACCTTTTTGCTTTTTCAAAAGGCCCCAAAAGCGTCTCCTTCATGCAGAAACACTGGCTGGAGATGCAAACTGTGCTTATATTTTAGAGATAAACGTGGCAAAATTCAGTGTTAACCTAGGGTAACCAGTAAGCCTAGAAGTAGTCTAACAGTGTTGCTGAAAACTGTAAACACCTCCTCTGCTACATTTCGATATGCTTCTGCAGTTTGTTCTTCCCCGTAAATGTTTATAGATGTTCATGCTTCAGGGGAAAAATTATAACCATCATCTTTGACTTAACAATTGAAACCTGAAGGGAATTATTCTACTCCAGTAGTGAAGAAATTTGGTTTCTATATAAAGAACATACAGTGTATGTTATGCCATTGAAACAAATAGCAAGCCTGACATGACTTGAGGATACTTGGATGCTTGGAAAGGTTAGGACCAAATAATATCATGGGATGTTTCTATAGCACTTTGTGATTCTCTCTTTCTCCCCCTCCCTCCTCTGTCTCTCTCTCTGTAATTTTCCTGTCTAGTTTTTTCAAAAAGTATCCTAACATTCAATATGGAGTTTTCAAAAGTGATAAGAATATGTGGTTTAGAGAATAGCCAAAGCATTCCAACAAAGGGACTGGTGAGCCTTTGTATTGTGACCTAACTCAAGTATGCAGGATTCTGTGAGGATAAAGTAATTGATACTTAACTTTAAAATATATACCATTTCAGTTAAAAGAGAAGATAAAAAGTTTACTACTGATAAGTTTTATTATCCTACCATACTATACTTAGGAGAAGAACAGGCAGAGTTAAGTGTATAATCAGTTCAGAATTAGTACATTACCACAAATGGTACAAGTGCAAGTCCAACAACTCTTGAATTCCATTGAATCTTGTCTGGTGCCAATTTAGTGTTGAATTGTATCTGAATAGGTTCTTGTGTACAGACTTGAGCAATAAACCTTTCAAATTACAACTTAACATATGGTCCTGATCCTTTCTGCCTGACACTATCAATGGATAATTTGTTAAAAGGAAAGTGGATCTTGATGAAAGGAAACATATTCCATTCTTCCTATTTATTTTCATGGTGCCTACACAAATGAATTGTAACAGGGAAAGTGCTTTATGGAATGTAATAGCTAATGGAACAAAATTATCTGTTTTTGAGCTTGGAACCTAAACAGACCTGGTTAACAGTGGGAAGGTAAACTTCTAGGAAATTTCTGGTCTGTAGACTAGAGAGGGAAGTTAAAAAAACATTTCCAAGGGCAACGATAAATCACTTCTATAGTACTATCAAGAATTTAACTCAACTTCAAAGCATCTTTATTTTTATTTTATTTTATTAATAAGTATTTTAAAAAACCTAGCCAAAAAGAAATGAGAAAAACAAAACATACATACACACATACATATATACACATACACAGACAAAAGAAGAAGCCAGAAAAGAGTTTTACAAGCTGTATAAAATTGAATAAAAATTTCAAAGGATCATTAGATAAGTGATCAAACCCATATATAAGTGATCAAACCCATTATTAAAATCAAGTCAATATTTAATATTTAAGAAATATGATAATAATCATCAGTCAGAATAAACAGTTAACTAATCTATGTTAAAAAATGCTACCCTTATTTAAAATAACCAAGAGCTAATATATTCAAATCTATGTTAAGAGAAGTCAAACTTTAATGCAATACGAGTCCATATACAATTATAGTGCATGAACATTTTCCAAGTTAATTTAAATTCTATATCAGAATTATTTTTCAATTATATTACTTTGCCATTGATGAATTATTATAGTTTAATTTGCCATTGTTCTGAAGCAGGAATGATATGGGAGTTTTAGTAAAATCAACAATATAATGTAGCTGTTATGTACATAACTAAATCCATAAACTTTGTACAAATATAAGATTTCCATAAGATTTCTGGTCTGCAGCAGGCAAGACCTTCTCAAGCTTTCTTAGAAGCTTGGCATATGAATAGTAGTTTAAGTGCATAAGCAATGCAGACTCTAAGTATATAAATTATTAACTTCTTTCCAAGTGTCAAATCCCATATACTTTAATTAAAGAGAGCAATAAAACATGATAGGAAAAGAAAGGTTTTTTTTTACTCTAGAAATTAATATCAGTTCCTGGTTTCTACTGGGTTATACTAATAAAACTGGTGGAAATTAGAACTGAACTTGAATTTCTTGTACAGTAGGTTACAATAGTAGACTACTAGTAATTCAACTACTGTTGAATGTGAGTTAGAGATATCCAGGTACAAATGTCCATGTAGCCATTATAGCCAAGGAATTTACTCAATGACTTTAGGACAGTTATTACTTCTCTGTATTATGAATAAAATGAAAGAATAAATGTAGGAGTGTATCATATGTATACTTCTTTTTAAATGAATGGATAGTACTCTTAAAGATGAACAGGTAAATCTGCAGGGGAGATATAGGAGGTGGACAGCATGGAAAGGTGGGGAAATTATACAATTCTACAAAAGAATATGGTTTATATCTTATGTATGAGGTGATAGGGAGAGGGATATATTTTGTGAAAAAAATAGAAGGGTTTTCTTGGAGCAAAGTTTTGTCTGTCTGATGATATTTTTTAAATATTTCCCTTTCTACATCAAGAGCAGATGTTTCTGTTCCATGCAGTTATGAATTATCTATAATCCATGGATACATCTTTTCACTAATCTAGAGATATTTAAATTTGACTTCCATCCAAAATTCATAACAATAACTACAGAATTCTCAAGGATTCATTATTGAGATTGGATGTGTAAAACATGAATCTGTTTATATCATACATCCAGCTATGGATAAATCGCTTGTTATTCAGTAATACCACTATTTTAGGTAACAATGTAGCAAGTGGAAAACCATTCATCAGACAGCTGCCAAGCAATGTTTGGCAGAAATCTTCCTTCTCATGATAATCCTGCCAAAGTTTAGACAATTGCAGTTGATAAGTGCCCAGCTACAGAGCTATGAACTTAGTTCAGTTACAACATAAAGTGGAATAAAAGAAAATGAATTGTCCAGAGGTAATAGGAAGTCAGAGTGAATCTTGTTTACAGATTTGGACTCTTAAACTGGATATGTAGATTATATTCCCCCCCTCCCCCCCAAAAAAAGGAATAGGACAATTATTAAGACAGGGAAGGACCAAAACATGGGAAGGGCAGCATGAAATATAGGAAATGTAGAAATCCTATTTTCAGGAAAAGAAATAAGAAACAATGCCCTGTAAAACATCATTGTTGGTATATCTGCTGTTTTAATTCTTCCATTGGCTGGAATAGGAAAGCACAAAGAGCTGCAACTTTCTTATTTTTAAATAAAATAAGATTATAACGCTACAAGGAAAGCACAAAGAATAGAATACAATGGAATAGAATAGAATAGCAATAGCACTTAGACTTATATACTGCTTCACAGTACTTTACAGCCATCTCTAAGTTGTTTAGAGTCAACGTATTGCCCCCAACGATCTGGGTCCCCATTTTACCCATCTTGGAAGGATGGAAGCTGAGTCAACCTTGAGCCTGGTG
Source organism: Pseudonaja textilis (assembly GCF_049901715.1). Taxonomy (NCBI): domain Eukaryota; kingdom Metazoa; phylum Chordata; class Lepidosauria; order Squamata; family Elapidae; genus Pseudonaja; species Pseudonaja textilis. The sequence goes on along the minus strand of NC_141990.1, from coordinate 259,060,559 downwards.
AGATTCAAACTGCCAAACTGCAGGCAGCCCAGCAGTCAGCAGAAGTAACCTGCAGTACTGCACTCTAACCACTGCACCATCATGGCTCTTGAGAATAGAATAGGATAGGGTAGAATAGAATAGAATAGAATAGAATAGAATAGAATAGAATAGAATAGAATTTTTATTGGCCATGTGTGATTGGACACTCAAGGAATTTGTTTCTGGTGCACAAGCTCACAGTGCACATGATAAAGAAAAGATATATGCTGGTTCAGAGAAAAAATATGCAGGTTTTGGAGCTAAGGTCCTGATTTGTAAGAAAAGTCTGTGGAACAGAATTATATGACATTTATAAGCATAGCTGTTTTCCACTAGGGAAAAATGCTATCAGATTTCAGAGAGATAGCTGGAGGGATATTAGCACAAATGGAATCTTCAGGGGACTGAATTCATGCATGTTATTTAGTGGGCAATTTTGAGGGAAGTAGCAGCTCTTGGAGACCTGATTTTGGCATCAAAATAAAGAGAAAAGAAAGGTTCACATTCCTATGTGTTTGTTTGATTGCTAAACATTTTTTCCCAGTGGGCTGATACAGGAATACTTGGTAGAGAAGAGTGAATCTGGAACTATTACTAAAAGCACTGCAATTTCTAAAAAGAATTTTTTTGAGGGGGTGTTAACAGTGTGGAACATTGTAGGCAGTCTGTCAATGAGAAAATAACTGTCCATAAACACAGTGGGATAGACCCACTATAAAATGTGTTTCATCTGTTGCTGAAGCAATGGAGAGAATAAATCATCTGTTTTATCCAGGATGGTGAAGAACCAGAAGTATTAGAAATTCTTTGTTGTGCTGTACATACCATGCAATTGTCAAAGATGTGTTTAGCAGTTGATGGGGATGGGGATTTATCGATTTATTAAAACAAAACCACAGAGATGCCTGCTTTTGTATGTATTGCATATATATTTTTTAATATGTACATTTCTGAATGCAGTTTTCTTACTGTTTGTTATTTTATAATCCATTTTTGGTTTTACTGGGAAATGCGTTTAACACAGAGACTTTGTTCGTGCTTTCTTCCAAAACATGGATTTTGTTTGAATTTCTTTTGTTGTTCTCTTGTATAAGTCATTGGTTTGAAATAGATACAGGTAGCCCACAACCTGCAACCACAATTGAGCCCAGAATTTTTGGTTGCTAAGTGAGAAATTTAAGTGAGTTTTGCCCCATTTTATGACTTTCCTTGTTACATTTGTTAAGTGAATCATTGTAGTTGTTAAATTAGTAACCCGATTAAGTGAATCTGACTTCCCCATTGACTTTGCTTGTCAGAAGGTTGAAAAAAGGGATCACATGACCCCTGGACACTGCAACCATCATAAATATGAACAAGTTGTCAAGTATCTGAGTGTAAATCATGTGACCATGGGGATGCAATGAACAATGGTCATAAATATGAAAAATGGTTGTAAGTCACTTTTTACAGTGCTGTTGTAACTTTGAACTGTCACTAAATGAGCTGAGGACTACCTGTATAAGGGCTATGCAGAACAAAGCTAATTTACTTTGTGGAGCTGTCTCAGCTATGGTTGCTTCAGCATTCCATTTCGCAATGAGGTCTTGATGCAGAAAATCAAGGCATTCTACTGTGACATCCTCATGTAAACAGTTCAAACTGGCCAACTCACTTCACCTGGATAATACATAATGGTATAAATGTCTTTGTTATGAACAATAAATTGTCTAGGATTGTGGAAGATTCCAATTCAACTCAATGCAATATTTAACTTGGTGCCTAAAAATGGTCCAAACTTTCATTTCATGGAGTGTCCACAAAGAGGTAGACCACCAAATTTGAAGAAATCCTTTGAGATTTGTTCAGGGTTATTATAATAATTTCAACATTGTTCTGGACTCAGTTTATTCTGAAGCCTGCCATCTTCTTTATTCAACTAACTGCAAAAGTATTTTTATGATTATGTAAATACTGTCTATGGTAGCATGCTAATATACTACTCATCCACAATCTGATGCTAGGTTGTACTGTCAATGCTTTTAGTGGAGAATATATCCTTCCTGTTTTTAAGATAGTTAAAATAGTGTTTCTATGACATGTGGCAGAATTATTAGAAACCTTTCAAGAGCCTAGCCTATGTGCATGGCAACCTCTTCATTGTTAATGTAAGAAAAATGGTATCCCATCTATCTTCTTTTTCTCATCCAAGCCACATTGCTATTTCATTATTAATTTACTATGATTATCACAAAAGTGCAGAAATTCTGACCTCCTTTGTGTCCAGTTAACATGATTTCTTTCCTACATTCAATCAGGTAGGTTTTTCCCTAAGCTAAAAAAGGTGGAAGAGTGTTGAATAGTTTGAAGTTTTAAATATGTCTGTTATATGGGAGCCATGAATCTTCAAAGAAGTGGACATTTATTAATACAAAAGGCTTCTTTTTAAAAAGTGCCAAGCAACAAAGGTTAAGTTCTAGACTATGAACCAATTTGGAATTGGCAAGCCTCCATCTTTTTCCCTCCTAAGGCAAAGTAGGAGTTTTGGAAAACTAATTCCAAGGTACAGGCATTAAATCTCTTGCCTCCATATTTATTTATTTTTCCTTAATGAAAGCTGGACAACTGCCATGACTTGTTTAAAGAGAGATTTATTGAATTGCTCTTGTTGGCTCCCCCTCCTCATTTCTAATATCCATTTCTTGTCAAGCTGCCTTGCAGCACAATGGCTAAAATTGAAAGTCAGCATCAACCAACAAGATTTCTATCTTCATCTTTAGCAAAGTTCTTACAGTTGATAGGGTCCTGTGACACAGCACCTGATAGATCTTAGGAACACAGAAGAGGCCCCAAGATAGTTAAGGGAGGAAGCAGGACCATAGTGAAAGAGAAGAGGGGAGGGGAAAGTATGAGAGAGAAACAAAACTAAGAACAACTTTGCCTTAATTATCATAAATCAGGTGGGAGAATTACTTTGGTAATTTTTCAAAATTCAGATATTTATTTATTAAATAATTTTTTAATAGGTCTTACAAAAAATAAATCCAAGAAAAGGAAGAAACATAAAAGTTGCAAAACAAAACAAAGAAAAAAAGAGGAAATGATATGTATACATCCCGTATGAATCAACAGTCAGATTCCTAAATCTATTTTATGGGATAATAGGGAGGGAGGGAGGATTCTGTAACATCACTAACATTACAATATACATATATAAAATCTATGCTATAGAAAAACATACTGAATCATTCTTTTTGATTGGGTGATCAACTGTGTTTTCAAAAATAGATTGTCACACATTTTTTTTACCAAATAATTCTTATTATAACACCCCAGCCCTCATATAATATTAATTTTTGAAAAATTCCAAATTCCCAAGTTTTGGAACATAATTAATATAATGTCATCCTTAAAAATCTATACACATTAAAATAGTATTATAACAAAGATGTCAGGAAATCATTGAAACTAAATCATATCAGTCAATGATACCATTTGTTTCTAATATTGCCATCAGAGACAATACAGTGTCTGTTCTTTCAAATCATTATTCGGGGTGTTCGACAAACTTGAAATACTCTTCTGCTCTAATCTAATAAATGTCCTAATTCTTGACTTTAAAATCTTATTTAGTTTTTGTTTTTAAAAATATGTGGGTTGAATTTCAAGCATCATCAATACATTGACACATTGGGTTTTTTAGATGGTGCCCGAGCAAGTGATCCATATTAAGACATAAAAACATGCTCAAGTTGATTATCACTATTGTGAATTAGGCATAGATAAAATCTACTTGAACTTGAGAAAATCCTTTAAAATAGTAATTACAGTATAATTGATTTAAAGTATCAATTCTAGATTCTGGTCAGAACTTCCAATATAACATTTTGTCCCCTATTTTTAGAGTGTCTACAGGTCTCAACATTAAGATTCTGTTACTTATAAGGAAATAAGGATCTTTCTAAAAATTCAAGTGGTTCTTGTTTCCTAAATTTGTTAACTGCAAAGGACTTTACAGATAGTGAATTACCAGATTGGAAATTAATTAAACCTTTCCTCTATATCTATATTTATCTCAGTGTATCCCTAGGTACATCTACTTTTGTTCAGGAATCCAAGTAAATGAACTTGGTTGTCCTATAGCGAGGGGTCAAACTCAAGACCTGTGGGCCAGATCTGGAAATGCTTAAATCCAGCCCATGGGCCCAGTCTGGAAATATGAAAGGACTGATCCATGGTGCCTCTGGTGGCTAAAACAGGCTGCGTGCAGCCTCCCACACCTTGTTTTCATCCATCATGGCCTCTTGCAATACTCTGCCAGACTGAAAATGGCTGAAAAAAAGGACCAAAACCAAGCTAAAATAATGGCCCCCAAATGCCCCAAAATGGGTGGCAGAGTGCTGCAAGTGGCCATGGAGGGTGAAATTGAGGTGCAGGGAGGGTTGCGCATGGACCCCCGCCCTCCATTTTGGTTGGTAGGGTGCTGCAGGATGCATCCATCCTGCCCCCTCTGGCCTGTGGAGGAGAACTACAACATTACCCTCAAAGAAATCCACTTTGACACCCCTGTCCTATAGAGAACATCTGGATTAAAATAAGTGGACAAACAAACAAACACAATACTGTGTTTGATGTCTAAATCCACTAAATTCTTTCCAGATTAACCTTGTAACAGTGTATGATTAGATAGTAGATGATAGAAAGATTTGGATGCAATTTACAATATGTTAATTTTAGGAACTTTTTGTTAAGACATCCTGATTAATTAACTAATAATGTATGTATAGCTAATTCAAAAATTGTATTGACAGAATCCTCATCAATAATAAATTATCAAACTGAAGTATTGTATTCAGTATGGTGCCACAAAGCTCAATCTAGTCATACATTCTCCATTTTTTTAAATTAGTAACACAGATGAAAGGTTGAAGGGAATGCTTATCAAATTTGTAGATGACAGATACAACCTTCTGGTAGTGTGGATGTACTATCATGCTGATGATACTCAACTGTATATAGCCACTCTGAACTCAGTTGGAAATACCATCTAAATCTTGCTCCATGCTTTCAGATTCTTGGACAAAACAAGGTGAAATTGAACCTCAGCATGATAGAATTTTTGTTTATTCCTTTGTTTATTCCTTGCTGTTCTTGGAGTAGGTCTATTACTTGGAAACAACTTGGAATTGTAACTAAGGTTAGTTGAATAGTTGGAGGAAGTATCCAGGAATCCTTTGCACATGGTGCACCACTTCTGGCCCTTCCTGGAACAGGAAGTCCTAGCTACAGTTACTCATGCCTTTATGACTTCACTTTTAGATTATGTAATACACTCTACATGAATCTGCCTTTGAAGCCCAGATGGAACTGCTGTTGCTATGGTCCTATTGAGCATATTTTGTAGGCTGTATAAATATACTAATACATTTACAAATGCAATTAAAAGTGCTATTTTCCAACTAGATCTAGCCCAAAGAAATTCTCTGGAAAGTATCTATTTATAGAGCCCCAGTTCTATGAAGTATGGGAACTGTAATAAGGAGATACTATTTTTTAGTCATGGGCCCTTTAGAATGAAGGGTAGCCCCCATGATGGTGGCATTCAAGAAAACTCATCCAAATACCTTATGGTGGATGATTATATTCTATGCTGTTATTGCCTCTTTGTTGGCCAGTCCTTGAAACCAAACTTAGGTTTCTATAGAACAAGTAAAATGGGTATTATTGGACATTTCTTGATCAATTTAATTCTGATGGCATCCAATAAGAGCATTTTAAGAACTCATGGGGAAATGCTGCTCCACTACCAAATATATGTTATTGAGATCAGTCTTAAGCCATGCAACTTGAAGTTAGCCAACATGACATCATTTTTTTAAAAAAGAAATGTACCTAGTTTCAACTAAGAAAGTAATAGACTAATCAGTTAACATCTGTTACAGGTAAATTGATAGATATAAGTTGGTGTATAGAAGAACAACTCTTGTTGAATTACAATAGAATAGAATTTTCCAAAACCTAATTAAGCCTACCAAATATTTAGGTTTTTTAAAGAGTGTTAATAGAAATGTAAAGAAAGGTAATTTAATGTATAACTGGGTTCTCAAACAGCCTTCAGCATCAAAAACTTTTGAATAAACCTAGAAGATATTGGATAACAGGCCTGTCCTTTTGTGGACTGCTGATTAAAATAAATTTGCTCAATGAAGAGAAATAAGAAATGGAGTCCTGGTAGCCAGCTGACCACGTTTGTAGATATCATTAGATCATCCAAATGACAAATACAATTTAACAGTAAAATTATGTACTCCACCTCTAAGTTCTCATATACACTAATAGAGTCTAAAAGTAACTATAACCAACCAGGAGAAAGATCTTGAATTATTAGGATATCTCAGTAAAGATACTGACTCAATGTATGAGAGTTGTTAAAAAAAAGGACTCACTCCATGAGAGGATAATTAAGAAAGGAATTGAAAATAAATATGCTATAATTGTATGTCATCACCTGGAAAATTCCACCTGAAAATTGATATAATGGAACTGAATAACGTATAGGAAAGGCAATCAAAATTAACATTGGACTACCCTAAAAGAAAAGATTAAAAGGTTTTGGACTCTAGCTTGTAATTATTGAGGTGGACTTCATTAATATGCATAAAATTGTGCATGGCATAAAGAAAGTGACAAGAGGAAGTTTTTAACCTTTTCTTATAACTAGGCTTAAAAGCCATCCACTGAAGCCTATTTGGAAAAAAAAAATTCAAAACAGACACAAGTATTTTTTTAGAGTTAACTCGTCTGGGACATTTATTTCCACATATCATGGTAAGGTAAAATATAGCTTTAAAAGCAGACTAGATAAATAGATGGGAAACAAGTCTAACAAGGGCTTTTAGTTTTGAAGACTCAATGTTTCCTTCATACTAGGAATAGCAGACTTCCAAACGTTAGTTGCTGGAACAATTATGGAGATGTCTCCATCTCCTGTTTGCAGGAGATATATGGCTGGGCATTTTTGGAAAGGAATATGGACTTTGGGGGTATACTACAAAAGGTACAAAGAGAATATATTTTTAAAGAAAACCATTTTTTACACCATCTGTCATGCCCCTGGTGGGGACTGACTCTGAGGAAGAGGAGGAATAGCCAACAGGGAGTGGAAGTGTGGCTCCAGAGGTTGTGGAGGAGTCTGGGGAAGGGCAGAGGCTGGCTGAGCAATCAGAGGGGGATCCAGGCCCACTCCCTATCCATCCTAGGGCATACAGGGAGGAGAGGATCAAGGAAAAGTGTGGTCTACCCGGGAGGAGAGGGCCATAATCCTCCTCATAGATTGCAGCTGTGAGCTCTGTATAAGAGTTTGGAACTGCATGTTCACAGACCCTGGAGTCAAAGTAGTGCTTTCATTGGATGAGGTTTATCTTTGTTGGCATTCTTCCCATGACTCTCCCTGGTTATCTTCCTAGAATGTGTGCTTAATTATCTTGGTTTGCCTTGCAACTCTCGTCAATGTGGTTTGTTTTTGGTTTCCTTTTGCTTCATTATCTACTTTTTGAATTTAAACTGTGATGAATAAAACAGTGAAGCTAAGTTGAAGGTATTACAAGACCTTGATTCATGTTTTAGTTTTTGTGTTATTTTTGAGATACTATGGGTCATCACACCATCACAACACAACCTTGCCCTTCAAATGGACTTAACCAAGCACTAGTAAGAGCTCAGATCAAATCTACAAGAGGCAATATGAATGGCAAAACACCAATTCATCTCCAGTTGCATGTATTGATTCCTGCCTAGTGTTTCCTGCCCTTTTAGAGTAACCAGAATCCTTTTAGGCAAAGATGAATAGTACAAGGCTCCTACAGATGCAGTGGATGAATCTGCAAATTTCTTGGTGGTCAAAACTAATTTGGATATCAGTTAGAAGGAAAGTTATGGTGAGAAGTGAGACAATATCTTTATGGAAATCTGGAATACTTTTGAGCTTCTTGAGCGTGATGTAAAGGATAGGGCTATCAGTCATCTGAATGATATCTTTCTAGTTCCAGACTGGACATGAAGAGATCTGTAGGATTATTGATGCTTCATTGAGGGAGAGAACAGTGCCATCTGCCCAGAAGGAGATTGTGGCCATACCCTCTCATGGGTGAAGAAGCCCTCTAGGGATCCAGCAATATTTGCTAATTCCCATTCTGTTTTCAGCTTACTCTTCTGGAATGTTATTGAGAAAGTGGTGAAATGTTGAAGCTGCAGAGGATCCTAGAGGAAATTGATTATCTACCTTTGGATCCTTATAAATCAGATTCAGATTGGTCATTTAATAGAAAAAATATTGTTCTTTCTAGTAAATGACCTACATTTGACCTGAGAGAGGAGAATTTCACTTCTTTTGGTCTATCAGAGCTCCACCATCAACCATGGAATTCTATGATCTACTTGAAATGGTTTGTAGTTGGAATTGCACTTTCCTTCATTAATTATATTCCTGCCTGAGCAAACATTTCAAATTGCTGCCCTCAAAGGAGGAATAATCAAATCCTTGGAAGCTCTTGTAATTTTCCTCCTGTTATTTAACATCAAACATAAAACCATTGGGAGAAATCACCCAATGATTTTCTGTAAAGGTTCATCAATATGCAAATGACACCCAACTGTACATTGTCATTATAGGCCAAGCCAAAGATGCCATGGAGGTTCTCAATAGGTAGGCTGTAAGGAGCTCAGATTACATTTTTCCAAAATGAAGTTGCTCCTTGTCAGGAAATTTCTGGTCAATCCGCCAAGAACTGCCCTGGGAATATGGTTTGCATTTCACCAAAAGTTTTGGTTCATAACTTGGGAGGCCTTTTTTGACTAGTTTTTATTTTGAGAAAATGGTTAAACTGATATTCAGGGAAGGAAGGGCATTTTAGATATGATTTCTTAGGAATAGTGAAAAAACACAGAATAATAGAAGTGTAGAACCACTTATTTGAGTTTTTTATTTTAATGGAAACTCTACTCATTTGCATTTCCTGTACAGCTTAATTTGTGACTGTATTTGCAGTTTTCTCAGTTGTGATTCCCTTCTCCAATCAAAACTATGTATAGAAAACCATATATTTGGGAAATACCTATAAAAATTAACTCATTGAGATGGAAATATTTGTATATGTTAGGAAACATTTTATACCAAAATCATTTAAGAAATGTTGATAGCAATTTGTATATGAAAAGGCATGCGGTTGGAAATCATTGCTTTTAAAAGCTACTATGAACCTGAACACGGTCAAAATCTTTATAGAGAATCTTGCAAAAATCATCCCAATTATAGCACCCAGAGTCTCCAGTTCCTTGAGAGCTGTGGTTCTTAAACAGAGAAAAAGATGGTAATAAATGAAAGCTGGTGATGGATGTTGCAGACTCTTAAATCATAAGCTGAAGAATAGGTGCTCACTGGTGATCTCTCTTTGGAAAGACATATGGTGGCAGAAGAAAGTCAGTAAAGCAACACAGACATTAGCATTCAACCTTGCATTTGCTGAAGAAATATGGATAATGCAGAAAAATTAGGTGACTCAAAGCAGCAGATTAAGCCGTTCATCTTCACCTTATAATTATGTCTCTCTCTTCATTTCTAATAATTTTTGGGCAAAGGGAGAGAGCTATGAATCAATGCTCCCAGAACAGTGTGACTCATGATCTGTGACAACCAAAGTATGATTGTAAGTGCTAATGTATGATATTTGTTTTTGTTTCTGGGAAATATGGAAGAGATACATCAAAATCCTAAAGCTATTAATTTAGTTCCAGTCTTTTGAACAATGGAACTTTTCAAAATAGTAATATTGGCAGATTAATGAGTCAACTGATAGTTCTACATTATGGTATGTGTACACAGCCTCATTGTTAACTGGAAATAAAAACTTCAATTTATTTTAATAATTATTTCAAATAATGTTAACAATGTGCTTTCAGTCTTTTGATCTCACATAAGAAATACATCTGCCATTCAAAAAGTTAATAATGTAATATTAGATAATATGGAGGAATCCATGCTATTCTATTAAGAATGGTAAGAAAACACAGCTGTAGATATTTTGTTTCCTTGTTAGAGCCAATTCACACATTTAAAATGTCATAATGATAGATTGGCCAAATGAGCAAATCTGGGTTGTAGCAGTTTGTGTAATTATTTCATCATGAGCTTAGCTTTCAAACAAGTCACTTAGGGCCATCAGATTTGGGCTGTGAAAATACATACATACAAGCACTAGATATCAGCAGAGAGTTAAAGGTTATTGTAATTCTTTGCTGCCATCTAGTGATCATCCAAAAATTTTCATTCTAGATCTGATAGCCCTACAATTTCTGTTATCTGGTAATCATCCAGTTATATGTACAGCTAGTGTTCAAGGTGTGACCCTAATAGAGCCTACCAATTAGAACTGTACATCAAAACTGTCATAAAATAATGGTTTTAGAAATGGCTGCTACTTTGGTGTGACTTAATCCATGACTGCAGAGGCTTGTAGTTGGTTTTGAAACCCTGTTGTAAACACACTTTTGGGATGCATTTGTAACTTCAAACAGTTGTTAAACAGTGGTCATACCTTAAGGACTATCCATGTTAGCAAGATGTTTTAATACATTTGCTTAGTTGCTACCAAAATATTCACCAGTCACTTTGCTAACTCAACCTTGGTCATTATTTCCTTATGCAGTGCTTGCTTCGTCACTTGAACTGTCCCAAAGAAATTTTGATTTGCTAAGAATTCTTAAGGGTTGCACTGATCAATCAGTTTCAGATAGTTTCTGTTTGGTACACTATATATGTTATAGCTCAGAACTGTCAAACTTGCAACCCATGTGCCAGATGCTTCATGCGCTGGCCACGCCCCCGCCTGGTTTAGCAAAGGGGGAAAAAGTCCTGATACATCATGTGACGCTGCCATGATGACACAAGTTTGATATCCGTATTATAGCTGGTCCTTTAGATCTAAGCAAGATGCTGAAGTTAAGCTCCTAGGAGTTGGAATGAACCATGGTTTACATTTGAAGCTTTGAGGACTGTGAACTTGATACTATTTTTCTTCTCGCTCTTATTTCCAAAGCACTGCATTTCACTGAAATAACTGTGATTTGTAATACATTAGTATTATAGGAATCAGTATTTTTTTTGCTGCTCCTTTCACCCTACCCGCCTCCCAGGCCACGATAAGCATTTTGTCTCCAGCACATTAAGCATTAAACATCCTCTTTGCAGTCTCTCTCTTTTGAATGTGGTTCCTTCTGGCACATTTCCAAACAGCGCAAATGAAACTCTCCTTGGGATTTGATGCAGAATATAATTTGCTCTGCAGTTTTGGCTATAAACATGATAATAAATTAAAAGATGAATATTCATTAATGCACACATTACTTCTCAGGTTCTTCTTGTTCTTTTCTTCTTTTACTTGTTAACACCTGTCTCTTTTTTTTTCAAAAAAACCCCACAGCATTTATTAAACTACAGTTCTCCAGGCATCATATTTTCATTCATTGGGTTTGAATAAGGTACAGCCTAGGGATGGCACTTGTCCTTGGAGTGTGTGGCAGAGGACCTACTCCAAAAAGGGAGTGGACCAGGACAAAAGCTAATTCTGATTCAAATTCATTTTAATTTAAACTTAATAAAATGACCATAATTATATACAATGAATGTGATTACTGCATAAATATTTAATCATTTCCTTCCCTTCTGTGACATTGAACATTACAATACTGCAAAAATATCAGTTCACATAATACCATTTATTATTATTTGATTACTTAATATAAAAGAGGAGCTGTTTAAAGCTTTGACTGTGGCATTTTTGGCATTCTCAGCTATAGACTTAAGTACAAACAGAATTTCTGATATTTTAAAAATCCTTGACTTTATTTATTTTGTTAATCCAATTTATATGGTTGTCCATCCATGAAACAATGGTTATCCAACAAGCAAAAACAGAGAAATTACATTGAGATGAATAAGCAACAAAACAACTAAAACTGAATGAGGCTCAATGAAAAGCAAGCATGATAGACAAATGCACCCATGTCAGATCTTACACAGTAACATCTCAACTCTGATACCAGGAGAAAAAAGTCAGGTCTTCACAGTCTTGTAAAAGGCCAACAGAGGAGAGTTTCTCCTCCTCCTCTCTCTCTCTCTCTCTCTCTCTCTCTCTCTCACACACACACACACACACACACACACACACACACACGAAAAAGCAGTCAACAGGTTGAGGTAAATATTAATGTTCAAATTCCTCTGTTAATCATCTGTTATTATATTTAGCCTGTAGAAAGTCCACAAATGGTTTCCAGTCTCTTATAAAGCTGTCTAGTCCATTATCAAAGCAGTTAATTTCACCATCTCTGCTATTTCAGTCAATTGCAAAATCCATTCTACAACAATCGGCATCTTTTGTTTTTCTTTCCAGTGTTGGGCAATTACAATTCTCACAGCCGTCATCGTGTTATTGCTGTTTCTTTTCTTTCAGCACCCAGTCAGGGTGGATCTTACATGTTAAATGTTAAATTTAATTGACCACTTTTTCCTCCTTTTTTTGTGTACTATTTTTTTTCTTTTTTGCTGTTGTTTGGATTGAAATGTAAGTTTTGCTTTTGTTTCATTTTGTTTGATTGTTTTACTTATGTTTTATTTTTTATGATAAAAAAAAATATATTTTTAAAAATAATCCTTTTTATTAAATGTTTGTATGTTTGGGGGAGAGTTAGTTTAATGAACAAACAAACAAACAAATTCAGTTTTTTCTCCATGACCTAGAACATGGGTGTCAAACATGCTGCATCAAGTTGCTTTCACGAGACATATCACAATGTTTTCCCTTTGCGGAGCTGGGGTGGGCATGGCCTGTGATTGACTCATCCAGTCCACATGATGCCAGTTTAACACCCCTGACCTGCAAAGTTCTTTTATCAGTATCTCTAAACAACTGAATAAATATTTTCTTCTGTCTTCGCAGCATCCAACAATTCTTATTAGTCCTTGCTCTGAGGAATAGGGGCAGTTCTGCATTTATTAAATAATTAAATATCCAGATTTGTCTTCCTGCAAAGATTGGGAAGGCCAAGAGAACAGAGACTGTTTCTGCTCTGAATGATGGATGATGTCTTATCTTTACCTTGTTGTGGTTTTTCTTCCTAGAAATCAGGAAGTGTTCCCTTCCAAGTAGCCATTAATTGAAATGCAATTGCAGTGTATTTCCATACCCAGGTGAGGATATGTTTCAGTTCAAACCATTCATTAAACTACAAATTCATAATAAGTTGTGTTAGACAAATGGTAAAGAGGTGGCAAAGGTATAGAAACTTTCAGATCAACTTTAGTGACTGGTGATTACAATAAATGTTGTGCAACTTTCTTTGTAATGATATCTTAAGGGTTTAAATATCAAATAAAAGTGGTATGATGGTTTAGACAACAGGCTAGCAATCAGGAGACCATGAACCCAAGGTTTGCTGTATTATTGTTGTTTGGTCACTTTCTCTCAGTAGAGAAAAAGGCAATAGCAAACCACTTCTGAAAAACCTTGCCAAAAAAACTGCAAGGAAACTGCAAGCATTTGTCCAGGCAGTCACCAAGAAATGGACATGATTGAATGGAAGGGAGGAATAAAAGCATTAACTAAACCCAACTCTGCTTACTATGTAGGTTGATAAATTCAGTTGTCAACCTGCTGAGGAAATGATATAACAATATTTTCTAAAACTAAAGTTTCTATGTTATCAGATCACAATCTATTTTAACCCCATTTCAATGGTCTTTGCCCATCTGAGGTCAGACGATAATCCAGGGCTGGATTATGAAGACCAGTTAAATGTTCCATAAGGTTGATTTAAAATATCTGTCACCTTTTATGTGGTTTTAAAACTGAAATCTTTATGTTCTTCTATCTTGATGGTAATGAAGGCACTTTAAGCCAATGTGCTTATCATTAAGGTAAATTCACCTCTGAGGGATTAAATACACTTGGTTGTTTTTCATATCTTATCATACCCCTGTGGAGGAAATATAATCTTAGTGATGTCTTTATTTATGTAGTTACAGTAAAATGTTCTCTTGGAACTTGTCCCATGGTTACTATTTCAAAATGGAATATAACATACAGATTACATGGCTTTTTAAAAAAAACCACCTGGTAAACAAGTTTGGTATGGGATGGCAAATAAAACTATTAATAATTGCAATATAGAAAAATGATAGATTGTTGTACTCCAACAAAATATTGTCTAATGTGTTTGCTATTACAAACAATAAAAACAGCTGACATTTTCAATTAGCCTTTCCAGTGCTAAAGGAAAATGGATTTATCTAGAACTGAGAAACCAAAATTATATTGTATAATAGAGAATGTAAATTGTGGCCTTTTGTTCTTCAGAAGTCAGCAGTGGGGTCGGTTCTTAATTTTGAAATGTCATGAAAGCAACTTCTATCTTTCACATTTATTAGATCACGGCAAACTGTTATTAGCAAATGCAGGTATACTGAATTATATGGTTTTCTGTATTCAGATAGTCCACCAAATGCATTTCAAGATTTAAGAGCAAAAGCTTTCCTGGATTTCAAGTTTTGCCGTTATAACATCCACCATCAAGAATCAGTATGAGATGTCAAGCATTACAATGATGATGAAGTCCAATGAGTTTATACTCTGTTGAGTTTTAATATTGGACATGGGATTTTTACATCACTGGAAACTAATTTCAGCTGTCAAATTAAAATATAATATGGCTGGTACAACATTTTAGGTAATGAGAAATGTTGTAAAATGTAGACTGAAAAGCGAAAGACTGGATAAATTTTATAATTTAAGTTTGCAATATATACAGCCATAAAAGAGAATTAAATGGGTCGTCTTAAACTACTTTGTATGAAATGTGATAGAATAATATTCTGATTGTGATATGAATACTAAAAATATGCATTGGATAAGCTAAGTCCCTGACCAAGATAATTCGGGACAAATAATTGGGTTTTTTAATGTCAATACGCAGATTTAAAAGATGCTGGTTTAAAATCTTCTGTGTCAATTTCTATGAAATTTGTTATACTTCATCTGATAAAATTCTACTTTGGAAAAAAAAACAAGCAATTCAAATTGAAATATATCTATTTGAGATTTAGCTTAAATTGGGCTGTGGAAGAATGAAACTTTTTGCTTCTCTCTAAATGTCTCTTTGGTTTGGACATTGTGTTGGATTGGACTGTAACTCAAGACTGTATATAATGCTCTGAATACAGCTTCCAAATTAAACTGAACAATATCTTCCCAATTCTGATGAATAATTTTGTTGGACAAATTCACATGTTCAATTTTTACAACATACAGTTTATAAATAATTCATTAATATTGATAATGTTCAGAAAAATATTTTTCTATTTCTATTTTTCTGCATGAGACAAAAGATTTATAATGAAACACTCAACTTTTTTATATTGAATGGATATATACATATACAGTATATGCGCAGGTAACTTAGTACAAAATATATATTTAAAATATTTATTGCTGATTTGTTGTTGTTTTTACAAAATGTATGAGGGTTTTATCTTCTAGAGTTACTTGCATATTGATATTGGTGCTAAATATAATTGGTGTAATTCAAGTGAGCAAATTAATTTGGGTCAATTTTAATGTGTTCATCGTTTTAATCTGTGCACAGAGCCAATTTCTGGCTACCTCACATTTTCATCCTATTATACTGTCTGCTCCTGCAATAAATGAGATTGCCATTCTGATTACCAGAACATTTATTCTGTAGCAAAATATTGAGAGGGTGGAAAATGGAATACCAATGCGGATACTAGTTTGTGAAGAAGAAGGTTCAAAAGAACTCTTTATACTTTTAGTCTTTTTTAGAGTTTAAAAAAAGTATTCTGATAAATCAGTGTGACAGAGAAGCCAACACATAATAGATACTTTTGGCATAGTGATGCATTGTTTCATACTGTGATGCATGGTTGTGTGGGAAAGATGGTGCTTTATTATTAATGCTGTGTAGTAAATTTTGAATGTGAAAGTGCCAATTAACTTAAGCTATCTTACATTTCATGAACACCTTCACTGCAGTAGAAGTAAATCCTGTCATTTTGGTTTTTTAAAAAGAAAAATTAATAAAGCAGGATTTTTTTTAAGATACAATATCTCTCTTCCAGGGGTGGGATTCAAATTTTGTAACAACTGGTTTTGTGGGCGTAGCCACGTGACTGGGTGGGCATTTCTTCTTCTTCTTCTTCTTCTTCTTCTTCTTCTTCTTCTTCTTCTTCTTCTTCTTCTTCTTCTTCTTCTTCTTCTTCTTCTTCCTCCTCCTCCTCCTCCTCCTCCTCCTCCTCCTCCTCCTCCTCCTCCTCCTCCTCCTCCTCCTCCTCCTCCTCCTCCTCCTCCTCCTCCCTCCTCCTTCTTCTTTCTTCTTCTTCTTCTTCTTCTTCTTCTTCTTCTTCTTTTCAGCCCTCTCCATTTTTGCCTTTCTGAGTCTCAGGGAAGCCTCTTGGGTGAAACAGTAAGTCAGGGGAATTGTTGGGAGGGGGAAAAAGAGAAATACCTTAAGGAGTGACTAGGCGGGAAAGAATGCAGTCAGCGATGTTGGGCATGTGCGCAATGTTACACATGCATGATAAGGACTGACTGGGTGGGGAAGGGAGGGAAGGGGTGGGCAGAGAGGAGTGGGACCAGCCTGTGGCACGATTTGCTGATTCTATGAACTGAATTTGCAGAATCATAACAACCGGTTCTATAGAACCGGTCCAAACCTATAGAATCCCATCCCTGATTGTTTCCTACACATGTAGGCTTCCAGCTGCAAATTCTGTTCTGATTGATTTGCCAGTAACATTTATAATATAGACCAATTTGGTTTGAAATATACCTGTAGGAAATCAAGGTAGATAAGTACATTTCACTGCAGTTTTAGGATTAATCCAAAATACATTTATTATTTCAATTACTGTATTTTTCTTATATAATTATCAGCATGGTGATTACAAGATTTAATAATTCAATCTTCTGGTTCAATTAGAAACAGAAAGAAGAAAAACATAAATGCGAGTTCATTACAAGGAAATAAGTTGACTGAGCTATTAAGTCTATGTGCTAGACTTAATAGCCTTCTGACTCCCCCACATTGCTGATTCTACTATAAACAAAAGAACAATTTAAGGCAACCAAAACTAAAGTGGCTAGCGACCTATGCAGACCATTCAAGTACTGAATTTATCACAAAATGACTGTTTAATAAAGTCATTTATTTGTTCATTAAGTTTAATTTGTACACATACAATGAAATTATTTATGCACTGATTTTTAACATCAGCAACCATTTTTCAGAAAATCGAGATATAAAATTAGTAGCTGAAAAAGTAGGCATATGCTTAAACTGCTGCTTTTGTTTCTATTGTTTTCAGTTGAGAGCTACTGATTTAATGTATATGCAGAGATGCTCAACATTCTAAATGGTTGTTTGAAGTGGTATTTCTCACTGTATGGCCATTCCGGCATTTTGGACTTCATTCCAGGCATCATAGGTGACTTTGTTCAAGAATTCCTAGATCTGATAGTGGATGAGAGTTAGTGGAAATGAAATGTATCTGATTTGATTTATATCCATCAGCACCATATGTTCCTTTAGGAAATTTAACATGTGTGAATTGTACTGAATTGATGAAGATAGCTCTGAAGGAAAATATTCTGCATCTCTCTTTATAGGAAATGTATCTATTTATATGAAACATGTAAGAACATTAGTTCTTTTCAGGCATTTAGTGGAACCCAAATGGCTAAAATGATGGAGCTGCATATGCTATTGTTGCTCTTTTAGTGTACATGACCACAATCTTTATCTGTAGGTGATAGAGAACTCCATCAGAAGCCAGATGATAAAAGACTTACTTTAAATGATATCCTCAATAAATATTAATGCTAAAATCAACGAATCAATGAATTTTAAGACCTATGGAATGCTCTCTAATATCCTCCACAAGCTTTTATGATTATACATAAATTCAGAATATGATTTCACCTTTTTTCTGACAATATCTGTGAGTGCTGAGGTGAAACAAAGTAAGCAGAAACAGGAAAGATCAGATGTTTAACACAGAGTGCTCCCTCAGAGTTGATATATGATCACCAATTATTCCTAGTTCCCAAGCTGCTTGGCTTTAAAGACTAATGGCAATGAGATGCTTGTGTGACAAGTGATTGGTGGTTAAGGATAATGAAGATGATTCAATCCATTTTATTTGAGGGCATCCTTGGGTGATTTATTTTCTGCTTTCCCATCTGAAAACTGCTATGTATGTGTAAAAATAGGATTAGCAGTCAGGTTTAGATAAATGAGAGTGAATGAACTGGAACCTGACAAGAGCTAAAAGGATGGCATTGAGAAAACCAGTCCTCTTTAGCTGTTGTGCTTATGTATATGGAGTGACATGCTGTCTAAGCATTTCATACAAGTGATAAAAATTAATGAAAAAAGCCAAGTGATCAATTTTCCTTCTACTGCAGACTTAACTGGGTCCAGGAAATGAATTTAATGTCTGATGAGAACACCACACCCCCACAGACACTCCTTTTTCCCCAAAAAAGAAAAGAAAAAGTCAGTTGGCCAAATAATCAGCTGTAGGATTACCAAACTCTTATCTCTCCTACAAGTATGATAAAATGCAAGAGAAGCAATGCAAAACTGGAGTTTCTCTAACTATCCCATTTCTCTGGCTATTATGTTTTTCCTCTTTTGCGGCAGGTGATGGTGGATTGAAATGGGTAGGAACTGAGTAAGTAAATGGATCTTAATTGTGCCATTATGATTCCTTCTTCCTCCCTCTCCCTTGGAAATGATATCTTCCCAACCTGTTTTGTTTCACTGGAACAGGCCTGTCAAACTGGCAGTCCAATTGATGTATCACATGCAGGCCATGCCCACCCGGGATCCGCAAAGGCAAAAAACATTGTGATATGTCAAGTTTGATACCTGTGCTCTAGAAGATTTATAAAAATGACCATTACCATCCTGGTTTAGCCATTCTTTGTTGTGTGCAACTGAAGTGCCTCTTCATGACCCTACTAGTTTAACTTCATGACTACATGAAAATGCACACTGGTTCATTTTTTGTCATTGGAATGGGGTCCCTAAAATTAACTAATATGCTTTATGTCAGATTTAGCAACTACACCATATTATCAATGTAGGCAACGCTAAGAGAATTCAGTGCTAAGAGCTTGACATAAAGTCTTGATTCTGATTGTACCTTGTTAGAATTCCTGCTGTTTTCTTGTCAAAATTTTGCACTCCCATCAAGAAGTCTTTTCAAGCAGCTTTAAGCTGAGTAACAAAAGCAGTAAGAATTAAGCGGTTGTGTAACACATTGGCAAAATGATATGCTATATCAAAAGTTAAAAGGCTGATTGGCTCACACTAATAGGTGAAAATCAGCTCTTTTCCCCCTCATATACTTTTGGCTTTCATTTCTTCCTTAGGATTTTCCAATTCACAAGACAATGTGATTATAAAATAGAAAGAATTCTAACACCTATATTTGTAACACTGATATAAAAGATAGGGTTAATTTGGGCCTCTTTGCTTGGTACTGATCACTAGATCAATCTGTTTCTATAACTGATCATCCTGTCACTGCAATCTGTTCATTCTTTTCATTTGGTCTCAAAAGAGAGCATTTGAGGGCAATGAGACCAAGCAGAAAGAGTTAATATCCTGGTGACTAGGACAGAGCCATAATGCACATACTGATTATTTTTCTTACTGTTGACAGAAAGCATAGATGCTATAATCAAATCAATGTACCTCCATGGAAAGGAAAGTGTGTGCCTTTCCTTTGTGAACAATTTTCCTTTTCTACTGCAAACTATCTCACAAGCTGCCTTTAAAACATGCCTGGAAGAGCATATTATTAAAGGATCCCACTCTCTCTCTTTCCCTCTCTCCTTCCCTCCCCCCCTCTCTTTCTTTGTGTAAAAGGTTCTGCTCTATGTACAGCTTGAGGAGGGAGCTGTGCCCAAAATGTTCTAAAATAACTCCTCTCTCTCATCTGTCATTATTAGTGGAAAACCAATTTCAAATAATTTAAATAAAGTAACCTCTTTTGAGTTAGCTAAGTAAATACTGTATTACCAGTGGGCGTTTGATTAAATTTAGCTTTTTTTTTTTGAAACTGCATGTCCTGGGAGATGCTGTCACTCTGGGCATATTTCCCCATTATAGAATTACAAAGCTCTTTATCTATCCTTGAGTCAACAGAAAATTATACTGGTATGAAATTTCCCATTACTATTACCTACCCTTTTCTTCCCTTATTGCCTTTTTTTCGAGTTACCGCTGATCACTTGACTTCTATCCAAGATAATGAGTGGCAAGGCCTAACAGATTTTTATACACCTAAAAGCAGGGGTTCAAACTTATGTTGTCACATGACATATCAGGCGTAGGCATGGCCAAATGTGACGTATCCGGCCTGTGGGCTGCAAATTTGACAGTCCTGCCTTAAAGCTAGCCCTGGAAGATGCTGAAATAAAGGGAAAACACACTTTTAATATAGATTCAGCTTACAATAGGTTAAACTTGTCTGATTAATGGGCTGTGCAAGAAAACAATTGTCATGGGAAACTGGCAGAAAATAAAAATTATGCTACTGCAGAATGTTTGTGCCATCTTGAGTTTCCAAGTGGAGATATTACCTCAGTGCATAATATTGGCCTCAGTAGTCAAACTCAATATATGGCAGTTGTGTTTCTTAGCTCATCCCATACCCAACAAGGTAACATCTTCAGTGCTAGAAGGGAGTGTGGTTTGCTCTCTCTTT